>NC_142089.1:65211205-65524090 GCF_054644295.1 Miniopterus natalensis | reverse complement strand
CACAAGGGGCTCTTCCTAAAGGGGCCCACAGGATTCAGTTTACAATGGATTCCAGTTCTAAAATTTACAGTATACAAGGGAGAAACCTGGCCCCAAGGTGAAGCTTCTAGGAAAAGTAATGGACAGCAAGACCCAAAGTGACAGTAAAAAACTGTTATTTCTGGGCCCACATGCTAAGTCTTATCAAGGTGAGAACAGAAGTCAAACTTCAGTCCTTAAAAAGTTCTCAAACTGTTACAGAGTCAAAACAACTTATTAAAACTAAAATAACAAAAATACCAAAGAAATGATAAAGTAAAAAAATCGCCATAATCCCACATTACCCTAATACAACAAATATTTTCCTAAATTCTCCCTTTCAACCAAGATCTTTGGCAGGGACACACAGTTCAGGAGACTTTCAAAAGCAAAACCCAGGTATTCTTCCTGTGTCTTGGGTTCCAGATAAGCAGGCAGTGAAATGAGGGGGCTGCTGTCCCTCTTCCCTCTCCTATGGGCTGTGTCTCACAGTGCAGCCCTCAGACACCCGGCCTCATCTTACTTCAATGGAGGGGTCTGAGAAAACCTTACCCCCCAGGATCCATCCCAACGGAAGTATAATCTTAGGTGTGGAGGGCAGTGACTCCTGGGTATCTGAATTTTTAAGAGGCACCCTCTCCCAACACCCCCAAGGAATTCACTGTAATTTAGGTTGAGAAGCACTGTTCCAGGGTGAAGAATTATCTGTGGGCTAAGGACCAAGTCCTTCTTGGACTTCTCGGAAAAGGGACCGAAAAGCGGATGTAGGTCAGCAATGCAGATTCTACCTGCAGGTCAGTGTAGAGGAAGACAACTTTTAAGCCAACAAGTGTTTGGTTTGCAAGAACAGTTCTGAGTAACTTTATTATACATTCTTAAGTTGAGGAAAGGAGTCCTTTTCTTGTTTTAAGAGATCACTGTTTAGGTTTTTGCAGTTTATGAGTATGCTGTATACATGACCACACACTGAAATTTTAAGGCTAGAAAGGAAAACTTGGGTGGGAAAAATCCACCAAACTGAAATGGTAACTTCCTCCCAAAACAGAGATTGAACGGCACCAGGGCTGTCTTCTCCTTCACTGAGCCACTTTCTAGTTCGTTCAGCTCTTTGTTCTGTTAAGTGCTGGCACCCCCATATCCCTTACACAGCGGTGCTTTGGCTGTGGGGCCAAAACAGTGACCCTTAAAGGGTAGAAATGGTGGCACTCAGGAGCAAAGTGCTCAGAAGCAGATAATCTCTTATTTATATAATTTGCTATTTTCCTTAGACTACTAGCAAAAATCCATTTTGTTCCAATATAAGAATTAAACATAATAAACCAATCTGGGTAATTTCTAAAGCCCAAACTTCAGTTGCTCAAGGAATTCACCTGTACTTCCCCAAAGCCCCTTTTATCCTATGGGCGCCTAGACTGCATTTATTAATTCCACGATGCAAGCTATTTCCTGTACATTTAACATCTTTGCAATTGGGTTGTGTCTTACAATTGCTGATATGATGTAGTTTAATTGGAAGGATTTCTTCTTAGTGATACATAAAGTAATGGTGTATCTGATATGCAACGGAAACCACTAATCTGATGAAATATAGTAGACACTACCAGAATTAAACATCTCAGGGAATGAATGAAGCTGACTGATCCTATCCCACATGAATGCTGAATTCAACAAAACCCACATGCCAGTGCTCCTATGTACTTCCTAGTTCGCTCTGAAACTATGCAAACAGACTTGCTCCCCACACACAGCGGGGCAGCATGTGAGCTTGCTCCCAGGTGGGCCCATCTTCCTTGTCGGAAACCCCTGAATGAATCTCTCCTCCTAAGTCACTGAGGTGAAGGGCCTCTGGGGGTTGGTGCACAATGAGATGTGCTCACTGACAGCACCGAACCCAAAGGAATGTCTCTGGAATTTATTACCTGGTCATTCTCCGCCGAGGAACGCCGCTGGCCAGAGTCCTGGGGCTCATCTGAAACACTCTCACTGTCCATTTTATTTGGTAGGTTCTTCCTACTTGAAATCTCTCCAGCAGCAGAATCTGTCAAAGCATCAAAATCTTTCCCGTCTGACGCCCCCATGAACTCTGTGAAAGAGTGGTCCTCGAGGACGTTTGTGGTGTGCTCTACGGTCACCTCCCTGGGGCAGAACTCCCGGGCAGCGTGGCCATTCCTGCTAGAGCAGGCATCTTGTTCTGAAAGCGAGCCAGTCCTACAGAACATTCTGGAGTTTTTCTCAGGGATGCTTTGGGATGATGAGCTCCCTTTGGCTAAGGCACTGTTTTCCTTGAGTGGCACCATCATGATCTTATCCCTCACCAAGCCTCGTTCTAGCTCTGTCAACTCTTTGTTGGAGGACGGTCTGAAATCGTGCCCAAGTGATGGTCCAGAGTGCTCGCTGGAGTCTGCGTCCCTCGTCTGAAGGGCGAGCTGATCTGAGCTGTCGCTGGAGGGGACCACCATGTCGGACAGGGTGGCGTTGGAGGCACTGTGGGAAAAGTAGCCACTGGTAATACTGCTGGTGGTGGGGCTACGGGACACTTCTTTCTCCAAGGCCCTGGAGTTCGTCAAATCTCCTTTAGAAGAGAACCACTCCCTGTTCTCCAAGCTGGCATTGTAAACGCTGAAGTCAGCAAACTCCACGGGCACGTAAGGCTGTGAGCCCGTCAGCCTCCCGCGCGGAGCTTCCAGGTCGTTCTCCTCCTCCTCGGAGTCCTACAGGATCGAAGCAGACGCTACTCATTAGCTCCTGACAGCAACTGTACCATGGAGACAAGTGTTCAACGCTTCACTACTAAAGGCATTCGCGCTTGGGGTTTTTCTTTGCTTCATGAGCCTGGCTAACCCCGTCGCCTACTGAAGACACCGACGCGTTACTCTCAGGGATCTGTGCCCACAAGCCCACCATCGCCTACTCTGACGATTTCTTTCTTCGGGCGCACTCCACGCTCATTAGAAGCTTTCCCGCCCCTGGTTTAAGGAGGACAGAACCAAGTGCAGCGGACGCATGACCGGCCTCCAGTTGGGATGTGGCCCCTTCTCTGATTAAGCGG
Organism: Miniopterus natalensis; assembly: GCF_054644295.1. Taxonomy (NCBI): domain Eukaryota; kingdom Metazoa; phylum Chordata; class Mammalia; order Chiroptera; family Miniopteridae; genus Miniopterus; species Miniopterus natalensis. Next base: position 65,521,023 of record NC_142089.1, on the reverse strand, counting down.
GAGAGGGACCGCCAGAGAGGGGCGCTGCTTCACGCGTTCTTACAGTCCCCACCTTGGGGAGACAGTGCAGGTGAGTCAGGGGGAATGTTTCTGAGTAATTTTACGGTAGAGGAAAATAAGGCCCCGACAGCAGAGGGGCTGAGAACACAATCTCAACACCCGTTCTCAGTATTATACCAAATATCAGAAGGTGGTAAAGTGCTAACAGTCAACCTGACAATCACCTTTTCGGGGGTTTTGAGAAGCATGGATAGAGGATTTGGCTAGAAGGTGAGGAAGGTAAGATTTAAATGGAAATCTCCTTTGTCAAATAGCTTTAGAATTCTGTTTATAAAGATTGGTAAATATGCAAAAGTGGGTATTGTCAACTCCCCAGTCACTCTCCCAATCAGCGATCCTCTTATACTTTGTGGAACACAGTGTAAAAACATATGGGTATTTTACATCCAAAGGAAAACAAACGATATTGCTATCTAGCCATTTCTAATGAACCTCATAAACATTTGATGACACAGCAAATATTCCTTTTCTCTTTTAAAACGTGACTTTCATTCAACATTTATCTAGCACCCTCTATGCCCCAGCCATTGTCCTAAGAACTGGGAATATCAATGCTGAGCAACAACGGGCATAGTGCCTGCCCTCAGGGAGTTACGCCTTTGGGTCCCTGTTCTGAGAAAAATCCCGGATACTGCCTGGGCGGATGGAAATTTCCTGGAACCAAGACATCAGCCTTCGTGGTCAGAGCGAGACCCAGGGAGGGGTGTAGAGGGGCAGAGACAGAGGAGGGGGAAGACGACCACGCCCCACCGATATGGCAGACGGCAGTTCACAAATCAACACAAATTTCATCTAAATTTTATTGTAATTTTTTTTTTCTATCTTATTAGATGCTAAATACCTAAAAATAGTTTAATACTCTTTTAGAGCTTTTCAGTTTTAAAAATAACTTGAACATAAATTATTTAAAACCATTGGGCCCGGTGAGGCATGGCTCAGCAGTTGAGCGTCGACCTAGGATCCAGGCGATCGGGGTTCGATTCCCGGTCAGGGCACATGCCCAGGTTGCGGGCTGCAGCCGATCAGTGACTTTCTCATCACTGATGTTTCTCTCTCTCTCCCTCTCCTTTCGTCTCTCGGAAATCAATAAAGATATATTTTTAAAAATAATAATAATAAAAAAATAAAACCACCGGTAGTCTTAATTCCTTGGCTATTAATTAAAGGTGAATATCAAATATCAGTGATAAAGTTCCAGAAATTAGTAAAGCAAATTTTCTGGCAATACTAATCTTTTGCTATCTTATCTTTAGCTGAAAAATTTTTTTTAAATGTTTTTATTGATTTCAGAGAGAGGAAGGGAGAGGGAGAGAGAAATATCAGTGATGAGAGTTATTGATCGGCTGCCTCCTGCATGCCCCTGACTGGGGATCGAGCCCGAATCCTGGGCATGTGCCCTGACCGGGAATCGAACCTCAACCTCTTGGTTCATGGGGTGACGCTCAACCACTGAGCCATCCCGGCCAGGCTTTAGCTGAATTCTAATTAAGTGCCACTGCTAAACAATGGGTGGGATACAGCGTTCTTCCTCCAGGGTTGGGGGAATGTTAGTAAAGGGGCAAGGACTGGACAGAATTGTCTGGATCAGTAGCCTTTGTCAATATTTTCTAGATTCTCCACTTGACTTGTTTAGACTCAAAACTGAATTGCGAGTGTTTGTAGCTCTCATACTTCCTTTAGACTTAAGCAAAGAAACATAACTCCCCACACCCAGGAGTCCCTGATGTAGTGTTTTACTAGAAAGTTAGTTGTTGGGAGGAAACCAAATTTGGAGCCCTTTTTATGCCTCAAATTATTTCTTCTGTAGACTGAGGAAAGGCCTGCCATCCTAAAATAAAAAAAGTGAAATATTCAATCACGAATCTCATGTGTGGAAATCGGTATACATTTATCAAACTCACAAAGATGAAAAAATTATCCCTAAAGGATGAGAATGACCTTTAGTAAAACTGCAGACAGAGTCTACAAAAACCCCAAGACTCTAAGTTCAAATAGCGATCAGAACATAGTTATGCACTTGGGGTGGGGACGGGGGAAAGAAGGGCTAAGGCGGGAGGGAAACTAATTCCAGAGAAAAGAAAACCGAGTCTAGATGAAATATGTTTTAACACATGAAAGGAGACTGAAAGTTTATCGAATTATTGTCTTCAAAAAGAAAACACAGGACTTAATTGTCCTAAATTGTATGTTAAGGGAAACTGGTTACATAGATATTTTATTCCACAAATATTATTTATCATTGTATCTTAAAGAAGACTCAACTAAGCACCTTCCTACTATGTTTTAAAGACAAAAAGAATGAAAACTCTCCTTAAACGCAGATCATGCAATCAAGTTCTCAAGCTTGCAGTTCTCTATAGCTACAGTCTTCACGATTTAATTTCTGCCATTTATTTTAAGCGGCTGATATTTACTTGTAGAAAAACGACCTTGATTTTAAGAAGGAATCAAAACCCACATAAAGCAGTGACTCTGCACAAGGAGTTTCACTTGATCAAAGTCATTTTCACTCCCACTGTAAATGGGTCTGTGTTGTTCATCAGAGAGATGGTCTCTGTTTTCAGAAAGACTGTATGAGCCAACAGCCCCCAGTACTTCTGTCCATGGCGCTAAGGGGGGTGCAGCCCCTTTCAGGAAGAGCAACAGAGGGGTGACTGAAACTGCACCAACTCTGGGGTCACAGGGGTCAGCCCAATTCTGCAGAGGGATGGAGCCTTTGTTCTTATACCCTCATCAACTGTGAGACCTTGGGCAAGTCACTCAACAAGTCTTGTTTTGTACATTAAATGAGAGAAATAAGCCACATGCTGGGTATGCAAGACCTAAGAGAAGGATAAATGACTTCCTGCTCTTCTCTCTGCTTCTTGACTCACACAGACTCCAAATGCATATCGCTGCCTTTATCATATTTATACAAGACAGGAAGTACATGTCTTAAATGATATCAAAATACTGCTTTAAAGGACTGAGCATAGCTATATTCACTATATTTTATGTGACACTACAGGTTACTTTTATAATAAGATGAGCTAAAAAAATAAAAGGAACAATGTCTCAATATTGCTTCTCAAAAATGATTTCAAACTCCCTTGATCAGAATGAACCACTGATTTACTCCCTCATTTTTCAAGAGTGGAAAAAGAAAATGAATTAGGAACAAAGGAATAAAGCAGTTTATATCCATTTATAAGGGGAGAAATAAAACTAAAGCTTCCTAAAGAGAAACCAGAAGCTCAGATCAAGCAAGTAACACCCATAAAATCTACCAAAACATGCTAGAAAAGCTGTATCTGAAATAAGTCAAACAGTTCAACAGCTTCAGAGATGAAGAGTGCTCAGCAAGCCAGACTTCTAAGGAGAGCAGAGGCCCATCTCTCAAGAGGTACCATCGAGTCCTGCTCAGTGGACTTCATGGTGTGTTCTGGCACGCAGAGTCCAACTGCTGCTTGCGACTTCCTGGGTCAAGAGAATCTGGTTCCATCCTGCCCCTGCTAGGCAGAAGTCTTGAGATACATTTTATTTTAAAATATCAAAGTATGGAAAATAACTATTAGGCCAACTCTGAAACCAGTGAAACCATCTGCTGGGCAGCCCAGAATGGTCATCCAGCTCTTTTTTTTTTTTTTTTTAAAATAAGTATGTCTTTATTGATTTCAAAGAGAGGAAGAGAGAGGGAGAGGGAGAGAGAGAGAGAGAGAGAAACATCAATGATGAGAAAGTCATTGATCAGCTGCCTCCTGTAAGCCCCCTACTGGGGACTGAGCCCGCAACCCGGGCATGTGCCCTGATCAGGAATTGAACCGTGATCTCTGGGATCATAGGTTGATGCTCAGCTCCTCAGTCACACCAATGGGGCTCCAGCTGTTCTTTAATGTGTTTTACCAAAATGTATCTACTGGTAAAATGAGTTTAATGTAGTGCCTCTGCACCATGGTGGTAAGGGCCACGTCAACAAACAGATCCCATCAGCCAGAGAGCCAGACAATTTGAGGGTAACGAAGGAGCCACCTGGCCTTTCTAGCCCATGATGCAGCCTCTATTAATTAAGCAGGGGGTGGTCAACTAAGTGACTGAGCAGCTCATTAAGATTTGGAGGAGCAGCTGTTGTTGTGCACTCTCTCCTCCAGCAAGAAGTAGGATGGGGATGTGGGGCTGGAGGGACAGGGAGAACACAGGCAAAGGCGGCGGAGAGGGGCCGAGAGGACGGGGAAATGATGCCTTTTCTCCTTCCCGCAGTGCACAGGAGGGATGGGAAGGTCATTTCCTAAGATCCGCTAGCACTCCAAGCATGCAGCAGAGTGGCCAACTGCATATCCGGACTGGTTAGTTTCACGCGGTGTGCATTAGCAGCATATTCCAGAACTGTTAAAGGGCTCACATAATGAGCCTCTGGAATGGATCTGACGTGGTGCAGCTGGGAAAGGAAACTTCCCACACTCTGCCCACAGAGCAGCCTGCACACAAACGTCAATCAAGCAGACACCTCTTGCTCCAAGCTGCTTTACTTGTTCAAAGTCTGGGAGAAGCCGCTCGAGGGTGAAAGCCCAGACACAAAATTGGACTAATATTTACAGGTCTGAGAATACAGTTTTTCTGTTTGTTTGTGCGGGGAGTTTTTGTTTTTTGTTTTCTTAAATTGAGGTATCATTAATAATCCAAAGTGCCTGGTATACAGTGTTTTATAAGTGATTTCTCAAATTTGTAGTTTGAAAACCAAGTGCTGGAGAGTGAGGTTTTACAGGTAGAGCTTCAACCTGCCCGTGGTAAAATATAAATAAGCCATCCTGAAAGCGAGACTGACACCAAGGGATGTGGAATATGTTTAGCAAGCAAATTTGAAAAGGCTATCTGGGATGTAGAGATGATGATGATGATGATGATGATGATGATATGCGATGATGGACTGGAGTGTGGCTACAAACTACAGAACAATCTGGCAAAAGCATCGAGCGACATGAAAAAAGCTTGCAAACATACCCACAGCTAAATGCATGATTACTTACTCCAAGTAAGTGCAATTCCTCTAGGTAGATTAACTTCAGAATCTGGCCAATATGTACAGGCACATCAGAAAGATTCAGTATTAGTTAAAGTGATCTTTTTGTTACGCTTTTTATAAAGTCTAGAATCATGAAAAGTGCCTTTTCCCCTTTTTCTAAGCAAATTTATACTAAGCAAAAAAAAAAAAAAAAATAGAATAAACACTTAGAAAAAAATCACAGGTCACAACTGATGGTCACATTTAAAAAAAACAAAACAAAACAAAGACCCAATACATATCTTAATTTTTTCTAAAGTATTCGGATGACTGACTGTGAAAGGGCCTTAAACCCACCACCAGGCAATATGACAGAAACGGTTCCAAAACTTACAATCTTCTTCTCACGTTTGCTATTGTGTTCTACTGGCAAGCTGCTGCCATTGCTTCCCGAGGGGACAATGCAGCCAGGGTTATGAGCCTGAGATGGAGACATGCTCTGCAAAGGTTAAGACACACAGATGCATCACACACAGAGGACGATGACAGCCGAAATACACATTAAGTACGTGCAAGTTAGGAAAGCGATACAAACATCTTTATTACATGTGAGTAGTGCAGCAAACTATTTTAGAGGCTAGAGTTAAACTACTAATGAAATCTGACAAGACTGCACAGATTTTATGGCAAATAGCATAACCGGTTTTATCAAACAACAAAAAAATGAAAGCCTTTAATATTTTCAAAACACCTAGGGAACATCTCTTTCTCACTTGAAAGATAAAAAAAGACTGTGAAACTCCATAGGCACAAAGAGAACAACAGCAATTACAACAAATAAAAAAAATTCTACCATGAACCCGTGTACTTGAGAAAGAGGTGTTCCAGAATAGGGCCCATGAAGGGATGCCACGTGTATCTACATGCAGCCTCTGGCTTGTTAATGCAAACCGTTACTTCTCCACAGGCAACACGACCGATTCTTTTCTATCTCACATGGTACAGACAAGTCAGGCATTTACCTCCTGGCTTAGGAGAGGTCTTGCTTCAAGAGCTATCCTTCTCTTATGCTCCTCTTTTACAGGCATTAGGGGCTTGAAAAACTTTGGTGGCTGAGGAGAGAATGCTTTAAAAGGGCTGATTGATAAGGCATGAGGATTCTCCGGTGTGCAACCTGGGGAAGACAGGAAGGCATAGGTTTATAGGCACAGGGAGCTTTAACCAACACACAGGAAGTCAGGTATCACCTAGTCAGAGGAATATCTGGTACAACCAAGAAATTAATACGCTAATATATGGCGAAGCATTAAAAGAGAGGTAGACAAGAATGGAGATAAATCTACACAGTCACAGAGAGTCATCAGAGACATGAGAAACCAAATTTTCGACCCCCTTTCCAAGATCGAGCTTAAGCACCGCTTACCAGACCAATTTCGACTCCTGCTGGTTTTGTTTCTCCGAATTCTCAGAGCCTTATTATCGGCACACGTATTTTGGCATTTTATCAGTTAATATCTAACCTTTTAGGTATCTCATTTCCACAGTTAGATTTTAACATCTATAAATGGTACCTTCTTGTGTCTTTCATTGCATATAGCAAGTAGGGCCTTAATAAATAATGAGTGGACAAATTTATTAATTTTCTAACAAGCTCCCCTTTGCCTCAAGCCACCCTGCTCCATATGACTAAGGGAACGACAATTTTCTTTCTGGCTTTTACTCATTTCTTTCATTTTGGGGCCTCTTTCCCTCCTCCTATATTTTCTCCCCAGCTCACTGGTACAATGGCACTTAGGTAAAATTCAAGGTGTAAGATAATAGAACTGATTTACATATCCACAGAATGCCGTTCCCTTCAGGGCATTGAAAAATTATATTTAGAGAATAATGTTGTCATTGATCAAATTCCTTTCTGGTATCATTTTAAAAATTGCTTTAGGGATCAAATTAAAATTCTTTAATTTGAGCACAAAAACATGAGAGGTGGATATATTCTTTTGGTAAAGAATGAAGTCTAATCACAATGTAATAAGATTTGTGTGGGTCTCAAAACTGACTTCCAACTCAGGAAATGACCTATGAAAAAATGACTTGAAAATTCTAAAGTGCTGCACAAAAGGCCTATTATTATTTGAATAATGTCTCGGATACAAAGCAAAAGGAAATCAAATAGGTGAACATGGTGTATGTTCCATTCAAGAAGATAGTTTCGATTATCTAGCAAACTAGAACTTCAGCTTCCTATCTTATTATTTGCCATCTACAAAAGAATTTTACTCCATGCTTTACCTAGGGAGCTATAAAGAAATAACACAGAAAAACAATCTCACCACTACCTTCTTTACTCCTCCGAGGTGAGTCCCTGGGTAAAGTTCCATAGCACGCCACATCTTGGTAACTGGAGCTGTAGTCAGACGTGTCTAACTGGTTCTCTGGCCAACCCTAGGAGGTAAAATATGGGTTACACTGTCATGAAGTCCCTCTAAAATGATAAGTGAGGCCCAGAGTTGAGTTTTCCCCCTATTTTTTTTTTAATGGGATGGCAGTATGTACCCTTCTCTATTTTTATTATAAAATATTTTAAACATGTAGAAAAGTCCTAAATATGACAAATACTGTCATTCCCAAAGCATACCTGGAGTGACTGAATGTTAATATTTTATTGCATTTGTTCAAGATTTAATAAAATCATTACAAACAAAATGACCCACAGGTGCCATTCATCTTCCTTCCTCCCCAGAAGCGGTCACTTGGATGAATGTGGTGTGTTTCTAAAGGAGACTGGATAATTTAAAGGCCAAACTGAAACACTTTTTTAGAGGGAAATGATTCCATTAATAATTTTTCCTGGGTAGCAGGCCTAAGCTGGAGATAAGGTTATTCTACGTATACCTGAGGTTTAAAAGTATCAAACTGGCATAAGATATTGGTATCCTAAAGATATCGGTATGGAAAACTTTTCTTGTATCTCATATAAGCTTATTTAATTTACTTCAACTTCTCAGGAGTTGGCTGCCTCTAAGGAGTGAATTTTAAACTTCTTGAAGAAATATCTGTGTTTATACTCTGAATCATCCACGGTCCCCAGCTGAGTAACCGTCATACGGTGCATGGTTAAAAAATGTTTGCCAAATAAGATGCTGCTGCAAATGCCCTTGATTTTACATCCCTGATTTTACTCACTTGAAATAATTGTGATTTTGCTATGGTGGGTATAGTCCCTTCTTAAATCATTTAGAGTTAGACCCATAAACACAGATATTCAATTATGTGTGGTATGATCCTGGTATGGAAAGCATTAGTAATATGTGTAATATGGGAAGTAACAATGTAAGAGAGTGCACAGCAATTTCACATCAAGTATTTGAACTTGGAAATGGGCATGTGGAGACAATGATCTGCTTAAGATTAAGATGGGGAGTCCAGAACTGTTTAAAACACCAAGATATCCTAATTTCCAGACTTAGAGACAGCTAATAACCTAGCCATGCCCACAGGTACATACCTTATCATCTTCATCAAAGCCAGAAAGGTCTGGTCGACTAGAGGAGACCTACAGGAGATGAGTGGTTTTACCCATGTGGTTTAGATATTTAACATACATTTTACATATACATGTATAAAGAAATATGATGTCACGTATACAGGTGAAGCCTGAATGACCATCTCCCCTCTTCTTTCTTTCTTCCCCCCCCAGGAGTAATGACTACCCTAAAGGTGGGGTTTATTATTCCCATACAGGTTTCATATTTATATACCTATAAATAATATAGAGCATTATTTTGTATATTTTAATAATCCATATAAGGAGTATCTCACTACACATGGCTTTCCTCAATAGTCTAACCATTTATTTGTTATAGCCTAGATGGACATCCAGGCTGCTTCTAAGTTGTTTTTATTATAAACTATGATGAAATAAAAGTTGTTGCAGCTGCCCCTAAGCACCACTTGTCCTGCATTCTACCAGCACTGACGTATATTATTTCAGCACCCTTTAGTCCTAAATACATCCCATGAATCTAGGAGAATCTCTGAGCATCTAGCAAGGCATAGAATCCCTGGCTGTAGATAAGGTACGTGCCCCTTCAGCTCTGCTCTTCCATAAGGATTTTAGGATCAGCTTATCAAATCCTAAAAGAAATTATGCTGGGAATTTATAGATCAGTTTAAGGAGATGTGCCAATTTCCTGATATTGTGTATTCTCATTAATGAACATAGTGTCTCCATGAGCTGAGGCCTTCTTTTTATCATAATAACTGGATTCAGATTTTCTGTTTCTTCTTGATTCTGTTTTTTGCAGGAAATTTCCATTTTGTTTAAGCTTTTACATTTACTGACATAGTATTATTCATGGTTTGCTCTTATGATGCCTAAATCTCTGTTCTCTCAGTGATGATAAGCCCCTTTTTATTTCCATTGTTTGTATCTTCTCTCACATTTTCTTTTCTACCCCAATGAAAAAAAATACAAGACCAGTCTTTTAAAACAATCATTTTTCAGTTCTGTTTCTTTTCTATTTGATAAGCCTCTGTTTGATCTTTAATTATTTCCTTCCTTACTGAATTTATAATTATGCTCAAATATTTATTTACCTTCTTTTCAAAAATACTCTGATTTTTTCTAACTTTAAAAATTTTTATCCATAAATATTTCTCTATGAATCTTATAAAAATAAGGAATTCCTCCTCCCCCTTAAAAAACCATAACCACAATGCCATGATTACATCTTAAAAAGTTAAGTGATTCCTAAACAGTATCGGATATCCAGTCAGTGTTCAAATGTCTCATGAACATTTTCACAGTTAATTCTGAATCCAGATCAAAACAGTTCATACACTGCAACTGGATATATCCTGTCTCTTTTAATTGATGAGTTTTCCCTTTTGTCTGGGTCATTCTTCCTGTAAAGTTTCCCATAGTCGGGATTTTGCTAATTGAATCCCTGTGGTGTCATTTAACATTTTCCTCTATCCTTTGTAAACATTAGTAGTTAGATCTAGAGTCTTCATCAGATTTAGGTTCAATTTGTGTGTGGGGGGGTGTGTGTGGAGAGAATACTTCATAGGTGGTTTTTCTTTCCTTTGTAAGACAGATGTTTCCCTCATTATTTACTCTCCTTTTTAATATAAGAGCTGCAAATTTCCTAATAGTAGCTCTCATTCTTTAATTTTCTCTACTGTGTAGTATTTGTAAGATTCCACTAAAGGCCCAGCCATGTTATATATTGCATCCTCCCTAGAACAGAGGAGCAGGCATGGCATTTTGGGACACCCACACCAATGCCAAATGTTCTACTCGCACCTATAAACCCTAAGCCCCGAGACGCTGGCCCGGACCCTGCAGGGTGCACTCACATTATGCACATTTGGCGTGCTGAGGCTCCTCCGCAGGTGCCGAGCTTTGGTGGAAAGTGCTTCTTTGACTGTGACTGCCTGTAAATGTGAAAATAACATTAATTTTTCTCCTTTGATGACAAAAATATATGTTCAATGTGGACAACTTAGAAATACAGAAATAAAGATCACTTCATTTCTGCATGCCACCTGCTCCCCCATATGTACAAAACCGGAAACTTTTTGTACCCACTAATTTTTTTGCTTCATCGAAAACATTTTTCATAAGTAAAACAAGAAACACTTCTGAACTAAAGACATTTTTATGTTGTAGATTTTTTTTATAGGTGGGCAGAGAAAACACAGAAGAACTACCTCTAACTATGTATCTCACAAAACTACAATAAATTTTTATGCTGTGTTTTATTTATGCAGCAATTTAGGTGGGACTTCACTAAAGGGAGGTTTTTCTGACAGATGCCAATCTTCTTAGCTCAAAACACACTTTCTATAACTTCAATTATTGCTTCTAAGAAATGACACCTCCCGTCTTAACAGTCTCATTACCTGGTGGTTTTTCACCTGAACGTCACGCTGTTGCTGCAAAGTTAACCTGGATCCGAAAATTAGGGATCTAGTAACAGTATGTGCTTAAGCGTGTGGACCCTGGAGTCAAGCTTTCTGGGTTTACATCTGATTGTACCACTTCCTAGCTGTGTTCCCTTGGGCAGCTTAGATAACTTGTGTTAAGTCTCCATTTCCTCATTTGCAAATGGGGATTATAACAGTATTTCCCTCATAGGGTTATCTTGAAGATTAAATAAACTAATGTATCTAAATGACTTAGGCACAGTGTTTAAATAAAAGGTATTCAATAAAATGTAGCCAGTATGTGAATTTTTGTTCTATTTTGTCAAAATAAATGTTTTGTCTAATGAGATCTCTCCTCAAGTTTTCCTTCTCAGATAGATGTAGAGAGAAGGTGTTTGGTAAATAAATTCATCTTTGTCCATTTGGGGTGAAGGCTGGTGAGCGATCCTCTGGCCCAGTTACTTGCCTGCCGGAGCCGCTCAAGGCTCAGAATGTTCTCCACCTGCAGCACGCCACGTGTGTACTTCTCAATGTACGTTTCTCCGTCTGACGTGCCTTCATTTTCACTCCTTGCAGCCATGAGAGCCAGTGTCTCCCGGTCCTCAATCTCCTCTGTTGCCTAGTGACAAGAAGACAATTATAATATTTCTATATGAACCATATTTTTAATCGAGACTGTGGTGAGAAAACGATTTATAAAGTTTTGAGAATTAACATTCTCCATTACTAATATTGCAATCTTTTGAAAAAGTAATATATATTTTACCTTTGGTATATTGGATACTATTTCATAGGTTACACCACAGGAATAAAATATATTTTTCAATGACATTCTCCTCTTCAAACTCTGGGTGAAACTCTGGTAGAAAAGGAAAGCTGAATTAAGCGATGTGAAAATAGAAGTTACTTAGTTTTTTACAAATTGTAAAAGCATGGCCAATCACTGTTTTGTTACATACACAATACTCAAAAAAAACGGAACAAGAAAAAACACAGGAAAAATCCTTGTGTCCACCCCTGAGGCACCATGACGTCCAGTTGTTATTTGGGTAGATTATAGAATCTGCAGCCTATTTGTGTGTGTGTGTGTGTGTGTGTGTGTGTGTGTGTGTGTGTGGTTGCTTCTCTCTCTCAATGCCCCTTTTCTTTTGATCATGTCAGGGTTTAATCAGTCTATCCTGGCACAGTCAGGATAAAACTGGGCAGGATCAGTTTTGCCGACAGTGCCTCTGAGGTGAGATCTGGGGAGGCATTCAGATAGGGATTTATTTGGAGCCTGCATTTTGTCCTGGATTTGTCACTAATCCGCTTGCATCTGGCACTTAACCCTTTAAACAGTGAAATCTCATAGCTCCACTGCCTGCTAGGATTATGGGCCTCACATCAGTCAAGGTGGAGAAGTCCTTGTGGATGACAGTACTGCTGCTATCCTCAGGTGCCACGATTTTGAATAAATGAGAACTACACTGTAACTTGGCCAGTATGATAACAATCTGCACATACGCTGTGTTAACGCCACAAAAACTCTACTTTGTGATAGAAGGAAAAAAACTTTGAGCTCATACATGCAACTGCAAAATCAGTCCCTGGTTTACCTGTTTGTTGTAAATATTGGCCGCAATCCGTTTGCGCAACACCAACTCCATAGCTGCCGGGTGGCTGAGCTGGACTGTGGTCTTCACTATCAGGTAAATCCTTTCGTTCTGGGGAGTGACCCTATTCAAGTGAACAGAGTCATGCACCGAGGAGTCCCAGGAGGCGATGGCTGAAACCTGAAAGGGGGGGGGAATGGGAGACGGAGAAAAGACACACGTCAAGTGTAGCAGTTTTATATTACCCACGAGAGAAAGAAAATAAATGCAACTCAACTGAATAATATTTTTCCTTACCATTTTTAAGTAACAACCCACAAGTGCTATTTTTTTAAAGTTCCCATTCCTCTTCCCCAAAGCAGACCATAGAAATTTAATGGGAAGACAGGCCCACAGGCACACGCACTACCCTGAAGCCCTTACAGAGAGCCTCAGGGCTCAATTACCTCTTCATCACTGTGCTTTATGATGGGCAGGTAGAAAAACTGGCTGCCATGCTCCTTGGGCAGGATGGAGTTCACGCCCGACGCGTGGGGGCCCACAAGCTGTTCATTGGCACTGAGGTCATCCGCTAAACCAAGCCCAGGGCACGGAGGCAAAAATGGGGGAAAAGTCAGTTTTTAATTGAAGACCAAATGGATGAAGTTTACATGTAACACATTTAAATTTATTTCTTTCATTCCTTATCCTGCAGTTGATGTGGAGACTCCAATACTCACAATAGCTTTGATCTAACTTTACAGACAAAACTATGGGGCCAAAAGGTGCCAAAGGTGTGAGTCTCCTACAAAACAGACTGAATATATTCTACATGTAGTTCTAGGAGCAAATATTTTTATTACATAAACACACCTGAAAATGTTGCCGCTCTCTGGTATCAAACCTAGTGTTAGGTTTGTTGTCCTACTTATATAACTTACACTAAATTAAGACTTAAGAAGTTTAATTATCAATTTATAATCAAAGTTCTAAGCACTTGGGAAATTTCTGATCTTCTCCCAATGCCATACAAACGGGGGGATTCACCTTTCACAAATCTCTGTAAGTGGTCATCCAGTTTTTGCTTGTACACCTCCAATAACGGGGAACTCACCACTTACTGAGGCACAGCCTACTTCTAGGCTTTAAAAACTTTTTTTCATATGAAGAGCGAAAGCCAATTCTCAACCATGTCTCCCATCCATCATTTTCTTTCCTCCAGAAGAGAGGTTTAGAGGCTGTGTGCTGAGGATCCCCAGGGCCCTGCAGAAGGGCCTGCCAGAGCCTGCCTATCCCCAAACTCAGCAACTCTGCTTTTGTATTCTACACATGGGGTTCCATTTAAGATTTCATTGTGAAAATGGATTTTACTGCTAAAACATGTTAAAAGCCACTGTTCTAGATTCACCCAGGTTTGATCTAACTGCTCTAGTAAAGGACAGCCCTCAACACAGGGGGACTGTGTGGTCATGCTCTGGCATCAACACTACCGCGGCGGTGAGCAAAGCACACTAGTCAGAACTGCAGTACCTAGGCCCTGGCAAAGCCTCAAGATTCAGAGTCTCTGAAGGTGATTACTTTCTCAGGTAATTTCTATGTCTGTTAACATGTCAGAGCAATAACTGCATTAGTGTTTCTATATGAAGTTCTCAATCTCCCAAGTGCCCTCTTTTTAAGATTAAATACCCATATCTCTCTTCTAGTGATCCTATATGTCATGGCCATATATATTTGGTTGGACTAAAAATATCACCTCGATATGGCATATGAGTAATTAGAAAAGTGACTTAATAAAGGATCAAAATCATGAGGGTCTGAATAGATTACAAACCTTAATTAAATGTGATAGCCCCTGGAAGGTTAGGGGTCTACTTACCGTTCAAATCAAGGAAGAGAACTGGTATGTGGGTTTCCATTCCAGGTGGAGGGATCCTAAATTTAATAACAAAATTTAATCATAACCAAATATGAGTTTTACACCTTGACAGGTAATCAGACACCACGGAGGCATGATGCAGAGAACTACTGTGGAGATACAGGTTCCACTAATGAAATATTTTCACATTTCTTGATGTTCCTATTAGCACAAGCCACGGGAATTATGTGAGTTATATACATAAAGAACTACCAGTTCTGTGACTTCCATGTAATTAATTTGAGACAAAGATTATCTGAAGCCTTTCTAAAAATAATTCTAGTGATGGGGATAAGAGGTGGGGATGTTGTTATAGTGGGATAGAGGCCAGGATAAAAAATGAGAGGAAGGAAACAAGAGAGACAATATTCAAAAGCTCAGAGAAGAAGAGAATGAAAGATGTATGAAAGGAGGCAGAGTTGTGTGCAGGAAAAACCAAAGCACTGTTTTATCAAAAACTTGCCCATCTGCATCAGATTCACCTCGGGGGCCTCTTAAAATGAAAGCCCTGGGCCCATCCATTTTCTTCTGAAATCAGAATAATTAGGAAGGGGACCCAGGGCTCTACATTTTACAAATGCTCGAGGTGATCTGAAGTTTAGAAATACCTCCCATGAAAGTGACTGAGGGAAACAGACTAAAGAGGGCCTCAAAGAGCAGAACACAATTGGGGCTGAGCTGACTGTTGATCCTAAGTGGCTGCGATACACTGCACGAGACCCATGGGATTCCAGCACAGAGGAAAATCTGCAGGGAGGGACATCAGGTTACAAATTACGGGCCTGCAAATTCTGATTTTCTAGTTACACAAGACCATGGAATCAATTACACTTCCATTCATCATTATAGACACCAATAACATCACTAATGTTTCCACACCTATCCAAGAAAGATTATCTGAGCATGTACATTTTGTGTTTAAGAGAAATCTGATTTCTCTTAAATGCCTAGGACATATTCGTATAATAGAATGACAAAAAGCAGCAGCAGTTCCCCTTTAATGAATGGGCACCAGAAACAAGGTATTTTGTATATATTATCTCTAATCTTTACAATAGTACCAAAAAGGTAGCTCCATTAATGATTGGGAATAAAGCATCAGAGAAGTAAACACTGAAGACGTACAGCTGGAAACTATATCCAAATCTATTTGCAGAGTCTAGGCTATCACGCTGTTTCTTACCAGCATCAACAACGACATAGCAATCAACTGATTGATTGTAGTTTATACTATTATCTGCCCTTGTCAACTACACCCTGGAAACACCCTTCTTTTGAGCCAAAATAAGAGAATTCCTGGAGATGAGGAAACCACATCCCAGTTGCTTGTACAGAGGAATTAGGAGTGTGGTTCTGGATTCCTGGCCAGGTAATAAAAGCTCTCTGGCTTCCTGTGAGAGGAAGGTGGCTGCCGTGGGGAGGAAAAACGGGAAGGCGGCACTAGATATGAGTGCCCCTTCCCCGGGCAGCTCGTGTTACTTAACACTTCCTGTGATAATCCTGGGAAGTCACTTGCGTGACTCTTGCCGCAGGCCCTCTGAACCACTCTGTCAGGCCTGCACAGGAGGACGGGTGGGCTTACCAGTCGGCAGGCGCCCCGGGGATCCCACTGCCAGGCGCTGGCACCAGCACCGCGTTCCTTTCCTCGGTCAGCCCCACCCACTGCTCCACGAGCCGGGCTTCCCGCTCCATGTCATCCTCAGTTTTCTCTGTGGGACAAAACGAGGGGATGAGTGCCAGGAAGGGAGAAAGTACAATTTCTACACTTAAAATAAATGAGGACTTGGTGACGTCCACACGCGGCTTGAACATCTGCTACGTGACAAAGGATCTGAGGCTTTGAAGTTCAAGCCTGAGTGCCCAGTGGGCTGGGAGAGGCCACGACACTCACTGATGAACCACAAACCAGGAGAGCAGAAGGAGCACTGGGTCAGGGATCGAAGACCTGGGTGATTTTACTGGTTCTGTAATTTGGGGAAGTGATTCAACACATGAGCCTAGTTTTCTGTCAAAAAGGGGTAATCAAAGGGTATCTACTTCATGCTCTTGTTGGAACGATCAAATGAAATGATGAACGTGACACTGCTTTATAAAAACTATACACCATTTTATGAAGACAGAGGATTACAGAACACCATACACCACACCCTGCAAAACTACCTTTATTCTCCTTCATGCCCATTATGAAGAGGTTCTATTTGATATATTTTGAACTCCTCTTACCTATAATCCAACTCTGGAGCTACTTGGGCATAGTCAAAGTGAGTTTTCATTAGCAGGCTGAGCACGTACACAAACCGACACCAAGGACGTTGAGCAGAGATGTTTCACTGAGGGAGAATTTTTGCTAACTTCACGAAATGGATTAACATCTATGATGTATCCTTTGGTGCAGAATCAACCACGAGTGGATCATAAGGTCAGGATGAGAGGCTAAGGGTTTTAAGGGTATATTTCTACTCTAAAAGCCAAGAGGCAGTGGCCAACATAAGTGAAATGCATCCTTGGAGCTCAGGGGCAGTGGCTGGAGCCATGGGCCAGACTTAGCTGAGTGCACAGCCACCACCCAACAGTAGCTGGAGCTGACCTGCCAAATGCTGTGCTTTCAGAAGAGACCCTTTAGCTGCCGTCACTTCCATGTTCTGAGCCTGAAATACCTTATTACTGAGATATGGTATTGATCATGTCTGCATTCATCAGAACAAAATTTGAGTTTAACGTTTAACATCACAGTTCACAGTTAACTCAGAGTTTTATAAAAACTTATTAATTTCAAATTCAGAGCCTTCTTAAGCTAACAGTGTACAATATGATACACAAATACCTATAATTGTTATAAGGTTAAAAACTAAGATACAATTATCCAACGAAGGGAAGAAAGCAACCCACTGAGACTGTCTAAAAGTGAAAAAGCTCCTTGCAGGAAAGAGTTGAATCTCACATACCTTTTTTATTGCTGATTTTTTTAATCTGTTCATCTAAGTATTCTCGTCGCTTAATGAGTGCGTCAGACCACCTCTCTCTTACACAGTTTAAGTCTTCCTCCTAACATGAGGGAAGGAAAACATTTTTCCATAGAGTGCATAGACAACTAGTATTTCTTTTAAAAAAAAAAAAAAGATGCTTCATTGATTAAGAACTTTTCATTAGGAAAGGCCATTGAACACTGCTGTGTGATTAATATGCAAGAAAGCAGAGAGGCCTCAGAAACACCGCATGCTGATCAAGAATCCCGCTACTCAGAAACCAGAGCCCCTGTATTTCCAAAAGGGTGATTGTACCTAAAAGCAAGAGAGACTCAAACTACACCAGCTGTCGGATGATTCCTACATGGGGTGTGTGTGCGTGTGTGTTTTAAGTTGGAGCTATTCATCTGAAGGATTTGCAATTCCAAGCTGAAGGACACCACGAACAGAGCCCAAACCATGTAACAGCAAATGGAATGGAAAACGACAGGCATTTTCATAGTTCGCAGCTCAATGGCCTGATGACGTCTATTTTCTGAAACGCAAAGGATAGGTCAGCAGAGAACCTTTCGAATTTGCCCCTACTGTAAGGCCAACCAAACGTGTCCCATGCAAAAACCCAACATGCAGGCAGGCATGCTCTCAGAACTCCCAGCAGCAGCCACCGGACTGCAGGTGGACACATGGCAGGAAGCGCAGATAGCCGCAGGAGTTAGTTAATTGCGTTGCTGAGGTCCAAGGGGATCTCGCTTTCACAGTTTGTTTTTGCTAGCTCGTTCCCTTTCTTAGTAAAAGTATGAGGAGGGGAAGGAACCCACAATTCTATTCAAAATGCTCTGACTTGCTTAATTCTAGTCTAACCCTTAAGACATAACATTCAGAGCAGACACCTGCAGACTTCTGAGGCTCTACCTACAAGGCATACGTATTTTAAATACACGAAGGCACGCTGGGAAAACATGCTTTTACGTTTGTGTGGAGGATCAGTACAGGGACTGGGAACCAAACCCCAAATAGTTCATTCTGGTTTGCTGCCTTAATCACTGCTATTACTGCACATTCCGTGGTAGCAGGCCAGTCCGCGATGACTAGGTAAAATCTCACATTTGCACATATTATAAAAGATGAGATTTAAATTCTCCAGGTTATGGATAACTAAGCTTCACCCTAATGAGAGGAAAAAACTGGCTGCACAAAGCAAAACTGTGTGCCTAAAATGTTTTCAGTTTTCTTATCCAACGAAAGTCTCTTAAAGTACAATGGCATATTAGAACACCACCACTCTCTTGGATGTAAGGAGCTAAGTGTAGTTTCTCATAGGAAAGACAAGAATCTACTTAGAGAATGGACAACTGCACAAATGTTAAGATCACCAATTTAATACAATGATAATGGTCTTGCTTAGAAAGGCTTTATAAGCTAGTAGTTTGAGATGGCATAGCAAAATGGCAGTGTTTGGTTATCAATTTTGAGCTGGCAGAGAAATCTCTATGGAGGCAGTACTGTATCCCTGATTACATGGAAAGCAAATCAAAAGCAAGTGAAAAACTGCACACTCCAGCTCTGCGCTCCGCCTTCCTCCTCCCTGCCCTCTGCTTTGCGGGTGCTGGCAATTAGCAGCAGCTGTGCCCCATGCCACAGGAATGACGGCAGCGATACCTGATAACTATCCATATCATCACCATCCTCATCATCTCTCTGGTAGGAAAAAAATAAACACAAAGGACATGCGTTTTGTTTCTCAAACAGCACACAGGGAAAACAATTCTTTAAGCTTAACACACACATTAAGTCCGACAGCACACCCAATATCAGCATCTTAAAACATTTAATCGAAACTCAAAAAGGTTTAGCGGATTTAATTCGCTTGTCCACAACTACTTAAGGAATTTAAGTTTAAAAAAAGAAAGAAAGGAGTCGTTTAAAAACAAGAACTCTCTTAGGTGGGACTACAGGCCTTACTGCACTGTTATGCAAACAGTTGCCATGTATTTGTGGGTGAGCTATTGGACTGAGATTTAGAGTGGGCTTACAAAGACAGAATGACTCTCTCTAGAGGAAAGACTTTAAAGACTCCCGTCGCTTGACCTCTGGGTTTTAGCCATGAGGCAACTAAGGCTCTGAAGGATGAAGTGATTTAATCCAAGGATCACACACACAACAACGGAGCAGGCCTCCAGTCTCCCACCTCATCACACCATCCTCACTGATGAAATAGTCACAGTGAAAGCCCACCAGGGAACCTAAGGCTATCTACCTTCAAGGTTCCGCACCAGACTACTGCAACAAAAACAAAGCCCACTATTTTGAATGTATGGATCTATCATTATTAACTATTGTATATATAAGCATCCATACCAATCAGTTGAGAAAGATCAAAACTGTTAAACCTACAGCAACCTTTTATAATAATAATATAAAATAACAATTTTGGCAAAAACATTTGGCAAAACAAAATCAGTGTTGAAAATAAAAGGGTTTTAGTTGAGATAATTTTCTTTAAAAATAAGAATAATGAAATTCCTATTTGTAGAGAATATTCATCCATATGGAGGCAGGATCTACTCAAAATGAATGTGAGGTGATGTAACAACCTTCTTTCATTCTTCTATGGTTATTGGAAGGTTAATATTCAAATAGGCAGTGAAGTGGTCTAGTCATAAAAGAGACAAACTGGTTTTTATTCAAGTGCTTTAAAAATATAATTACATTATCCTCGTACCTAAGTATATTTCAAAATATACTGCTACTTAGAA
Source organism: Miniopterus natalensis (assembly GCF_054644295.1). Classification (NCBI taxonomy): domain Eukaryota; kingdom Metazoa; phylum Chordata; class Mammalia; order Chiroptera; family Miniopteridae; genus Miniopterus; species Miniopterus natalensis. Next base: position 65,500,849 of record NC_142089.1, on the reverse strand, counting down.
GTGCTTTAAAAATACAGTTAAAAATTATTCTCTGTATAGTCTTAAAAATACACTTTGTTTTAGTTTGGTAACTACCGTTATCATTTGTGTAAATAATTCATTAAACACAAGCCCAAACCGAAATAAGTTTTCTTGAATTCCCCATATTAATGAATAATTTGTCATTAATATTTAGACAAAGGAGATATTTCTATAGACTGAAAACTAGCCTGGGCTTTTATAATGGATAACTGTTGCGACATCAGCATATTGTGGATTGGTTGGAGCTACTGAATCAGAATAATTCTGAAGTGCTATGTCAACAACAAAAAGTTACTGGACAGGAACTTGATTGAACATGTCAGCAAAAATAAAAATAAATAAATAAATAAATAAATAGATAGATAGATAGATAGATAAAAGCTTTAAAATAGCCACAGTTTAAATTTGCATGACTGGTACTATGCTCTTTAAAGAACATGTAGCACTGGGGAAAGGCTGATATTTGAGAGCTCAAATTTTGACAAACATCAGTTTTAACTCAAGAGGATAGCTATTTTACAAAGTGCAAATAAGCAATCCTTATAACGGTCCCCAAATGGGACACTTAGTCAGCTGATGTTCCAGAGTCTGGAGGTCACGGTTTAGACACACAGATTTAGAGTTCTAAGATCAGAGTCTTAGATATTTTACTGCAGAAAGGGGCCTCAGAGAATTATTAAGTCTACCCCCTCATTTTGAAGAGAAAAAGGGAATTCGGTTAAATTACCCAGTCAGGGCAACCACTCAGGAAGGCCGCATTAGATTTAAGAACCCAGGTCTCCATACTCCATGACTAATGGTTTCTACCAGGCCCTGAGGCCACCCCAAAGTTGACAGCCAAGTGAGGGACTAACTGGGATGAGAATACAGACAGTCCAGCTTCCTAGTCCACACACAAGGCACAGTCTCATGGAAGACTCTGCCCACACACTTTCACTCCCACTCTCCCCCAGGCCTTGGGAATTCTGGCCTGAGATAGGGAAGGCAGCGGCTAACAAAGCTATTCCTTCCGTAGCCTTTGACAAGAGTCCAAGCCAATGTTCTTCTTAGCTTCCAGAAGAGTCTTTGCCTGAATGCCATGAAGCCAAAAGAAAATGGAGATAGAAGGTAAATCATTCTCGGGATGGACTGGGCTTATGCCCAGACTCCACAGAGAAGTGTCTTTTCCCTGTTGTGACAGGGACAGTGCTCCCTCTCACAGGTGACAGTGAGGGAGCCCCAATTTGATGGTCTGATTTCTCCCAGAGAATAAACTGGGGACTTAGGGAAGCACATGCATTCCTTCAAGCCACCGGGGACAATTTCCTAATCTTAAAGTTTATTTTCAAGGGGTACTCCGATAATATGAAGATCAATTCCTAGAGGTTTTTATCTTTTAATTTTAAAAAATGAGAACAAAAGATTTAGAAAATGGAGAATTAATGGACAAACATGATCAGGAGGACAACTTTTAATTAAAAAAAAAAAAAGCTTTCAAAGAACTGATTATTTATGCCAGTGTATGGGGGCAATTTTATGTTAATAAAAGTAGATCAGGCCAGGCAGCAATGCCAAATATCCAACATAATTTGGGCCAGATATAAAATAAAACCTGCCTAAAGTAAATGAGTACTATAGCATTAAAATGTATATTTATAAATAAAATTAAGATTAATCAACACTAAGCCAATATAGTATTTTAAATCTAGAAAAAGGGCAATGGGTGGAAATATGATGGCGGGGACAAACAGATGGTTAAGGCAAGGAGCTCTGTTATATTCCCAAACAGGTGTCTCCATCATAGATCACCGACCTCCTGAATTCTGCATGAACCAATCTTCGTTAAATACTATTTCAAACCTGCTGGCCTTACCTGGTAACTGTCCAGTCCTCTTTGGAGCTTGGTGGACCTGGCAGTCACACAGCCAATAGATACTGACAGGATGGCTTCAACCATAAGTGGCAGTGTCCCTGAGTGCTGGACGGGTTTCACTGTGACTTGCACTCTCCGGGAATGACCCTGCAGAAGTGAGGGTACCATGAGCGAGTGATGTGGAAACGGGTGCCAGGAATGGGGATGGGGAGAGATGGGGGGAGGGGGTAAAGGAAGGGAAACACATTAGGGAATAAAGAGGCAAATAATGAGAAAATTCCAGAAACCGTGTGTTAGGGTGGGACAGAGAGAAACCATGAAACAAAAACAAACTTAGTACCTGTCTGAGCTGAAAGATGCCCCCGGTGTTGACGTCTTTGGCCTGGTGAAGCTCCACTGCAGCATACTCCCCTAACTCATTCAGTTCTAGTATGGAGATCCACATTTCTATTCTGCGAGTCACCTCATTCCACCTGCAAAACACGTTCCAGCACTCAACGCTCTCACCGCCCAGGGGCACTGTTGGGAATAAGCCGCCATTCATTGAGCACTTACTATGTGCCAGGCACTGTGCTGTGGCTGCTGCATGGATTATTTTCTATTTAACTCTCAAAACAACCTTTTGGTAGGTTCTTTTCACTTATTTTATTGAGGCATAACCTATATTCAGTGAAATGTCCAGATCTCAAGCACAGAGTTTGATAAGTTTCGACAAATGCACACACCTGTGTAAGTTACCCCACCACGACCTCAGAAAGGTGCTCATGCCCTTTCCCACTCACCCCTCCCAGCAGCAGCCATGTAGACTCATAGATTAGTTTTGCCTTTTCTAGAACTTCATGTAAGTAGAATCATGTAGTGGTATGTACTTTTTAGGTCTGGCTTATTTGCTTCTGCATGTTTCTGAGAGTCAGTCAAATGGATAGCAATAGTCTTTTTTTCTTTTTTCTTTCTGAGTAATATTCTGTTATATGAATAATTCCACAGTTTGTTTATCCATTCTCACACTGAAGGACATTTGGATTATTTGCAGCTTTAGGATATCATAGAGTTGTCATAAACATTTGTGTACAAGTCTGCTTGTGGACTTAGTGTTTTCATTCTTTTGGGTAAACACCTAGAAGTGGAATTGCTGGGCCATAGAAGAGGCAAGGGATCAATGTTACAAGATATTCTCCTGTTTTCTTCTATAAGCTTTACAGTTTTATCTTTTACACTTACAAAGATGTAGTTTTGTGTATGGTGTGAATTAAAGATCAAAGTTGTTTTTCTCCATATTGACAAGCAATTTTTCAGTCTTGTTTGTTGAAAAGACTTCCCTTTCTCCAGTGACTTTCTCTAATGGCCAGTATTTATTATCAGTCTCATTTCACAAATGAGGAAACAGGCTCAGAGAATCCAGTCGTTTTCTTAACTACTGTCCAAGTGCCAGTCTTGGCCCTGTGTCTAAAGCTCACAGGAAGTACGAACCTGTCACGCAGCGTCCTTGTCTTCGCATGGAGAGAATCAACCTCCCAGACGGAGCTACCGTTCCCAGCACACCGGTGGCCCCACACTTCAATCGCCAGTGCTCCATCTGAAATGAACTCCAGGAATTCCTCTGTTACTTGCACCACATAGTCCTGGGGTAAGTGGGAGGAAAGACAGCACGACAAGAATTATGCATAAAGAAATCTGTGACATTTTTCTTTTTACCTTTTAACTGTATATAGATTCACTTTGGAGTATATTAGCCCAATCCCAACCTTAAAAACCATCTCTACGGTTTCACAGAAAACCATAAAGAACCAAAGAATATTAAATCTGAAAGTGATATTATAAGGGAACTTAACCCAACCCCCTTTTTTAGTAACTGAAAATACTAAAGAATGCTACCTGTCCTGCATCATACTGCTTGTCAGTGACAGAGCTGACTCCGCAATCCCTCAGTCCCGGCTCACCATTCTCATCTCCACAGGACTGCTCTGACTTTCGGCTGGCACAGACTACGAGCACATCGAATTTGATTGCTCCTTGCTATGGCTTAGAGGGCTAACAACAGAATTAAAATTTATATGATCACTGTCGTGATTCTGAGCTCTCGCTCCTAGACTCTCCTGCCCCAATTCCTCGTTCTAAAACGCAAGCAGATGACTGTGAGGAAATGAATGCTAAACTGACTGAGTATACGGAACAAAGCCAATTTCCTTCCCGTTAGCGTCTCAGTGGAATTGCGGGTGAAGACTGCTCTGTGACTCTAACTTCTGGCAAGAGCTGTGTTATACTGACTGAACTTCACACTATTTAACTTCTTATTTATTTCCTTTGGAGACAGAGCAAGAATTTTAGAAGGAAAATAAACTTAATGACCAATTAGTGCAATCTACGCATTTTAAAGATGAAATAAACCCCAAGGGCACATAATGAATCCAGGGTCCCTGAGACCAGTATTTATTAAACCAGCTGTTAACCAGAATGTACTTGAAATTCAGATTTCATCCTGCTAAACAGCAGCTTTGTAGATCCAAAGAAACATGGGGAATACAAAACCAAAAATGATTAATGAAAATTTTGAGAAACAGATTGGTGAGAACAGATAATAAATGTGGGCTATTTATTTTCAGAAAAAGAAAGACTTGACAGGCTTTCCATATGTGAAATTTTATATGTGGTGATATAAATTTGTTTTCTAAATGTAGAACTAGAAGGATCAGGCACAGTCTACAAAAAAATAAATAAAAGGGTCTTGAGTATTAAGGATTGTTAAAGGAAAAACAAAAACACACAGAAGAAAGAGTCTGTCTGTCAGAAATGACTTGTTGGCATTCCAACGTGAAAGCCAGGAAGGCTAGCTAATGTCCCAAAGCAGGTCCACACAATACTCACCAAAAATTCACTTTTCCCATTTTATGTTTTCTTTCAAAACTCATATGATACATTAGAATGCTATGCTTAGAATTCTATACTATATTCATTTTTTTTTTTTTTAAATATATCTTTATTGATTTCAGAGAGAGGAAAGGAGAGAAAGAGAGAGAGACAGAAACATCAACGATGAGAGAGTCATTGATCGGCTGCCTAGCCTGCAACCCAGGCATGTGCCCTGATCCGGGAATCGAACCCCGATCGCCTGGATCCTAGGTCGATGCTCAGCCGCCGAGCCACGCCCAGCTGGGCGATACTATATTCAAAAGAATGAAAATAACTACAGCAACTTACATGTTAGGATGTCCACATATATTAAAATAACAAGATGCAATTTTGTAATATGTATAATGTAATCACATTTTTGTAAAAAAGTGTTTTAAGAAGTTGTGTGCGTGTATCTATGCCCATTTATATGTATGAACACATGCCTACCACACACACATAAATGTTTTGGAATAGAGAAAATAGTTTATCAAAATACATAGCAAACTATTATTGGTCATCACACCTCTGGGGAATATGATTTTGAGTATAGGCTTTTTGGATTTTATTTTAAACACTTTTAAATTTTTTGAAATTATATTGAAGAGCATTTTGAGGTTAAAAAGCCCAATAAACATATTATGTTTATAAAACATCTTATGGGGAAAACTTCTAACTTACAAGTAGACTTTTGAAATACATCCAGGTCTGTTGCCTCCCACGAAATTCATTTCATACCTTACAATGAGAGAAGGTCACACTATACTGGGCATCCTTGGACTGTGGGGAAGGCACCTCCGGGTCCACTACTGGGGCAGCCACTGTCGACTCACACTGGTCCCAGAATGTGTATTGACAGAAGACGAAATTTGAGAGGTTTAAGGGCAGCCCAGTTGCCTCTTTAATTTTTACCTGAAGAGACAGATTTTTAAAAATGCACCTATAACTTCCATAAAGAAAACATTAAACTATGCATTCTTTTCTTGCTTTCACTACCCCGAATTTAAGAGCAAGCAATGAAACAAACAACTCAGTCATCCACCTGACATCTGAAAATATTTGGCACCACTTCATTAAGGGTCCTATCTGTAATGAAATCTGTACCATAGTTCTATAACTACAGCATATAAACTTGGCAACAAATACACACAATACCCTAAAATTTTTCCTAGTAACTGAGTTTCTGATATAGATGCAACCTTTGCTAGAAAAGTATGAGTCAACGAACAACATACACTCCCTGCGCACCAAATTCACAGCCTTTTGAAATATCATGCATGCACCTGTCATCAGAAAGTGTGCTATATACTTCTGGAAAAAGTACTGTCCACCACTGTATTTACTGCCAGAAAGTTTAACTTTTACTATGCTCCGTGAAAAACTCATAAAATTTTCTATATAATTGTTCTGCATTAAGAAGCCATTTATCTAAGCCTCCCCATCACTGCCCTCTCACCCGGCATGTCAGCTTTCTGACTCGGTGAATGATTTCCCCACTGCTGTCTACAACTTCAAGGCTCCCGCTTTCACTGGAGTTCTCCGAGGAGTCATCTTCCACCACACGCTCGGGGACAGCTCCTGTAACGCGCATCACTTCCACGTGGAGACGTCCTGCAACCTGGGTTAAGGAACCAGAGGATGTTGGGGTTAAAAGGCATTCTGTGGACAACAAAGACCTCAGAAAGAAAGCACTCTGCAATATCCCGGATGAGCAGCTCCACAGCGACTGCTCGGCCATCTCCAGCAAGGAGCAGCTCAGCATCCCAGAGCCAGCCCTTTCCACTACTTGCCCCTCTAATCATCCTGCCTGATTCTGAGCCAAACTGACCTCCCTGGAACTTGCCTTCTGCAGTCATCTTCATTCTTACCCTTCTTGTACCAGATAACCCATGAATAGCTTAAACGCTACTATCATATTCTACCTGGAGTCATCTACTTTCTTTTGTTTTTTTAATACTCACCTGAGGATATTTTTTCCATTGATTTTCAGAGACAGTGGAAAAGAGGGGGGAAGGGGGAGGGAGAGGGGACTGAGAGAGAGAGAGAGAGAAACATTGATGTGAGAGAGACACATTGATTGGCTGCCTCCCCCATGTGGCCAGACTGGGCCAGGGATTGAACCTGCAACCCAGGTACATGCTCCTTTTTTTAAAAAAAATCCTCACCCAAGGATATCTTTTTCCACTGCTTTTCAGAGAGTGGAAGGGAGAGAGAGAGAGAGAGAAACATCGATGTGAGAGAGACACATTGATTGTCTCTTGCATGCGCCCTGACCACGGCCGAGGATCGAGCCTGGAACTGAGGTACGTGCCCTTGGCTGGAATCAAACTGGGACCCTACAGTCCGTGGGCTGATGCTCTAACCACTGAGCGAAACCGGCTGGGGTCCCAGGTACAGGCTCTTGACTGGAATCGAACCTGCAACCCTTCCGTGTGCAGGCTGAAGCTCTAACCAATGAGCCACACTGGCTGGGACTGGAGCCACCTATTTTCCATGTATGCATATATTAGTTCGCTTACTCATCTGATCAAATACCTGGCCTCTTGGGAATATCAAGATAAAGACATGGACTCTGCTGTCAGGGCACTCAGCAAAGTGGGGAAAGACAGAGAAATACCCTGTAACAACAGTGCAGAATAGCCACTACAATAGAGATAATGTACCAGTTGCTATGGAATAAATTTTTCCACTCAACAAATATTTACCAAGAACTGACACCATGCCAGGAACTGCACTAAGTGTTGTATTGACAATAGTAAAACAAACAGACGTGGTCACTGGGCTCATGGAGCTTCTGTTCTTTTGGGAGTAGAGAATGGGCATGTAATTCACACCAGGGCCGGGAGCAGGGCAAAGAAGGGCTCCATGGGGGGGTAAGACCTATTCCAGGAGAAACAGCACATACACAGCCAGAAGTTATAAGGAAATAGGTTCCTTTAAAATGGTTTTTGTTTTTTAAAAAAAATGTCTTTATTGATTTCAGAGAGAGGAAGGGAAAGGGAGAGAGAGAAACTTCATTGATGACAGAGTCACTGACCAGCTGCCTCCTGCATGCTCCCTACTGGGGATTGAGCTGCAACCGGGCATGTGCCCTCACAGGGAACTGAACGATCTCCTGGATCACAGGTCTATGCTCAACCACTGAGCCACACCGGCCAGGCTAGTTTTTCCAAAAAAAAGGCTTAAAATTTCCTCCCTCTCCCAGTGGTTCTCAGAATAGGTACCAGATCAGCAGTATCTCTCTTAAAGGTGTTGCACAGAACCAAATTAAAATTGTTGAAATGTGCATCCCCAGAGTGTTGTAACTGGCCAAGTTATCTTTCATGAAACCGTGCAAGGTTGTAATCACTGCAGTTGTGAAGGTGACACATGTTCTGGCAGAGCCACTGTCATCTTAAATAGTGAGCTTGTTTTTAAACATAGCTCAGATCCACTTCCACCCAGCAATTTGCAATGGCGCCAGGGACCTGAGAGACAGTGGTTGATGGTATTTGACAAGGGAGACAAATATGAGGAAGTAGTAAGGTGGGGAGGAGAAGGGAATAGGAGAAATCAGAAGACAGTGGTTCTTAAGCTTTTTTCAATGCTTTTTTGAGAATCTAATACATTTTAAATATAATTTCAGGGGGGTTCATGGAATTCTAAAGCCCTCCACAGACCCTAGCTTAAGAACCCTGATTCAGCCACTGGATCCCTTTGTCACAGGAGTGGTGCCCATTTTTAACAGGAGAAAAGGCAACTCGAGCCCACTGGTTGTCCAGAGCAGAATGTTCGCAGGGTTTATGACATATAGACGGTAGGCTGTGTATTTATACACCACAGCTAGGAATCTGGGGTTGATTTGCCGGGTCTGCTTTAGGCAGAATGGCGCCCTATTCTAAGCTGGCTCGAAACAGCACAAAAACTGACCTTGCACATCACTGAAGGACAAGCTAGGAAGTCAGGGGGTCGTTACATTTAAAACTAAAACTTCAATTGATGGAATGGCTAAAATAAAAAAGTCTGAACTTGAACATTTTCTGAAATGTCTTAGGCCCACATGAGGCCAGTAAATCTAAATAACTGAAATATGAGCGTTTAAAGAGGGGTAACATCAGGATAATGAAGTTTGTTTTCTTTGAATACTTTGGGTTTCAAAATAATCCTCTTGAGTTGTATCCTGTAAAGACCACGTAGAGGCCAGGAGGAAACTAGAGTGTACCACAGAGGTAAAAGATTAAAATAAGTGAATAAGGGGCACAGAGATCAATGTGGTTTCCAAAGATTTCTAATTGGATTAAAATAAAAAAAACTTGTGAACCAGCAATATAAAATATGTTACAATATTTTAAAACCATGGCTTAAGGCTGATAGTTTCTACTGATATTAGTAGAGAAAGAAGAATGAGGACTGTGACTTTTTGCCTAGTTTCTCCATCAACCTAAAGAACGTAAATAGAAAAAACACCCCAAACGTGAACCATCACCGTTTTCTCTGAGGCTGGCTTGTCCTTACCTCCCCCTGCTGGCTGATGATGGGGACTGCGTACTGAAGTTTCACATCACAGAAGAGACACTCCAGGAACACGTTAGCCACGCCAATGAGGTTGTGATTCTCCTGGGCCTCGTAGAAGGGGTCCCCTCGTTTCCCGTACACTCTCTTTGCCTGAGGGGTAGGAGAGGCAGGTGGACAGGGGAGAAAGAAATAACACATTGAAATGAAATAAAATGACTTAAAACTAGCATTAACAATTTTTTAAAAGCATTTAATCAAATAAACTTAAAAAGTAAAATTAGAACCCCATCATATAAAATAATCAAAAGTAGCACACGAGAGGGCTTGTTAGTTGGGGGACTAAGTGATAACTGCGTAGAGGACCCTTCTTTAGTTACTGCCTCCTCTCCCCTATCACACCCCACCTGCAGCCTGTTTCATTTTAGTCCCTGGGTGCTTTGCTTCATCTCCTTCATCAAATCTTCTTTTAGATTACTAATGTCCAAAAATTTATGTTCTCTAAAATTATTCATAGTAATCTACCCAGTCGTGATCACGGCTTGGGGAGCCTGAACATATGCTAATGAATATAAAATCCACGCAGACTCCATCCGGCTCACTTTTCATAACACGCAGCAGCACAAATTCTGTCGCGCTTCATTGCATTTGAAACGTAGCAAAAATGCAGCCAAAGTTAGAACATGCAGTGTTCTCTTCATTTGGTTCTATCTGTGTAGGGATCGCACGTTATGTTATGGATCCAACTTAGCACTCTTTTCAAGATCCCTTTTCCTTTCTTTTTCTAATCTAAACGTCCAAAGCACCACTGCAATTATTGTCACGTGTGCGTGTTCTGACAAGTAAACCATTTATACTCTGCTTTTAACATGACCAAGTCTCCTTTACATTTGATCTCGTTTACCTCAGGAACGTTTTCCTTCCATTCTTGATAAAGATCTCTCATATCAATTAACTTATTCTCCAGCTTCTCAATGGTCCAAACCTGGGTGCCCTTTCCTTTCCTCCTCACTTGAATAGCTGGCTCACTCACTATTGCTCCTCTCTGCAGAAGGAGGAAAAGCAAAAACGAAACCAAAACAAAACATGCTTGTTATCACTCTTCGGATTGTTAAAGCAATACCTATTTTTGTAAAGTGGCAAGTTAAAAACAATATATAATAATGTAGACAAAAGAAGATGAAATTCTACCACCTACACAATATTTTGGCTTATTTTACACCTTGTATGTATATCCAGGCATACACTTAATTTTTATCACAAGCAGAACCAAACAAAGTATAAATTTCCTATCCCAATTCTCTCTCTACAATCCAGAATCTGGACAGTCCACTCGTTTGACTATTCTACCGTTCCATATCATGGCTCTCTCAAAGTTTCTCTATTATACAGGACACTGTGATAAGCATCCTTATGCAAAAAGCACATAAATTTTAAGTTCACATCTATGACTCTGGGCTTAGAATACACTTTTCAAAGGAGAAGTACTTGGTCCAATGACCATAACCCAGCAAGACTGATGAGACACCCCCTCACTCATTTCTGGCTTCCTTCTTGGAGGGAAAAAATGAATGGATGAAAAACGATTGTTTTTCAAAGTTTCTCCTTAAAGAAAAAAATTTTCAAGGTGAACGGATAGGAAACATCCAAATGGTTGCAGAGTGTTCTTCTGAGAATGTAAAGAGAGTTATCACACCAGCCTTCCTTTCTTGTACTCACTCTGAAAGTGATACTCTAGCAAAACATACACCTATCCCCCATTTCAGAAGGAGGCATTTATATGAAAGAGAAAAGCAGCTGGCATTACTCATATATTTCTAGTTTTAAAGAAAGCATTTAAATTAGCAAATCCTTCAGGTTACCCAAATTCTCATATTCTGATCATAACATATCTAAGTGCATACATACACGAAAAGGCCTATAGCGGAAGTTTTAAGAAGAATGAATATTCTGGCTCACTTGAGGACCTCCTCGGGGATGCTATCTTGGATGTCAGGGTCACAGTCCATCTTACAGTATTCACCAGTGCACACCTCGTTCTCCTTCTCACCTTTCTGTTAGCACTGAGGTTTGCAGCAGGGATCTGCAGAGTCACCTGGTAGTCAGTGAGTTTGCTCATTTCCTCAGCTAAGAAGTTTGCCTCCCTCACCAAGGTGTTGGCTTTAACCAGCTGCTCACGGAGCTTTGCTAGGCTCTGACGGAAGAGTTCATCCCTGTGGTGTGGCAGAAAAGGAAATGAGAAAATTGAAAAGCAAAGGAAACTGCAATCCCATTTCTAAGTGAGTCGTATTATTAAAAAGTGGCAGAAACTCCTTTCAGGCACTATTTTTCAATCAATTTTTAGCACCGAGTCACCTCTTATCTTTCCCTCTTCCCACCAGGGCTCTGTGGGCTATCTGCTGGTAACCACTGATGAGAAGCAAATATGTGAAGTGATGTAAATAAAATCCATCTTAAAAACGAAATAACATTTGAACCTGGCCAGCGTGGCTCAGTGGTTGAGCATCGACCCATGAACCAGGAGGTCACAGTTCGATTCCCGGTCAGGGCACATGCCCGGGTTGTGGGCTCGACCCCCCAGTAGGGGGCATGCAGGAGGCAGCTGACTGATGATTTTCTTTTATCAATGATGTTTCTCTCGCCCTCTCCCTTCCTCTCTCTGAAATTAATAAAAACATATTTTAAAACAACCACCACATAACATTTGAAAACTACTGGATTTTGATATGGTGATGCAAAAACAACAACTACTCAAATAATAAAGGAATCTGTTAGGAAAAAGACATGATTATGAATTCTGTGTGCTTCAGGGTCAGGGAAGGGAGGTGGACAGATGAAAAAATCTGGAGTCAGAGAAAATAAAGTGTTTTACTTGATTTCTTTAGTTGGTAAAAGGCAAGAAGTGGGTACTTCGGTGGCAGCAGGAATTCTTTTTTCTACTCTCTCCACAGCAGCACTTCTGACGAAAGCTTCTGTGACATCCTGACTGGGTCAAACCCTGTTATATATTTCCCCAGTCCCACATTTTTTGGCTCAGTAGCACTGATAATTTTTCACGTATTTGCATAATTATTTGACTCAAGTCTGTCTCCCCTAAGAGGCTGTAAGCGCCCCTAGTGTAGGGACTCTCTCTTTTCTGCTTGTCATTACAGTTAACTCCTGGCCAAGTGCATGGCCCATTGTAGGATATTAAAAAACAACAACACTGAATGAAAGAAAGAGTATATCTGGAATCCACTTTTGAGTCTGGGCTCCAAGGCAACCCAGTTTAGCAGACTGGACCACGCCTTACATAGCTTTTCTTTTCTACCATTTACACACCCCAAATTCTCACAGCACCCAGTTCTTCCTCCACTACAACACAGCCCTCATAAAACCCTGCCTTTCGCAGGGACCTCCTCGGCTCGAAACCTCCCTACCCACAGGATAAATCCCAAACGTGGAAGTCTACAGGCCTCCCACATACCCTATCTAAGAGTTTTGGACTTCATTCTCCCTACTCCTTTGCAAACCACCTTCTAGACTAATCAAAACTTCTCATGTAGTCCCCTAAATATACCTTACTTCTCTCCACTGCTTCAGATTTATTTATGACAACCCACCTGTCCAAATGCCCTCCCGCCTTCTCTCCGACTATTCTAATCTCCACCTTTCAGACTCACCTGAAATCTTTCCCTGTCCAGGAAACCTCTGCAGAAGACTCGGCTCCGCGGGGTCTCATCCTCCACTAAGCAGCCGCGGCCCTCCCTGTGGCCTCCGCCCACCCGGCCGGCACGTTCTTGCATGTCATTCAACAGTTTCCCACAATCACTCCTTACTAAGCGCCTGCCACATGACAACATCGTTCTAGCACTGGGGACACTTCAATGAATGAAGCTGACTCCCTGCCCCATAGAATTTATTTTCCAGTGGAGGAGATAAACAACAAATAAATAACTACGTAATTGCAGCACTTCCTATTGTTGAATGGAACTTTTTAAAAAAAATTTACTATTATGGTTTGATTTTCGCATATTTACATCTTACTCTAAATTATAAGTGTAAAGAGACAATGAACTACATCTTTAGCTTCCTCTGTAATTCTCACTAGTGCTTAAACATACTTGATTCTCAAACCCTCAACATTTACCTAGGTATGAGTCCTTCAATATTTCACAAGCCATCAACATCTACTTAGATAAGAGTCCCAGCTTCTTAATGACCCACGAATGACATCTTAATTTTATCCAGTGAAACCTGGTGAAATCAAAACAGTAACCACCCTTCAAAATGTCATTTTTTCTACTCTGTTTCTTCTTTAAGAATTTGAGCCTCAAAGAGAACCAATCTGGAATTACGGGAAGTAGAAATCAATTTTTGACATTTAACTGAAAAATGCTATAATTAAAAGCCTTCCCCCCTCCCTCCCTACATCTCTATTGACTTCAGAGAAAGGAAGGGAGAGGGAGAGAGGGATAGAAACATCAATGATGAGAAAGTCACTGATCGGCTGCCTCCTGCATTCCCCCGACCGGGGATGGAGCCCACAACCAGGGCAGGTGTCCTGGCTGGGGAATCGAACCGCGATCTCCTGGATCCTAGGTCAATGCTCAACCACTGAGCTACGCCCGACCGGGCCAATCCACCATTTTTTTCTCTCACATTTGTTTTTGCTTTTGCAATCTATGTACACAGAAAAGTAAGTAGGGAGGGTCAGTAGTAAGGATATCAGTGGGTACAATTACACCAATTACCATCAGTAGCTGTTGCTTAAAGATACCAGCTCATAGTAAATGTGGAAAAGGCAGCTCTTCAGAAAAAACATGATCTGACAACCTTTGTCTGTTTTACTCAGGGACACAAAAAAATAAAAAATAATGTAAGTATGATAAGTATTCATATTCGTATCCAGACAGATGAGCCGGGAGCTCCTGGGGGAAAAGTAATGGGCTCTTTTCTCCTGATTTAGAACCACCAAGTGCATCACTACGGCGAGCCTTTTAATGCAGGGTAGGGACCTCTTTTCTCCTCTCAAGGCTCATCTTCCCTGGATGTGGCTCAAGTTAATCATCTCACTGCTAGAGATGTGGTGTGGCTGCAAGAGTAAGAGTAGGACCTCTGAAGTCAGACTGGCCTGGCTTTGGCCCCACTGGCCCAACTTACTAGCTAGATGACTGGGCAAGTCATTTACTCTCCCAGCCCAGTTTCCTCATGTGTGAAATGGGGGTGAAAATAGTAAAATATAGTAGCAGATGTAAAGATTAGATGAATATATGTAAAGCACTTAGTTACTGGCACATGATAAATGCTCAGTTAATAGATGCTGCTTTTATTACTATTAATTATTATTATAACACAGGAGTTATTATTAATGGGTCTATAGACAGACCTGATTTTTTCAAATTCTGGGCTTTTCATTTACTAGATGGGTGATTGAGTCAGAATATTTAAACTGATTTTCTTATCTTCAAGAAAGAGCTGTTGGGAGCATTAAAATTAGCACCGTAACTGCCTCGACTGTGGTAAGAACACAGCAGAAGTTAGCAATAACGTATTGCCCTTATTGTTACTATTATTATTATCACTGCCATTTCTTCCACCGCCACCTCAGTTCTGATATAAATATTTTGAAGTCATCGCTTCTCAGCCTTTCGGCTAAGAGAAATGTTTTAGTCATAATTTTTAAAAATTCACATTTAAGAGATTTCTTAACACTAAAATTTATATTTGAATAGAATCTAAAGTAAGAGAAATAAAAAATAAGGAGAAAGGCTTTTATGCTAAACAATTATTCAAACCTAACAGTCCCAGCCTCCTGAGGACCGTTTTTACTGAAGGGTGGGGGTGGGGGGGGGTCTTTAAAAACTAACTGTAAATACACCCAGGATGGGCGGTATCCTTGAGAGGAGAAGCCGACTGTTACCAAGCCAGGCATGGGATTAAGATTTCCCTCCGTGCTAGGACTGGCCCCCTTACACGTCTCACAACCCCCCCCGAAGCCCCACGGTCCTGGAGCCTTGGCTCCGGGTGCCCGGGTTCCACTCTTACCTCTCCTCGGCCCACTGGGTCACCTTCTGCTGGGCCGTCTGGCTGTAGGCCAGGCGGTCGGGGCCGCTGCTCGGGGGCTGCCTCTCCGGGGAGAGCTGCTGGCGGAGCTGCTCCAGCTCCCGCTCATACATGAGCCGCTGCTCCTCAAGCGCGCTCCGCTTTTCTTCCAGGTACTGTTTCTCCAGGACCTGCACCACGTTTTGAACTGGGTCTGGTGAGCCAAGAGACAAGGCAAGGCGTCTTCAGTGGTGGCTAAGATAGGCACCGGCCTGGGCTTCTTCAGCAAGAACCATCTCCTTGCAATGTGCTTTCTAGGGGAGGCCTGAGCAGCCCTGTCAGGGGAAACCCTCTGCTTTCTTTTCACTAACAACTATGATAAATTCCCTAGAGGTAAACATGTTACTCTCTTCAATTTGATGAGCTCGTTCTAATGTTTACATAGATCATTAACCTATTTAAGCAGAGAGAGGAGGAGAAGGGGATGGGATCCTGTGCACTGAGAAGAAAAGACCCTGTTATGAAATCTAGGACAATGGCACAGACAGCCACACAAGGTGGGATTTTTATGGTAGTGAATTTCTATGCCCATTTAGCATTCAGTTTTGGTACGTGGCAAAGGGTTTATATTTCTGATTTTAACCACAAATCGCACTGCTCCTGAATTTCTCTAATGTGAGAGGAACAAAACTTATAGATCATAGCAAAATATGGATTGAGTACAGGATCTGGCAGTTTCTCAAGTGCTAATAACTAAGAGGGTAATTCACTTGCAAAAATAAAAGGCTACTTCTGTGATTTTTTGCTGTTGCAGATCTAGAGATCAGCAACATGCATGCTGATGACCGGCACAGAGATACTAATAGGTCATGCTTAGAAAGGCCGCACTATGACTAGAGGGGGCTGAGATGTAGGTAAGACTTGGTCCTGAAGAGTTAACTGGTGGAGGGAGGACATTCACTTGGTAATGACTAATGAACTCAAAGCCATGGAGAAAGATTAAGGCACTGAGCACATGTATAAAGAAGACTATTACTGGCATTGCTGAGTAGACAGTAGGGAAACAGTATGTTAGACCCTCTAGAAAACCACCATCACATAAATATTTCCTTGAAGTACAGGGGACCTAGATGAGATGTGTTCATAGTCTCAGACTAGCCTGGGACTTAATTTCCTCCTTGTACATGAACACACTTGCCTGTTACTCAGTGCTATTTGTGTTGTATTTCCACATACTGACTCTCAGTTTAATTTCCAAAATAAGAGTGGGAAACTAAGATGTTGTATAACACCCGATGATAGCTACTGACAGGCTTTTCCAGAAGGCCCTTAACAATTTGGAAAATAAATATGTGAGTTGTACTAATTTTCTACATGAGCAGTAAGAGAAAAAGAGTGTATCAGCTTTAAAAACATAAGGTTAAATCATACAGAAAAAGTAGAAAGCAATTAAAATATCACGATGTGCACAGTATAGGTGAGTTGTTTTAATAAAAATAACAACCACAATGACAATAACAATCCTATTAGCTACTGGCTACACCTTAAGTAGAGGAACATACCCTATGCGTGCATCATCTCATGAAAGCCTTGCAGCAAACCTAAGGGAGTATCTCACTCCCATTTTAAAGATGAGGAACCTAGGGCTCAGAAAGGTTAGGTAGCTGACCTCATATCACATCTGACCAGACCATGAATGGACAAGAGATTTTCTATAGAGTAAAAAGCTATGCACCCCAAAAGCATTAGAACTTCTGACATAGCCCTAAAACTTCTGAAAAATAAAAAAAAGAATAACAGTAAATGTTTTTGAGGGAGTCAGAAGAAATTTTAAATATAAAGGCTGGAGAAAGAAAGTTCTCTCAGGATTAAAAAAATATATATTTCTCAAACAGTATATATTATTGCTCTATTTAGACTTTAGGTTTAAAAAGTACAGAACAAGGTCCTCGTCACCCAAATATATTTATGCACAGCCTTATTTTCAAGAGCCCTAACTTAGTGTTTATGAATCTTTTCTAGTCAGAGAAAACTGCCACACACACCATTTTATAAAATTATATGCTAGGGTTTTTTCTAAAAGACACTGAGTAAGATATTTAATTCTTATTTCCACTTGTTAGCGGTGGTGTGTAGAAACCCACATGATCCTAAATGGCTGAGGCAGAAGGATTTCACCCCAAGGTTCCACACCACACAGAGGCATGTGACTGAGGCTGTTTAAACTACTTCAGCAGCTGCCACAACTAACACCTTTGCCACTCACCAGGCTCAGTGGCCACAAATCAATGTGCAGATATGGAGGACAGAGCCACCCAAAGCACCCCTCCCCTGCACCTGCTATGGCCTGGTGAGCCCTGCGGGGACTCTGGGTCTGGCCATGCCACACACAACCCTGGTGGAGGTACAGGGGCTCAGGGTGTTCTTTTTAAACTTCTGATCCTAACACATGCCTGGAAACATCTTTCTCATACATATATTTGATAAAATTTTCTTTTCAAATTAATTAACCAGTTTCAAGCCTTTATCACTACCCATAGTTTTTAAAATAGATCACCCTGATCAGCAAGTCAGTCTCACTCTGTAATATAGCCTTGGACAGAAGCCAAAGAGTATTTAGCTTATTCTCAAATGGCCAATCAACTACCAAGAGACGGTTCACAGTTTTAATTTCCCCCATCCCTTTCCTCCTTTTGAATGAGCTGTTTTAAAACCCAGTTTGCCTGCGCCTAAGGCTGAGACACCAAGGGGTTGGTATTTTAGGAAGGGAAAAAGGACCACACAGACTTTGGGCAGAGCACTTCTCTCTTCATTATTTTATTGTTTCCCTGGCACATCAACTATGAAATGAGTTCAAACTTATTTGTCTGTTCCAGGAATGGAAAAGAGAGTGGTGGTGACAGTGGTGGTGCTTGGAGGGCACTGATGCAGTAACAAAAATTAGAACTCATTCACACCAAGAGGCCTGAGGCACTAAATTGAGGGGAAGTAAAACCCTTTGGGGAAAAAAGGACCTTTTAATCCCAGATGGAATAAGCGGGCTATGTGACCCTTCACTACCCCTTCATTGCTCTTTTCTTGGCAGGGGTGGGGAACATCAGGCCCATGAAATCATTTGGTCTGGCCCTGCCAAGGCCTCACCAAAGAGAAGCAGTTCCAGCCATCACTTTAGGGGTGAGTTAATTAAATGTTTGACCAAACATAGTGGGCTAATTTTTAAGTTGATAATTTTGTATGGCCCGAGAATGATGTTATAAATATCCAAATGGTTCCCGTACCCCTGCTTTAGAGCTACCATCCACTCTGTGAAAACAGATGAGTGTCTGATTCCTAATTTTGAACCCTCAGGAAGAGGGCAATATTGTCTATAGATACCAGGTTTGCTTTTACTCTTAATTCAAATGAACTGAGTTTTCAATCATTATTTAGTCTAGAGACTCAAAAACACATTATTCTAGCCTGTTACTGGGATAAAGCAGGTAAATGTATATATAGAAGATGTTCTAACTGCTGAGCTGCCAATAGTAATAAAGCCATTAACAACAGCAGCAATGATACCAGTAATACTTATGCTGTTGGATGCAGAGGGGAAAGAGCTACCAGATTTTACCATGGGGCAAGTGGTGGAGTTGGGGCATGGGGAGGTAGGGGTCTTCACTGAAAAGGGAACGTTCCTCAATCAAGAATACAGAGTACTGCTGGCAGGCAGAAAAGGTCAGCTTCCCAATCACATTAGCTTTTGCCAAAGCATGGAGCACAAGCATCACTCAGCAGCACTGCTTAAACCCATCAAGCTCCCTCATGCTAATGCCAATCAGTTAAAACCTTTATCCCACTGTTTGTGGAGGAGCTTCGTCTGAAACCACAGGAGAGGGAAGAGAATCTTCAAATAGGACCACCAAGGGGATGACCACCAGGAAGACAGGCTTATTATCGGGAAACCACCTAGCAGCAGAGGTGAATCTCATCAACACAGTCCAGGCGCCAGCATTTCAGAACTTGCATCAGAGCACGTCTGTGTGCCCCACAGGGAAGCTCCACTTACCAATGAAATAGGGTAAGCAACGGGGTGGGGAGAGGAAAACATTACTTTTAAATAGACAAAATCAACACTGGAGAGCAAGGCCAGATCTGGAATACAAATGAATAACTCATGTTAATGCCATGAGCCAGGCCACTGGTGACTAACTGGTTTGGCTAAGAGGATTGAAGGAATTAACAAATGATAACTAAATACTCATTGCTTATTCAGTTCACTATGTAATTGACAAGAGGGTAGCAACTGGATTAAGTTAAAAATCTGTGATATGGGATGATACATGACTCAGTTGATACCGGGACACTCTGCAGAGTTAGAGGATTCAGATCTCAAGAATTCTGCAGCCTCCTTGAATTACAGAGTGGGAGTTCCTCTACCTGGAGTTTGGAGCCTCCTGTCACACCTCGTCCCTCTTGGGCTTCCAAAATATCATTCACAGGAGGCTTGTTGCTCAGGCACATAGTTTAACGACCTGTTAATGTGATTCTGATGCCTGAACATGTGGAATTCTCCCAGCTCGGTGAGCAAGTAGCAGAGTGGACCGAAGCATGATTTCCAGCTGTGGCCCACCCTGTGCTGCAGTGTCAAAAGCTCCAATAGCTAATTTAATTCCTAATCTTTATTTTATTTTATTTTTAATATATTTTTATTGATTTCAGAGAGAGAAAAGGAGAAGGAGAGAGAAATAGAAACATCAATGATGAAAGAATTGTCATTGATCAGCTGCCTCCTGCATGCTCCCTGCTGGGGTTTGAGCCCGCAACCCGGGCATGTGCCCTGACCGGGAATCGAACCGCGATCTCTTGGATCATAGGTTGATGCTCAACCCCTGAGTGACGCAGGTTGGGCAATTCCTAATCTTAATTACCAATGTTTAAAAGGAGAAATTAGTGAACTTTTTTCATGAAGTTGCTTTTTCCCTCCTTTTTGTTGGCTGTTACATTCAACTTGTTTCTCAATCTGGCCTTTTCTTCATACCTCATTTTTATAACTAAAAAGAGGGGTACTTGAAGCTGAAAATCCATAAATAGAGATAAATAGAAAGATCAAAATCTTTTTTTTTAATTTTTTATTGACTTTAGAGAGAAGACAGAGAAACATCAATTTGTTATTCCACTTATGTATTCATCGGTTGCTTGTATATGCTCTGACCGGAGATGGAACCAACAACCCTGGCATATCGGGATGATGCTCTATCCAACTGAACTACCCTGCCAGGGCCAAAGATCAAATCTCTATTCTTACAACAGAATCTCCAATTTGATATGCCAGAGATCTGACCAACAATTCACTGGCCATGCTCGAATTTTCCCCACGTAGGCTTATTCAGAGTGGAGTGAGAAAATAAATATTTAAGGGAAGAGCTCGACTGTGGAAACCAAAATACTTTTTAAGCACAGAGTTCCTGGAGGCCCTCCCTAGTTCAAGTCAGGGATTCTCATGTATCCAAAGAACAGATGAATGGAAAGTGAGGTTGGACAAAGTCCAGAAACCAACTAGCTCAGGTGCTCCTGAACGTAGCCTCAACTATGTCCTTGTAAAACAGTTCTGGTCTTAGAAATGCAGTCTGTACCTGGCAGCAGAACTTTCCTGTCCTGCATCTAGGTCCCAGGTACTAAGTATGGTGATTAGAAGACTGGGAGATGGGAAAAGGAAGGAGCAGAGTTATCAAATAGCAAGTAAGGAAAAAATTTGGTGTGCATTTTATTGAACTCATAAAAGGGTATATAAACACAGAAGAAGAAAGGAGATAAAGGATTTCCTTTTAGACACAGAAAGGAAAAACTTTAATACAATCACTGTAAAACTTCTGGAAGGAGGAATCTAGAAATAATGCTTTAAGGAGAATCTCTTCCTCAAAAATCTGAGACAGACTGAGTGTAGGTTAAGCAAAAAGCCTTATAAAGCCTTTTATTTTATCAGGCATTTTAAAATAAGTCTCTCTGGGGGTATAATTTCCAACTGAGTTTACAGTAAAATGTTGACTTTTCGCTCTCCATCAGATTCTATTTGAGATTCCTGGATTAATACTCTCCTGGTGATTTTCATGCTTTGAAGGACTCAGAAATGACAGGCTCCGCAAGGGGAAATTTGATAAGGAATTCCCTCAGTCACTCAGTACTCTAGGAGCATGGAAATGTTACAACTGGCTTGGGAGCAAGGGGTCTCAAAAGATTCCGCCCCCTTCCTGGTTACATCTGAGGGAGCCAACCAGGCCCTGGAATACTTTCATTAGCCTCCTTTCGGCCTTTTTAAGGAATTAGCAATTTGATGTGTCTGAATGTTAAGAATGGCACATTAACTTTATACATACGCATCCCTCAGTGAATGCTGTGAGACAAAGAAATCGGAAGGATGCCTTACCGTTACTATTCAGTGTCTTCATGATGACCTCCATCTGTGCAAATTCATAGTTATAGTCTGGTTCTGAAGAAGCTTCACTGGCTGCATCCAGGTCATGCTCTGGAGGGCCTGTTTCTTTTTCAAAGTCTTTCAACCAGTCTCGCCGTTTCCTCTTAGGTAAATTAATTCTGTAGGGTTTTTTGCCATGAGAGAAAATCAACTTGTTTCGCATTCAGATACCAGAAAAATGTATATGAGGATATAGCGAACACACGGACGTTACCTAAAAAAGTGGTTATTTCCCCACAGGATTCTATCACCGTGCCACAGCTGGGTGGTATTGCACACGAGGGTACCGTTTACACAGGACCTAGAGGAACACCAGGGGAAATGTCAGCTGAATGGTAAAGATCACAAAACCCAGCCCCAGTAGCTAAAGAGATTACTGGGGGGACTTTCTCATAATAGACATATTCTATTAATACCTGAAGAAGGAACAGGAGAATTATAATCACTATTGGGACACGTGAACTAAGCAGTGATGATTAAGGGCTGCCAATGTCCCCCAAAGGGATAACCCCATGTGATGTGCAGCCTGTAGGAGCGGAAACCACCACCTATGGAATATTCTTGTAGAAACTGGAGTGGAATTTAATCAATCTTTTATATGTAAATGCCAATTTAGGAAATACAGAGGACAGTGGGAGTTGCTAAATGATGCCATGGAGTGCAATAAGCAAAATGCTAACGATAGGAAACTCTGGGACCAACAACTAGGCATCTTCAACAAATTAAATGTAAGAAAAAGGGGGGAGGGAGGATAGAGGAATCCAGAGCTAAACGAGCTCTAAGAGACACAATAACCAATGACAATGGTTAACTCTTATTTGGATCCTGATTTTAAAAAAAACAACTGAAAAAGAACATTTATGAGATTAACTGGGGAAATGTGAATACTGACTGAATATACAGTGATTGGGAAGAAATTACTGTTAATTACTGTTAAGTAAAATTAAGGAATAGTATCATCTGACATTAAGTATTTTAATAATCATATCACTATAATACAAGATCTATAAATTTTATGCATCAGGTATGCTATTATTATTAGTCTCAGTTTTACATCACTTAGAAATTTATATAGCCAATATTAATAGAATAACTTGAAATGAGTACAATGTTTTCCTCATAAAAATGAGTGTTCCGAATTACAGTATTTGTGTGTTAATGAATAAATATCATTAGAGAACTTTATTTAAATATTATACCTGATTATTAAATAATTCAAAACATCACTTAACAGAAATTTAAAAAGTAAATATATTACCCTGTTAATTCTCAAATTTTTACATTTTATAGCCCGGTTTAGTAATTTTTCAAGACTTTGGAGTTATCTGACTAACTGCTTTTTACACACTGGTTAAGCTGATAAACAATTAATTTTATTCAATATTTATTATGTGTCAGGCACTGAGCCAAGGGATTTACATGTTTAGTCTATCATTAGCCTTACTTACCATAAGAGGAAATTGAAGTTTAGGTAAACAAAGTGTGGTCTCCAAAATCCGCTCAGCCAGTCAAGGCAGAGTCAGCCTGCCCCAACGCTGGTGCTGGCACTGCTGCTATCGAGCTCTCTATAACTGGAAAGCAATGCCTGAGGACCCACTATAGTCTTAACTTTGATATAATGAAAGCAAAGAGAAAGGGGTGTCTTCTCCTTCTGAAAATAAGGTACACAAGATATGTTCAGTGCCATTTACTTTTCTTACCTTGCATTTTCTTTCGGGGTAAGAGTGATGTCACCATCGGATGCAATGTCAATCTCACAGTGCTCAGGCTGAATTCCTATCCCAAAGAGCTGGATGTCCTGAGAGGTATCGGCTCCCACCCTCGTGTGGTCCTGGGGAACAGAGTATTAAGAAAAGTAAAACCCCACACTTACAAGAAACTTAACAAAAATTTATCATAATTAATTTCAATAACCCAACAGCACGTGCATGACAATATTAAATGAATCAAAGAATCAGACAGGAGATGCATGATGTCTGGAGCATTCTAAGTCAAAAGCTTACCTTAACACACTACATTTTTAAAAAATTTTAAAACAGGAAGGGGAAGAGGACCCTGACCAACAGTGATTAGAGACAGCTTTAAAATATAAGAAA
This sequence comes from Miniopterus natalensis, assembly GCF_054644295.1. NCBI lineage: Eukaryota > Metazoa > Chordata > Mammalia > Chiroptera > Miniopteridae > Miniopterus > Miniopterus natalensis. The sequence continues at coordinate 65,477,025 of NC_142089.1, read as the reverse complement.
ATCACATGTGACAGTAGAATGCCTTGAGTTCCAATTTTAACTTGACATCTTACTAGGTATGTAACCACAGGCAGCCATTTCACTCTCTGAGCCTCAGTTTCTTTCTTTTTCTTTTTTTGCAAAACCAGGACAAAAAAATATCAGTTTGATTTATTTAACAGTATTCTTTCAAGGAGCCCCCAAGTTACTAGCGAAAAAGCTTTGAAAACAATTATATAAATCAAGAACCACTAAAAGTAGTTTCATGGAAAGTTATACTTTAAAATATATAATTTTTAAAATGCTAAAAATAGTTGAGTATCTAATACTAATATTAACAGAGTAGTGAAGCCTGTGAGTTGTACCGCGTTCAGTTCAGCGTGACGTTAAGGACCTGAAGCCTCACATGTACATGGACTATGGCTCCTGGTGATCCAGTCCTCTGCTCATCCCCTTTGCTTTTCTTTTGCTCTAAAAATCGTTTAACCATTATGAGGACAATGCTTCCTCTCCCACCGAGAAAGCATTAAGGCCTGGTCTTTCAAAATTAAGATTTCAGAAACAACTCCTTTTCCCTTAATCATTTTCTGAATGAACAGATCCTAAATGTTAGTGGACTCTCAACAAGCCGAGTGTTATTTGTGCCATATTACGTACCTGGAAAAAGAAGACTAAAAAGGGTAGAAGACTGAGCTCCTTGCTTCAATTCCAGCTTATTCTCCACTGCACTTCGTATATTCACCAGGCAGACCAGAATCCTTAACAAGGTGCCTATCTAACCTTTCAGAAGGGGTAATTTCCCTTTATTTAGAAATTAATGTGTGTGGACAGTATAAACAAGCTGCCTTCAAGCCCAAGCTCCTCAATCCTTGACAATTATTTAAATACATATGTTTACACACCACCATAACTCAGAAATTGTTTGTGTATGATGAAAAATGGCCTCATGGTCAGCTGAGTGCCCTATGTCAATGGGGGTGCCCTATTTCAAACACGTGTTTTATTTTTCCCTTAACAAAATATGCGAGCATTTCTAAAAGTATGGTCTGAGAACCTGTGGGGTCTCTACCTGTGGGGTCTCCAAGAACCATTCAGGTGGCTCATGAGGTCAAAACTACTCTAATAAAAATACTAAGATGTTATTTGCCTTCTCATTTTATCACAAGTACCCAGTGTTTTCCAGAGTCTACATGATGTGAGATGTGGCTTTGAAGATTAATGGACTGTATATTTGTACATGTTTGTATTTTTAAGTGGTTTCAGCTTTAGTACCTAACACAGTAAATATAGATAGATCTACCTCAGATACACAAAAGTTCTTTGGAGTCCTTGACACATTTTTAAAGAGTGTCAGTGGGTTGTGAAGGTTCGAGAATGGATGCAATAAGCTATCCAACATGGTCAGTGGCATACCCTGAGACCAAAGTGCCAAATTCAAAAGGCCCCATCCCATCTGCACACTAAAAGGGCAATTATGGGACCAAAAGTTATTTTCCGAGGATGTATGTCTAGAAGCAATAGATGTGGAAGAACCTTAGCCGTCTAATCTACCACAAGAGTTTGTTTTAGTCTATGTTGATCTTGAGATCTTAGAATTACCCAGAAGCATAACTGAGACTTTCCAGAGCTTCTCAGGATCTTTGTGACTGAACCTGAATATTGTCAGAATCCTTGTCGCCACAGCCAGGGATGACTTTGACACCCACGGTTGCCCACCTGTGCCCCTCTGATGCTCATGCTCATAGGAAATCAGCCCCAACTGCAGTCTCAGGACAATACAAAATAGCTGGTTTTCATTCTCAATAGTGACCTGACTGTCCTATGAATCTTCTTACTCTTAAGGAGGGCTAAGCTGGATGCAAAAAGCAAAATCATGGGGACGGGTACCCAGACTCAATTGTGAGTTGTATAATAAGTCAGAATTGCCACTATGTATTTATATACCCTCTTACCTTTAAATAATAAACCAGAAGTTCATTGAGAGCAGGGTCTGCATTCAGGTTGACTAAGTAGCACTTGTCATCCCCCACCTTGATACCCGATGTCTCCAGGGAAATCCCCATACTTTCAAGTTGTCGTTGTCTTTCCTGTGCACAAAGCAGACAAAAGCAGGGAACTCTATTTGTTGTTCTAGTCACCAGATGTATCCACGGAAAGTGTAAGTCACTGTTTCTGGGGACAATGCCAATGAAATTACACATTCTACTCAGCTCAATCCAGTTTATTTACAGCCTAAAATGTGTGACATCTTGCGTTAAGTGTTCTGGGGGCAACAAGGGTGAACCAGACACCATTTTGTCCTTAAGGGGCTTAACATCTAGCAGAGGGAGATCATATAACTGGGGTCAAGAGAGGAGAGCCCTGTGCTGTTGGAGAGGAAGAACGTGCTGTGGGCCTTGCAGGAGGGAGAGGTCACCATGGGGTAAGAGACCAGAAAGGCTCCAGGAAGAGGTGGTTCTTGAAGCATAAGAAACATTTCAACAGGAAGAAATGGGGGAGCAGCAAGATAAGGGCAGGGTATTCTGGGGGAAGGGCACAGGAAAGCAGAGTTAAAGACTGGGAATACTGGAGGATTTCAGGTGCCAAGAATCCCTACTAAATGTGGGAAAGTAGTGGGAGATGGGGCTGGAAGAGCAAGTTGGGTCCCTATTGCAGAGGGCCTTGAATTCATTTATCCATTCATTCACTCATTCACTCATTCATTCATTCATTCATTCATTCATTCATTCATTCACTCACTCAAGACATTTATATACTAGGGACTGAAAATACTAAAGCAAACAAACAGAAAAAGCCCCTTTCATGAAAACTTATATTCTAGGGAAAGAAGATAGACCATAAAAAAACATGAGTAAATATATGTAATTCCAATGGGGTTAAGTGCTATGGAAAAACATAAACCAATGTAAGAGGGATAAGAAGTTAGGTGTATGTGTCTGTGTGTGTGAGAGAGACAGACAGACAGAGGGAGAATATCTACTAGAAACATATAATCAAACAGCTGGACTAGGTCTCAGTTACTGCTTTCAAGCTTCTTGACTAGGATAGTCTAATGTTTCCAAGTAGTCAATGAACTGAAAATGTTTATGAAATGCATAGTGTTGAGATTCATCAGACACATAATCACACGTGCAGAATTAGTCCTTGGTTTATATTTTATCTCAAGTAAAGTTCAGATAGCATTTTCTGTCAAGCCCAAAGAATCATATACACTGAACAAACTATGATGTTCTGTATGTTACAAATTCTCTGTCAATCAGGTAGCCAAGTGTTATGCCAAGTGATCTAAAATCACAACAGATTTCTGTTTAAATGTGAAAAGCAGGAAATATTAAAGATATTTCCTATACCATCCCTGTTCAAGGTCAGTGCTATCCAACACTTCTAGCAAATATACGGACCAAACCGTAGTTGATAAAAGACACAAAGCCAGTGCCTAACTGATCTCTGCAGTCTGTACTTCAGCAGAAGAAGGATCTCAAAAGACTTTTTGAGGATGACAAGTGACTGACGATACAGAAAAGACAGCACATGAAAAAGAATCACAATATCACAAAAGGCCTAAAATTATCAAGCTACCTGTGCAATTTCTTCTGTTTTCCTCAGCTTCTCTTCCCAAGTCACTGTTAATTCTTTTATCAGCTTTTCAGATTCTTCAAGCTTCTCTTTCAGTTCAGGGGCCTTCATAGCCTTTAAAATGAAACCAGAGCTATCTGATTTTTTAATTTTTTCCACCATTATAACAAGACAATCACTTATTGTCCTTCTTAAGCAGTTATCAACAGTCTGTTGGAAGCAATTAAGTCACACACTGTCAGGGTGGGGTTTAGACCTCTATTAATCAAATGAAATGTAAGAGGCAAATGACTGCCACTATTTAAAGTTGAAAAAGAAATGCTAGTGCTCTGAATTAAATTGATACAAATCATTACAGAGTAATTTTACCCACCATACTTAAATTTCACATTTAAAGACTTAAAAAGAGACTAAATTTCATCTTCAAAACAGAAAGTAAGAAAACGGTTACTTAAGCAGATTTCTTTTTCAATAAGACAGAGATTCAGGCACATCACCAATAAAGGTATTCCAGTTACAGTAACCTATCAGGAAAAGGGAAGATGTTTCTCGTTTATTTTAAAATGGAATCGGGGCCCTTTAAACTACTTTTCTTATTGATGGGATGAACTTAGTGTATTTATTATTCACTTGAAAGCCGGATATCTGGCTAAAAGAACAGCAATTTTCCTCTGAGTTTGTTCAGTGAGAATAACTAAGGGGTCTAAATACAGATATATGCAGCTTGTAAATCTTGGGAAGCCTTTATTTGCAACAATATACTTCGATACCCTATGATAACATGAGTATAAACCTATGAACAAGAAAGTTGGTAGAAACTGGCCCAGAAGCTGAAGTGGTGGTGATCTGGACGCTAGCTGAGTATGCCTGAGTCTCACAGTGTTTATAATAGAGTCTGAGAGGGGCATTTAGTGCTGGGGACACACGTGAACATTCTAGGTGAACCTGCAGTGGCTCCTCTCTCCTTTGGCCAGGTGTTGTTCTACCCACCAGGCCTAGATTACATGGTCACAGTGAAACTGCAGATTCAGAGACTAGAGGAAAAAAAGCAGATCATCCACCTTCAAACAAATCCAGACACATTACCCTTTCCTTCCAGGATCAGGATTCTCTTCAAAGGTTATCAGCATTTTGGTTTTTCAGGTGTTTGCTACCCTTCTTGGCACCAATTAAAAAAATATATGCTTGGTGCACTGACTGATTATAATGATAATAAAAACAGCAACATTTGCTGAGCACTTAGGATATGCAAGGCATTGTGCTAAGTGCCTTCGAGTATCAGTGTTGTACTAGGGGTTAGGGGTGAAAAGCTTAAGAAAATATAGCTTCTTGAACTATAGGAGCTCAAAGCCTGAAAGAAGAGAAAGACATGTAAACAAAAAATTACAATAAAATGCCAGGATCACCAACTAATGGAGTATTCAGATCTATGGCTTCACTCCCTTCTGTTTATTTTATCTCCTGCTACTTACTTTTGTGATTAGATAAGCCAATAGATAAAAAGTATTTAAATAGTGCCTGGTACATAAGTGCTCAATAAATAATGGCTATTACTTTTTTTCCTCCACCCTCAATACTCCCCCAACCCTCAGAAGAGGTTGGTGTGAAGGGATGTGAACTCAGAGGCCTTAGGTACACACCCAAGTCCTGGCGTGTGGAAACATGTGACTTAACCTAAGGAACTTGGGCTCCACCTCAGGCACGTTACCTATTTCAAATGGGACAGTGCCTCACCCAGTAACCTGCCAAGAGGAACAGCTATTTGGAAGAGTATGTGATTATTAAAGTCTGAGTAAAGCCAAGGAAAGATGGCAGCAATGCAAAATTATTGCTTTTGTTTCCTCCCAGGAGCTAATTTTATATATATATATATATATTTTTTTTTTTTTTTTTTTCTGAATTATTCCTAACATTTTATTATCCTTGATCGCACTATCTTTCATGACGTAAGGGGGAGCTGATACACAACTAACTTCTCTGAAAACTGCAGAGCCCTTTGGAATACAGTATACAGTGTTAGTTAAAAAAACCCATCACAGTTGGGGTTCCTAGGATTTTACACTGGAAGAGATCTGTGCTCTCAACTGATTTACTGCAGCAAACAATTAGGTAGCAGCAGCAACTCTCCCTCGACTGTAAGTTCCTAGGACAGAAGTCTTGTATCACTCATGTTGTCTTCAGGATGCTTAGCATGCAGAAGACGCCAATCAACACTGTAATGTTGAGCCACATGGAGACGATCTAGAACCGCAAGCAAGCATGTCCTTACCACTCACGTAGCACAAGCCAGAAACTTCAGAAACGGGGAGTGCCAGGCTGACTTTTTGTTTTATTTTTTTAAATTATAGCTGACTTACAATATTATACTCGTTTCAGGTGTACAACATAGTGATCAGACACTCACATGCCTCAGGCAGCGATCACCACCACAAGCCCGGTACCCACCGGCCACCACACACAGTTATCATGATATTACCGACAACACTCCCTATGCTGTGCGTTACCTCGGCCTGCGAGAGCTGCTCTCTCAGTTTCTCGACTTCCTCCCGCAGTTCCCGGATGACCTTCGCGTTGGGATCCTCATTCACAACGGCATGGTTCACGATCCTTTTGGCGCGATCTGCGTACCGCAGAGTGGACAGGGTCTCCTCATAGTTGTCTGCTGCTGGGCTAATGGTGGCTATCATAGAGGTCTGGCTGTTACCTCCCAAATTGTCCTGCAAAATATTTCAAACGGCATCTCAGGAAACGAGGCCCGTTTCACACACGGCACATATGATGAAAGCATGTACGGTACTGTTCTCCGTGAAGAAAACGCTACGTGGAAATGGGTGTGTATTTAACAAATAGTCTTATGACAAGATGAAATGCGGTTTCTCGATATTCACAACAATGAGTAATGTCCATCAAGTAGCATAATCATGAAATAAACAGCAAGAGAAGTGAGTTTTCATTCTGTGTTCCTAGGGACTGGGATGACAGTACTGTATTGTCAGGGGCCCAATGAATATGTCGCCTTGCACACACCTTTCAGCCGCCACCTCTGACACAGCCAATTTTTAGTTGGGAGAGAACACTGGAACGCTGAATTACCTTAAGCAGCCAAGTGAGGACTGAATCTCGATAAGGCACAAATTTGTTTTTACCCTTGCCAGCTGCCTGGTCGGCCAGCGATGAGATAACCAACCCCAACGTTGTCAGTGATCTGCCAAGAGAATAATTTAAAAATTAGTTTTATGGGATGTTTATTTTGTTTTCAATAATCCCTCTAGGTAATAAGTATAAAATATGCAAAATAAAGCCCTGAAGTTGATACAATCAAGTCTACATTAATTAGTAAAGCAGCTGAGAAAAAGAAAAACAAAAAGTAACTCCATTAATTTATAAGAATGAGTTTAGAATTCTGATAAGAATCTGTTCTAGTTAATTCATTTCAGAGCCTATAAACATACATGTAAAAGATCACACTGGAAAACTTTAATTTACTCCAAATATTATGCCACAAGTCTGAGCCAATTACTCTTTGGGTCTAATTTGGGCCCTGCTGGCCTCTGATTTTGTTTCCCAGGACAACCATGTGACTTGCAGAGCCGCCTTCCACTACCCGTTATAAGATATATACTGTTCATATACTTAAAGCTGGCAAGTTTATTTCATTTTGAGTTATTAATTTACAAAAACAAAGAACTACCCAAGCAGAGGACAGCATATGGCTACTCTTCCAAACCCCTGCTACTCAAAGCAGCACTGGCATCACCTGAGAGCTGGCTAGAAACACAGTATCTGAAGCCTCCCAGGCCTACTGAATCAAGACCAGTTAAAGGTATCTCCAGGTGACACATATGAACATTAAATTTGAAGAAGGCCTGGCTGAAGGATACCCAAAATGATAACTTTAGTTGTCTAGGCCTATGATTCTCAAAATGTGATGCTGGGACCAGCAGCATCAGCATCAGTGGGGACCTGGTTAGGAATGCATTTTCAGGCCACTCCCCAGGTCTACTGAATCAGAAACCTATCATGGGACCCAGTGATCTGCACTTCAGCAAGCCCTCCAGGTGATTCTGATGTGGGCTAGAGTTCGAGGACCACTGGTCTAGGCTACTGAGTTCTCCTTGGTGGTTGATACATGTTCTTTGCCCCTGGAGATAAGAGCGCCTAGAAACAACAGATTTGTGGTACTGAGGAAAGAGGGACATCCTCTTTTGTCTCAGTTACGTTCCAATTGCTCTTCTAAAAGGAATTCAACTGGATCCCAAGTTTAGCAGCCAGAAAAGAGAGCCTCAGATCTCCCTCAGGATTGCAAGGAAGGTTACATGATATCTCAAAGAGAAAATGCTTTCAAAATAGTTTTAAAAATCAGATGTTAATACTTATTATAAAAACAAGGCAAGGCACAAATCAGCCAGTGACCAGAGGATAGCAAGTGAAAAACTAGATATCTTTCTTTCGAATGTCGACAACAGGCTTGAAATTGAATTCAAAGGAAAGAAAGCCTGTTTCCCACAAAACATAATTCCCCAAAGGTGACTTACTGAAAAGTCACTGAAATGCAAAGCAGTTTCCAGAGGCAGAAAAAGAACAAAATTTTAATAACTAATAGCCACTACCTCAAAGTGACATAAATAAAAACATAATTGACAGATGTAAAGGTTAACAAAAGTCCAACCCAAGAGAAATGAAAACATACGTCAACACAAACACTTGTACATGAATTTTCATAGCAGCATATTCATAATAACCAAAATGTGGAACAAACCCAAATGTCCATCAGAAGATGAAGGGGTGAGTAAGATGTGGTATGTCCATACAATGGAATTACTGGCTATAAAAGAGGAATGAAGTTCTGATACATGCTACATGAATGAACCTTGAAAAATTATGCTAAGTGAAAGAAGCCAAACACAAAAGGCCACTGTCCTGGGTTGAGTAGCACCCCTACCCCATCAAATTCATGCCCACTAGAACCTCAGAATGTGACTTTATTTGGAAATAGGGTCCTTGCAGATGAAATTGTACTGGATTAGGGAGGGTTCTAAACCAATTACAGGTGTCCTTATAAGAAGGCCATGTGAAGGCACACATGGAGAACAGCAGGTGAAGACGGAAACAGATTGTAGTGATGTATCTACAAGCCAAGGAATGCCAGTGACCACTAGAAGCTAGAAGAGAGGCACAAAATACCTTTCCCTCTGAGCCCCCAGAAGGAACAAACCCCGTCGGTTGATCCCTTGATTTTGGACGTCTGGCTTCCAGAACTATAAGGAAATAAATTTTGCAACCCAATTTGTGGTAATCTGTTATAAAAACACTACGAAAATAATACAGCCACATATTATTCGATTCCACTTATATGAAATATCCAGAATAGGCAAATCCAGAGACAGAGGTAGTAGTCACTTAGGGCTAGGGATAGGGCCAATGGACATGAGGTTTCTTTTGGGGGGTGATGAAAATGTTTTAAAATAAACTGTGGTGATGGCTATACAACTTTGAATATATTAAAGCTACTGAACTGTACACTTTAAAATAGCAAACTACTCAGTATGTGAATTACTTTTCAATGCAGCCTTAACCTTTTTTTTTTAATTAAAGAAAAATCCTGCAAGTTCTATCATCCTCCCAAAGAACTTTAAGAAGGAAATTGCATGTGATATTAAGAAATAGAGAAAAGTAGTTCAATATAAGGCAAAAACACATTCTGCTTTAACATACAATATAGAACATAGGGCATTTTTTACATTTTGTAACTACTGAAGTAAAATTTTTTCGTTGAAAACAATTCTCTGAACTATTCCTGATTTTTAATACCCCCGACAAGACAGAAATTGCTTTCATTCTTACAAACTATAAAGAGCTCAGTGATTGAAAGGTCAGTATTAGCAACTTTAAGGTTCGCAATGGCCCTTCATATGAAACCGTTTGGGGGTCATCATGGATTTTTCACCACTGAGACTAAGTTTTACTTTGTCTTGTGGCAAAACTTGTATTTCCTCATTTGACGATGTAGGGAGTAAAAAGAGAAACTTTCTGTCACTCCTACACAAAAAAATATAAAACCAAATGAGTGCTCTGAGAAACAGGGAAATGGCACAATGGCATCAATTCCACTGTGCGGTGTGTCCAAGCCCAGTGCAGCATGTAAGCCTCAGGAGCAGAGGGTGACGCTGGGTGGGAATTACACAACTCCAGTTATTGCACTTTGCTCTATGACTTACCTAGTTGGAGAAGGTTATCATCATTAGTGGAAGCCATGCCCTTTACCTAATAGTGTGCACACATTCAAAACATGAACTTTACCTAAACCTACTAGGGTCCCCTTGGAACAAACAGAAATGAATTACAGGGTGAGTGACAAGGGGCCCAGTGACAAGGGGTCCACACCATTCCTCCCTCTAAGGTTCCACCCAGAAGCAAGGATCCAGGGGCTCCTGGAATCCTAAAAGCTGTTTGAAAGTTCCATGTGTAAAAGGTGAACAATAGGCTTACATATTCTAATAAGAACTTTATTCCAGGGAGCTTAAAAATGTAATAGAATCACTAATTATGGATCCTGCCAGTACTGTCTTTTCACGATGGAGGCAAATGGGCAGCTTTTATGCCTCACAGGTGTCCAGAACAGGGTGGGGCTATTGCCAATTTTTGGGGCTGAAAAAGTTATTCTAGGAATCTTTCTAATTCTACCAGGCTTATTGGAGGTGACAATAGCAAGGATGCTCCTAATTTTTAAATCTCTTGGCACAAGTTCTTGGGCTGGGGTGGGGAGTAGCATGGGGAGGGGCTGACTGGAGGGGAAAGAAGAGTTAGGCTAGAGGACAACATTTATAAACAGAGAGCCATGCTTTAAGATTGAAATTTTCAAAAATCTACCTATCTATAACAAAAATGGACTACTTGCAATAAAAAAAAGAAATAAGTAAAACTTGGGAGGGTCAAAAACAATATAAAAGCTGCTCCAATAAATACAACCCATGAAAAAAAAGTCATAATTCAACTTTTTTTTTCTTGCTTTCCTGCACATTCCTCTAACCTATATAGCTTTCTAACTACCAGATTCCTGCCCTTAGGAGTAGATACGATGTGATGTGAGTTATCTGTACTCTCTAGGATGGATTTCAAGTATATTATTTTACCTATTTTCCCAAAGATCTTCTTCTAAGATCATAACTGCAGTATTTATTCAATTTTTTTAGAGTTAGCTGTATACAGGCATAAGAGATATTGTGAGTTCAGTTTCAGACCACAGCAATAGGGCAAGTATTGCAATAAAGTGAATCATAATCTTTTGCTGCTGCAGAGTCTTGCCTTCAATTTGTAAAAAACACAACATCTGTGAAGTGTAATAAAGAGAAGCGCACTAAAACAAGGTATAGCTATACCTATCTCTCTTTCTACTTAGATTGTGATCACCACGAGGCACTGATTGTTCTATTGCCATACATATTCCTTCATCAATTACTGTGTCTGGCTTACAGAAGGCACTCAGTATTTGTGGAGTAAAACTGAGTCTATAACACACTGAAGAACAGAACATGCACCTCTTTCTAAAAGGGACGAACACAGTCATCACTGGTATGCTCTGTGGGCATTGGCCCAATATTCATTTCCCCCCTTCTTCTTCTTAACAGAACCCTAATTTTATTGGGAAGTATGTGCCAGGCTAAAAACTCCACTTTCCAGAGTCCTTTGCAGCTCGAGGAAGCCATGAAACACAGTTCTGGCCAATGAGATGTAGGGAGACGTTACTGGGAGGTCCTCCAAGGGAGCTACAGTACTCCTGACGGTGCAGGATCCAGCCGACAGAAGCCAGCGGTCCTTTACTCTCTGCCTTCCCCTCCTGGTCTGCAACACTGATACGGATACAGAGCCATCCTGAGGCTATGAGGACGACACGGACACACACGAGGTTAGCAGAGCTGTGTGCCTGGCAGCATTTCTAAGGTTCTGTTCCAGCTCCTGAATGTTTGTTAAGTGAGAAAAATAAACACACACTCTGGCTGTCACGGTAGCTGGTTTCTGTTGCTTACAGCAGAATGCAGTTCCTGGCTTTTAAAGAATTCGTTGAAAGATGATGAAGTTAGTGGATCTGAGTTTAGTACTTTTCCCTGGTTAAGACTCCACTCTTAAAAGTAAAGGAGAAATGGCAAAATGTGGGGAAAAGACAGTACCATCGCTGACAAGAAGGAAAACCCTTATACCTATAGCCTCAGCCTCACTTCCACTCACCACCCTTTTCTGGTGGCTGATGCAAATCATTAAATTGAAATAATGTTCATCTAATGAGTATCACTCCCAATCTCCTTTCCATCTCAACTGCCGTGGTGTAATAATAAAATATATACGAACGTTTCCAAAAACAAGTTCTTTTGAAAATTTGTTCTGGAGGTTTTTAGTATATGTTATACCTAGAATTTTATAATCAAATAAGTTCAGGGAATAAGTTAAAGTTATATGGGATTCATTACTGCAGGACTTGTCAGAGCTTTTAGCACGGTGAACGTCCAAAGGACAGTTTTACAAGTAGTCTTTCTCAAAATTACTTGTCTAGGGATCCTTTTCTTCCCAAAGCTACCCGAGGAACTAGTATTTCACAAAAATGCTTTGAGAAACACTGAGGTAAAAATACACATGCCCCCAAAGATGTGGCTACTGTACGCCAAGGGGCATATTTTTGCTCTGTCCTTTATGGGTCTCTCATGTTAAATGTAAAGATGTTTATTCAAAAACTACCCCCCCACATACCTGGACCCTGCAATGTACAAGTGGTAAATTAACAGGGACCCCTGCCTGCCCTTGAACAATGAACAGAAGCAAGTCATCCACCCCCCCCCCCCCCCCCCGCCAGGTACAAGTTCATTCAGTCAATACCCATTTAAGTGAGGTTTCCAAGAGGAAATGAATATGGGACATGGGACGTCCAAGAAAAGGAGGGCTGAGTCACATGAAACATTAGAAACATTAAGCTTATAAGTTACATTATTCCAAATTATATAACAGAATCCTAGGAGCATCACATACTAGTACCTCTAGAACAAATTCACTAGAACTCAGTTTTGGAGGTGTGGGTATATACTTTATTATTAACCACAGTAACTGAAATGGAAATGAGACTGGGAAAGATTCTCATTAGATGAACAGTGTTTGCATTTAAGGACTGGCCATTGCTGAGATTAAAATGGAACCGTTTTCAGTGACATTCCTCGGGGCCTTAGGGAGAGTGTTCCATGATCTAAAGGAGTTCTCAGGGAGCTGAGCCAGCCAGGCTCCAGTAGAAAGGAAAGGTTTCCTCATTCCACTCTCAATAGACAGGTGGAGCAGCAGGCTGACTTTTCAGATGCCATCCCCTGTGAAGATGGTAGGTGACCTATACCTATCAAGCCCTGAATAGACCGTGGCAGGGCAGTCACACGGCGCCTTAGCTCTCACAATGAAGGAACAATGTGTGCTTTAGAGCTCTTAAGAGCTTAAGGAGAGATGAAACTCCTAAATCCACAGCCCATTAAGCAGACATGAATGTCCGTGTGATGTCCCTGACAGGTCTGCTTAAGAGGATTATTAATGTCTCATCAAAAGAAGCCCAACTACGAGGCCGAGAGAAAGCTTAGGAAACATCAGAGATTTCTTTAATTTTAGCACTCAGCTGGGTACTGATTGTAAGGTTTAGAAAGCCATTTGTGGAACAATCGGGCAGCAGTTTCAATTTATTATATTATTTTACTGTATTAGTACACACTTATAGAGAGCTTGCTATGTGCTAGGCACTGTCAAGAGTACTTTACAATGACTAATTAATTTAACCCTTGTAATAACCCTGCTCTTAGGGTTGTTTCCTCAACCACATTTTACAGATGAGGAAACTGAGGCACAGAAAGGTCATAAAGCTAGTTCCTACAGCTAAGAGACTGCAGTAGCTCCTCTAGAAGCCCCCCTGAACCTTCAAGCTATGTGGTCACCCGTGTCCCACTGCACCTTGTGTGAAGTGTCTATGGCACTAAAAGTACTAATGCTGCCCTTCAAAGGGCTCCCTTCCCACTGGACCCTGAACTCCCCGAGGCCAGGGTCCCCTCTTACTCACTCACCTGTGTTCTCACGCCCAGTGTTCAACAGGTATCTGCAAAATGATTCTAAACAGTGCAGCTCCATATCTCCTACCTGTAACCCTTGAGGCTACAAGTGTCTCAACAGTCAGAATATTTTGGATTTTAGGAAGTTCACACATTATACATGACCACTGGTGGGATATGGGACAGCACTCTTTAGTAAAATACATGAACAACTGTACAGTTAAAGTTATGAACAGCCACATTAAGTAAACAAAGACTAGAAAGATTAGAGATAGCCTCACGAGAGTTTAGGTGAGGGTTTACCAACAAGTGTGCAATGAAAGGAAAAAAAGCACTTGGTTTTCAGAACTTTTTGGGTTTTGGAATCACAGGTAAGGGACTGTGAGTCGCTATTTCTATGAAGGCCTCTAAGACAGCTATGCAGATGTTACAGCACTGTCTTACTGTGGAAAAATGCCCTATTCATTCAGTTACTACATATCAATGACCACGCCAAGAACTTGGAGTACACCTGGTGGAGACGTGAATCCACAGTGGGCTCTTGGTGCATGTGTGCCAACTCGGGGAGATTAGAAAGATGTGTGGAGGAAAGAAAATAGCCCTGGACCACGGTTCAGGGGAAAGGGTCCTGAGGGAGTTCCACTCCCTTCAGTCAGTTATTTTGGGGAAGATACAAGATCAACTTGGCAGATATCCCCAGGCTGGGAAAGGTGTCATAAAAAATAGTTCCATGCTTAAATGCTGGGTTATGTAGCATTTCTCACCATTATCCAGTCAAAAATATCTTTCTTCATTTTACTTTTTCAAATGATGTGACTTACTGTTGTCCTAAACTATGTGCTCTTCAAGGGCATCAATCATGCTGTAACAAATAACCTTAAACGGAGAGGCTTAAAACAACGCAAGTTTATAATCTTATCATGCTGGTGGCCGGAAGTCTAGAATGCGTCCCACTAGGCTAAAAATCAAGGCATCAGCAGGGCTGCACTCCTTCTAGATGCTCTAGGGGAGAATCTGTTTCTTTGCCTTTTCCAGTTTCCTTAGGTTGCCCACATTCCTTGGCTCATGGCCCCTTCCTCCATCTCCAAGCAAGCAAAGGCCGCTGAAGTCTCTCTCACCCGGCATCAGTCTGACCCTGACTCTGGTTCTCTCTCCCTCTTTCACTGGTAAGGAGACTGTGATTACATCAGGCTCACCTGGAAAATCTCCCCATCTCAAAATCTTAATAACCACATCAACAAAATCCCTTTGCCTTGTAAGGTAACATATGTGCAAGTTTTGGGAATTGGGACCCGACATATTTGGGGGAGGCAGCGAGGCAGTATTCTGTTTATAACAACATCTAAATTCCTTTTGCATCCCCAGCACCTACTGCAGTGCTAAACACAGACAAGGCTTAAAATGTCTGCTTGGCTTTACTCATATTACTCAAGTGTCTCCAGCCATCAGTTTCCTCATTTTTAAATAGAGATTAAAAAAATACCTAGTATGACCCTCACACAAAATAATACATATGAAAGTGGCCTGAAAACGACAAAGAAACCTAAACATGATGATTATATCCCACAGACTAGCAGTAGGGGACACACACATCCATTTGTGAAAGAATTAGTATATAATAAGGAAAGACAGTAGGGTGCTAAGAGAATTCCACTCAAATCGGTAAGCCATTATGGGAAAGAGCCAGTTGCTACAGGATCATAATCATGTTATTGTGTAGCCTTGAGGTAGTCCAGTTTGGGACACTATATAATTTAGTGTCCAGACTTAAGGAGGCAATGATAATATTTAATATTTATTCTGGGACAAAAGTATCAATCAGAACTTTTTTCAGGCACACATGACACATGGTCACCCCAAGAATAGCACAGTGGTGAGCCTGGGCTCTAGAGCCAGGCTGCCTATAGCCAAATCCAAGATCCACACTTAGAGCTGGAGACTCTGGACACATTATGTAACTGCTCTCTGCCTTGGTTTCCTCATCTGAAAAATGGAGGAAAAGACCACTTTTACAATGCTGATGTCAGGATCAGGTGAGTTACAACAGAGCACTCAGAATAACGCCTGGCACGTTGCAAGAGGCCAGTGAGAGTTAGTGATCATCACACATCAAGGCCATACTCTGAATTCCCACAAATTCACAGCACAGAATCTCCAGTGTTTCCCACAATCCCAGCCAGCAGGAAGGACTGGCATGGCTCAGCACCGGTAAACAAGTCTCTAGGACAGGTGACGGTCTCTTCTTTGGTGCCTGCTCCCTCACACTCCCATTTCTGCTTTCCTACCCTGGTTCCTGAGCTCATTCTGGAATGCAGAGCAGTAGTGCCAGCCTGGGCTCCTACAATGCTCTGTCATGAAACACAGCAAAACCCTTTGTTATTAGAACAGGAGACAGGGTGACTGGAAGATTAACTCCCTAAAGCAGCAGTCTCTGCAGTGAGTGTGGCTGTGTCCATTTGAGAGGGGGTGATATTTTACTGATTTTTTAAACTTTTTTTTTTAAGTACATTTTTATTGATTTCAGAGAGAAGAAGGGAGAGGGAGAGAGAGACAGAAACATCAATGATGAGAAAGAGTCACTGGTTCGTTGCCTCCTGCACAGCCCCTGGTGGGGATTGAGCCCGCAACCCAGCCATGTGCCCTGACCAGGAATTGAACTGTGAGCTTCTGGATGATAGGTCGATGCTCAACTGCTGAGCCACACTGGTCAAGCTTTACTTCTAATTTTAAATCTGTGTACACTAAAATTCTAATCTACTAACATTTTAAAAAAATATATCTTTATTAATTTCAGAGAGGGGAAGGGAGAGGGAGGGATAGAAACATCAATGATGAGAGAATCATTGATCATCTGCCTCGTGCACACCCCATGACTGGGGATCAAGCCCACAACCTGGGCATGTGCCCCGACCGGGAATCAAACCCCAATCGCCTGGATCCTAGGTCAATGCTCAACCGCTGAGCTGCGCCTGGCTGGACCTAATCTGCTAACATATAAAAATGCAAGCTGCACAAACATGTTCCTGAATATATTACCTCTTGTCACCTTCTGTTCTAAATAAAACCCCACGTTATATGTTGCAAGACAAAAATATTACAAGTACAAACGAAACTGCTTTCTGCTGAACTTAAAATAAAGATAATGACTGTGTTGTTTATATGGATTATAAAAACAACAGCTACAACAATTAATTTTATTCAGTGCATACTGCATGAGAGGCACTGTTCTAAGCACATTATGGGCATGTAATCCCAAACAATTCTATGAAGTAGGTGATTATCCCCACTTTACAGATGGGAAAAATGAAGCACAGGGAGGTGAAACCACTTGCCTACAATACATATATATATCTAGTAAGTGGTGCAGGCTGGATTAACCTCAGGCAGTCTGGCCAGCGTGCCCTGCTCCCTCATGCTGGAGAGCAGAGATACTCCCTGGTGCACACAGGGAGCCACCTGGGGACTGCACTCCTGGAGGAACAAGTCCTTCGCTGTCTGTGCCTTGGCTGCACGCTCTGAGCGGAATGCCTTTATCTCCTTTGTCTACCTGGCAAACTCCTACACATCTGCACCACTCTGCTTTTAGCCTTCACTGTGACTGGGCACACACACGCACTTGAGGCAAACAGTGAGATTTCAGATAACAGTTATTCAGTAACTCCTAAGTTGTTAAGTATTGATGTTTAAACAGTATTAGCCTTACAAAGAGATTCAAAGCAGATTTTCTTTCCAGAGTAAGCTCCCTGAGTTAATTTACACTATGATTTTATTTATGATATTGTGATTTGCATTTACTTAGGACTACATTACATACAATGATACAGTAAGTATCTGTAGACTGTCTGAGCTGGGCTGCACCGCGTCGCTTAGATAACTTCATACATCTCAATAGAGGCAAGCTGCTGTTTTTCCTCGACCCAGTTCCCTAAAGTGGGATAGAATCCGAACCAACTGTGATCAGAGCCATCTGGCTGCTTATGTCACACATCGCCCAGACACACAGGACGCTGGATGTGATGCTCCAGGTGAGCATAGCCAGCTTACTTGTTAATATTGCTGCCTTCTTTCAGTCGCTCTCCGGCGGCTCCTGTTTTGGATACTCTTTCGCTCCCAGCCAGGTCTACCAAGCTGACCTTACTGACTTTCTCTCCAGAGTTCTAGTTGTAGGAAACAAGAGAAACAACACACGTGAATGCAAGAACCACACAGACACAGATTTCTACACATATGTCAGCACTATAACTGAGAGCAACCCGGGCAGCCATCCTCTACGAGGAGACAAACTTCTCAAAAAGATTTGAAACAGTAAGAGGAGTAATTTGGACTAGCAATTTCATAGTCAAAATTTAAATTGTTGTGGTTCTGTAGCTGGGGAGGAAGTACACTTGGCTTTCCCGAATATAGCCAGGAAGCTAGAGATTTTATGTGCCTATGAGGAATTACTAGGACACGAGGATTCCTGTGCATTCAGGTCAAACTCTTCTTCTTCTGAGAAAATGCTCTTTAGGCTAAATGCTGTGGTTTCCTCTTTAATATCCCTTAATGACAATGAGGTAGACTCAGATGCTTTTAGGTGAATTTCGGTATGAAGGGATACGTATTAAAAGGTGTCTGGTCACATCAGCATGCTCTTCAGGGAGTTCCACAAGAAAGTCAATTAAAAAGAAGTTATATATTAAGGAAGGCCTAAGAAATTAAATGATTCAAGCAAGGTAGCTCATCTAGTAAGTAGAAGAGCCAGCACAGAATTCTCAGCTGTCGAACCCAACCACGAAACACATCGCCCATGCAGGTATTTCGAGATCTTTTACTGCTCACAAAGGGCCTGCCCAGTCCCTCACCCCGGACTGCAAGTCGTAAAGTGTCTGCGTGACTATGATGTTGAACACAGCATGGGAGCGGCTACTTTCTTCATTCATGTTGGTCGCAGCTACTGTGCGAGACTTATTTCCCTCAGACATCAGTGACTCAATATCCTAGAGGCAAAGCGTAAGGAAAATATTATAAGCAAAAACATGTGAACACCGTCCTGCCCACCAGGTGTATGTATTAATTATGATTCTCTGACGCACTGGCCACCACCCTTCCATAAAAACCTCCGTCTCTCCTTCACAGCAATGGTTCAGCTTCCACCTCCCTCAGTGCTTTTTGGTGTATAAAACGTTTCCCCCATTCTTTCTCAACTGCGATTGTCTTCTTTCTCTGTTAACTACCTAGTTTTTCCTTTGCAAGTTCCTAGGGAAGAAAAGCGCTAATATTTACTGAGCATCCCAGATACTCAGGAACGGTGACTACCTTGTTTTATTCTAATTCTCTGTGTAGCTATCGCCTGCTCATGTATTTGCCCCTGTCCTCCAACACCATGGCTCTCCAGGGAATTTTCCTTATTCACCTTTGTACACCTGCCTTACACCCTAGGAACCTATGGATTCTTATACATGATTTGATGAATAAACCTCATAAAGAAGGTATTCTCATGATTTTACACACAAGGACACTGAGGTTTGTGAAGGTCAAATAACTTTTCCCACATCTAATAGGAAGCAGAACTGGGACACAAATCATAAGCACCCTGGCTTTTATTAATAAGTGACAGGATGAGATAGACACTGACACCAACCACGCTGAGCTGGCTTAGCACCTTTATGTCAGAGAGGTCTCCATTCATTTAAGAATCCAAGTGTTTTTAAAGTAATGACTACACTGTATTTCTGATTTAAGCAATACAAAACATGTCTTCACTTATTTTTTAATTTTTAAAACATTTTCAATGACAGTTGATATGCAATATAGTATTAGCTTCACGTGTACACAAAGTGATCAGACATTTTTAGAACGTATGAAGTGATCGCTTCAACAAGTCTAGTGCTCATCTGAAAAATGTCTCTGTTTAAATGGTTAGAGAGCTACCTCACGGATTAACTTTAGTCATAACGAGTGAGCATGACTCAGTATAGGGGTGCATTCGTTCATTCATTGGCTTTTTTCAGCAACAGACAGCAGCTTGTGTTATGAGATTTCCAAAGCAATGACAGCAAAAACAAGGGCAAAACATCAAGCCAGGATGTAAGAAGGCATAAAAATCAAGAAGGAGGAACATGGAAAGAGGACTGACTCAAAAAAACAGAAGAAACAGAAGAATGAAAAGTAATGGAAACTAAGGCAGGGGACCCTATCAAAGAGAAGAGGTTGAATTAACTACCAAATGCTTTACATTTGTCCAGATGGACATCCTTGAGTAGAACAGTTTCAACAGAGAGGTATTAGCATAAATACTCAGCAAGCTCAAAATGCCGGGATCTCAGCTGCACTTTAAAACCTTCACAACAAAGCAGGTTGAGAGGTGCGATTAAAGGCCCCCTCTTCTGTTTGGGGTGTGTTGATACTGGGTTTTGGAGACCATGAATGGCATCAATATGCTATAAAGCATCCCCATAAAAATATATTCAACATCAACATCACTACACACTTCAATTTACTGCCAGTTATTTAATGACATTGTAAAAAAATAACACTTACCTCAAAACTAGTGACAGCCAGTTGGGATAAACCATCTACATACGGTCCCAAAACTTTATGCTCTCGAACTTTCAGAGACTGCCTACTCCTTCAGGAGGAAGGGAAAAAGAATGATTGAATCAGACAAAACTTGGAGGCTCTTCTTTCTTTTTAAGTGCTCATAAACCAAGATGGCAGTTTCAAAAGAATTTTTTTTAATAATAAAAAAATATCCTAAAAGCTACTTTATTTACATTAGCAAGACTGCATTTATTACGAGAAATGTCTTTTATACTCTGATTTCTATTTAAAGTAATTTACTATTTAAAAATTTCTATCTCCACTCCCAAACTAAACAGCCGGCGCACAGAATACTAGGTTGGGCCAACTTGCTTTAGTAGATGAACTTCAGTTTTATACAGGAGGGGGAAAAAGAAAACAAAGAATATTCTGGGATTGAATTTAACAACTCAAGGCTATTTTATAAATAAGTACATTCTCAGTAAATAATATCTTAAAAGTTTGGACCAAGCAGTAAACAATATTGAAGTATCTTGTTTTATTTTTAATTTACTTTTTCAAGTCTGTACTGATTTATGCTGTTTCAATGCTCACAATTTCATACAGAAAGTGATATTACAGTTACTGATATTTATCCCGCCTTTAGAATTGGCTCTGATGGTGAAGATTTTAGGGCTCTTTTGAATTTTTAAATAGCAAACCTGGTTTGGTACCCACTTGAACAGTGTGTCAACAGATAATTGAGATGAAAAGCAAAGCAATACAGATTATGCTTGTATTGTACATGTCACCTTTTTCATGGCATCAGATATTACTCACCGCTCAAATCAAGAGTCAATGCTCAGCATCACTCAAGTGTGGAAAAAAGGACCTAAGAACCAGTGAGTGCTTCCCAAAGTCATGGCATTGCCCCCTAACACTTTTCAGTTATTCCACTTAATCTTACAACCCTACAAAATAGGTCTTACTAACTTTAAGTATCAACAATTCAACGTGACAATGAGCGATGATTCTGCTGTACTTTAAACAGGGGCCAGCCAAATGCACATCTTTATGAGAGCTACTTTGATGCACATGGATCCAGAACTCAGCTCGCTCAGCTTGCACAGCCAGAGAATCTTTAATGCTATTCATGACCAAGAGAAAGGAAATCTAGCACACTATCAGGAGCCGGTGACGGCGTCTAACATCTAGAATTCTTGTACACTGCTGCCGGGACTGTGGAATGGTACAACCGCTTTGGAAAACAGTCTGGCAGTACCAAATAAAGTTAGAAGATTCAGTATCTTTTGACCTACAATCCCACGCCTCCATGTATTCCCTAGAAACTCCTGCATTTGTACACCAGGAGAACCATACCAGAAGGCTCAGAGCAGCACTGCAGTGGTAAAAAGTGACAACCACACAATGACAGAAGGTGGGATAAATAACTTATGGTATAGTCATACAGTGGAATACTAAAGAGGAGTGAAAATTAATGCATTATTACTTTATATATCAGAATGAATGAGTCATCACTGAGGGAAAAAAGAGCAAGTCACCAAAGGACACAAATAACTATGATGTCACACACGGTTAAAAACTATACAAAATTATGCATTAACTCTAAAGAGGAGGGAGATAATGAAAAACATAAAGTTCATAATAGTACTTATCTTGGGGAGGGGGAGGGAACAGAATGAGATTTAAGTGGAATACACAGGAAGCATTAAAAATATTGGTCATGCTCCATTTATTAAGGAACATGGTGAGCAGGGCAGTCTTAGATTTTATTCTTCTTTATACTTTATATGTATTATAAATGTTCTTCCATGTGCATTAAATAGTTCCTAACTTTAAAGTAAATGTAAACATTTTCTATACTTAAGTTACTTCTTTGCCACCCATAATTTTTAAAATATGTTTTTACTGATTTTATTTAAAATGTCTTTATTGATTTCAGAGAGAGGGAGAAGGAGAGAGACACATCAATGATGAGAGTCGTGCATCGGCTGCCTCCTGCAAGCCCCACACTGGGGATCGAGTCCGAAACCCAGGCATGTGGGCTGACCGGGAACTGAACAGCAATCTCCTGGATCGTACGTCGATGCTCAACCACTGAACCACACCGGCCAGACTGTTTTTATTGATTTTAAAGAGAGGAAGGGAGAAACAGGCTTTAGGAGCTGATGATTTCTCAGTAAATGAACTGAAACTAGAATAGTGACCAAGGGCTCAAATAAATATATTGACTTGGGATTTTAACTTTAGGATCATTTAAAATTGTTACCTCTAGTACAAGCTTAATTTCATCCACTAACTTACCCTTTGGGGTCTAAAAGATCCCGAACTTTCTCATTATAAATTTCCATATAGGATACTTCAACTTTAAAGGTCTGTGACTCATTCTGCTCCAGAGAGATCCTTTTAAATAAAGCACAGCAGAGCCTTGGAATAAGGCCCAGCTGCTCAGCATTGCCCATCATGGAGAAGGATTTTCCTGAGCCTAGAGGAGAGCAAGCAGAAATAAAGGAGAAACAAGGGTGCAGAATGTAATGGTTCAACTGTACAAGTCTCCTTCATATATCAGCCAAAGTCACACCAAACCCAACCCTCAGACAAGGCTGCTGTTCTTCCCATCACACTCACAGCCTCTGGTTTCACTCTCCTTGTGAGACCGAGAGGGCGCCTCATTTACAGGTGGATGTGTACAAATATAGCCACTGAAAATGGTATGTATAGTAAATAGCGCTATACATTATCAAGTAACATTAACCATATTTACCCCAAAATATTTTGTTTGTGAAAGTGCTTTGATATATATATTCTCTCATCTGAGTGTCCTAGTTGTCCTGCAATGTGACCAGACGCAGCACTGTTATGATTGATTGATTTATTCCAACATTATAGTTGAAATCATGGTGGCTCAAAGAGTTAATGGCTGAGACACCAGTATGTTTTTGTTTAGCTTGTTTCAACCAACTGTGCCACAGCCTAGGTTTAGTGAACCATCAATCAGTTCTGCATCCTAGTGGAAGTCCTCTGTATAGGATGACACCAAGAGTTTTTAAAAACAGTTTTTACTGTAACATTTATACTGAGAAACTAGTAGTTATTGTTCTAATACAAGCACAGGTTAAAGCTATAATGTAGGAAAATGACAGTTAATGGTCTGAAACTAGCTCTGCTCATTAACACTGAAATTACTCAATTACCAAAACTGTTAAATTGTCAAAAAGAGGGTTATATTTGATAATCTAATTCAGTTTCACCACAAAGGCAGAAGCGTTTTCCTGCTGCTTCCCAAAGTGTTTTCCATTTCTATGTTCTAAGAAATGCACATTTAATATCATTGACTATAAATAAAAGGGATTTACCTGTCTGTCCATATGCAAAAATACAAGCATTGTAACCCTGAAAGGCTTTTTCAAGAATTCCTTCCCCAAGGCACTTGAAAACCACCTCTTGACCTGAAAAGACAAAAGAAAAAAAATGATGTTTTGACATATTTGTATTAATAACTGAGTCCCAGTTACCAGCATTCTCTAACTCCAAAAAGATGTTAAACGTGAATTATTGTATGCATACTACGTGTAGGGCTATTAAGAGTTTCATGCATGCAATTTTATTTACTCTTCTTAACTATAGCTCAATACCTGGATCAATTTATGATTCTGCCCACTGCTTCCTTCTAAGGCATTCAAGTTTCCTTTCCACTGTTGGTAGGCCATATGGAAGCATCATTTAAACTTGGTTTCATTTCTTCTCATGAGTTAGCATTAAAATGTCATTAAACATGAGTTGCCTTATTTCCCCGTCTGGATTCTGTGCTTCCAACGAGGAGGAACCACGCCATACACGTGTTGGTATATGCATGTATCTCTGCACCCAGCACGGGGCTAAATACCTGCCAGGTGCGGAGACGCTGTTCATTGCCGGCGGAGGTGATGTGTTGAGCACAGACACCTCTCACCAGTGTTCTCACGGGGGATTCAGGGACAAGTTCTCCTTGGTGAGCCTGTCTACAGCTTACAGCAGCTCCTGGGGAAGTTCTGTCATTCAGTATAAATACTACGGCAGCAACCGTAACATCCAGCTGAACAGTAAAAGATCTGAAAATCTTTTTAAACACTTAAGGTTCCATTTGCTACCCTCTGAAATTGGTGACTTTCCGACATTCATTCCCCATGACTAAGAGAACTAAAACATTCTCCTCTGCCGTGCTCTTATAGCCCTCAGAACATTCACTATTACAGCATTTGCAGGGACTACTGGTTTAAGCACCTCTTTCCTCCAATGGAATAAGACTCCTGATTGATGCCAGAAACTATAATCTGTTTATCTTTGTAATCCTGGTGCCTCGTACAAAATGCTTAATAAATATTTATTGAAAGAATAAGTCCACTTAACCTTTTTATCCTACATGACAATTCCTTTTACGTTTGGAAATAATATAACATGATAAAAGCTTTTGGATACGTGTTTTTATGCAAAGTTGGATCTGATTTTAGCCGTCCCTTGTTATGCTAGGACATGCCACGGTTGCAGAATGGGACTCTTAAAAATGTGTAAACGTGAAACAAGCTATAATATTTTCAACCCTTAGACTGACAAAAATAAAATTTTGACAACATGAAATATAGCTGGATTGAGGAAATAGGTATTTTCATAAGCTGCTGGAAGAATAAACCAATGCAGTCATTCTGAAGGAAAACCTCACAGCACCCATGAAAAGGAATCTGCCCACATCCTCTGGCCCACTGTGAGGGATCTACCCTAGAGACACAGGGACCTTGTAAAGGATGCTCACTGCAGCATTATTTATAATACTGTAAGTTGGAATTAAGTTAAATGCCCATTTGTAAGATAAAATGTGACTATATGGTGTAATATTGCAAGTCATGTAAAAAAAACAAAACACCCACAAATATGTGTATAAACAATGCTAGAATTCAAGAACATTGTTGAGTGAAAAAAGTCATGTTAAGACTGTACAGTTAATGTAAAATCTTATGTCAAATAGTGTGTGTGTGTGTGTGTGTGTGTGTGTGAGAGAGAGAGAGAGAGAGAGATCTATGGTTACTAAAGTAAAACATATGGATTGGAAGAAAATTTCCCAAATTTATATAACCATATTTCTCTACTTCCGACTTCTAACAACTAGCACAAAACCTGGTACCAAAGAAGAATTCAAAACATGCTGGTGGATCTAAAAACTTAATAAACTGATGGAAAGAAATAATTCAATGACATGGAAGTATGGATCAGACTGACAAATGTCAGAGGAATGGAGGGGGGCGGGTGGGTGGAGGGGGAGAGAGTAACCAAAGAATTTATATGCAGATATGCACAACCCAAGGACACGGACAATGGTGTGGTGAGGAACTAGGGAGGGGGGTGGGGTGAGGTGGGGTGAAACGCGTCAATGGGGAGAAAATGGGACATCTGTAATATTTTGAACAAAAATTTAAAAATAAATTTAAAAAAAATTTTAAAAACATGCTGGCAGAATATGTGGATTTTTTTTTTTTTTTTAAGTACAACTGTAAGAGGTTTGCTAAACACACAGGTTTGTTTAACAGACTACCTAAACATATGTGTGTGCACACATACTATACTCTGAAGAGAATAAAGTATTGTCAAAATTACTATCTACTAAACACTTTTAAAACTGATTTTGTTAGTGTTGTGCTTACAAAGAACATATTTGACCCACCCTGTTGCTGATCTTTCATACACACCAATATTTTTTTCTCATACATTCTCTCAAAGGACCTTCCCTTATTCCACAGGCATTCCCAAGGCCCATGCCAAGAGGCCGGCCTTAAATCTGGAGCTGAGCCCCGTAGTGTAGAAGATCTGGAACTAAACAGCCGGTGCTCAGGCCTGTGAGAATTGATCGTGGTCCTAAGCCAGACAAGCGCCATGTGCAGGCATTCTAAAAGCACCGCTTCCTTGGCACACGCAGATGAATGGAGCAATCCCACCCAAGCATCCACACTGGCTAACTAGCCCCAAGGAAGGGAGTGGGGTGAGGGTAGGGACAAGACACTTTAGATTTGGCAAGGTCAAATCTTGACCGTAACTCATTTCAATTCATATTTAGTAACTTGAAAGCAAGCCAGGGCTCGAGTTGATGAAAGGACTCAACTGCAGAGAACTGTGGTCAAAGAGCTTAAGCCACAGCTGCAGAGCTGGGCGTCATTAACCAATCAAGAACTGATCCATTAGGTGGTGAAGTGTAATACTTCTCGTTTCTGATGCCCAGAGGCTAGAAGGGTGAGGAATTATTTTCTTGATCTTCTTTCAAGGGCAAATCACAACCTTTTTTGTCCTTGGTAGGAATGGAATGGCCTTTTAAACTAAAGATCATTAGTTGGGAGGGGAGAGGAAGAATGCTATAGAACTACATGAAATAGGGTTTGCAATATGTCAAGTGAAAATAAAAAACAACTCAGGATGTGTATGCTAAAATTGCATGAAAAATAAACCAAATGACCGAAGAATTCTCCAGGATATAAAAATATAAGAACAAACTTCAGTTTAGCCTATGTCCAAATTATTGTAAATATTAAACAGGATGTGAATTAACCTACTTAATTTGTATAATGTTATCATTTATGCTGCTAAGAAAGAGAATTAATTTTTATCAACTGTCCTGTTTGTAATGCACTTTACATATTTTATATCACTGAATCCTTGCAACGCCCCGGTAGAGCAGGTGTGGACTGTGATGGATGAGGGCACTGGGGCTCTGAAAGAGTAAGCTCCTTTGAAAACAGGAGTTGCTGCATCTTAGCAGAGTGCCTGGCACAGAGTAGGCACTCTCACTGAATTATTTGTGTTGACCTTGCTGTAAAGACTAACGTGTATTTAATTGGGGGCCCCTTTTCTCATTAGTGATGACTGAGGTATCAAAATATTGTGCTGAACTTAAAAAGAAATATTTAATTGTATTAGAGGTTACACTTTAGTCAAAGTATGGCTGTTTTTGAAATTCTAATGAGCCCCTGAAGACCATAATAACCTTTGCTAACAATAAGGCACTGGAGTGTGAATAAACATGTCGACATGATATGTACCTACTAATTGGATAATTGTAATTAAAAAATCACAGACTACACTTTTGCTGACATACACAGTAACCTTCTGAACCCTGAAACAAAACATATGACTGAAAAAAAACAAATCTCTGATTTTCACTGAATATATACATATGTTTTCTAAAAAGTCAAATTCTTTGAGTTAGATCTTTACAGTTACAGTTGAGAGAATATAATTCATGTTTATCATATTTAATAAAGGGTTAGACAAAGGAGGGAAATTTCTAGAAAACACAAAATGGACTATGAAAAAGTAGAAAACAAGAATTCTGCGTTTCTGGAAAGATTTGTTTTCCTTTCCACCCTTAAATAACTATCTTGAAGCACAATTTATAAAAGGATAAATACAAGGAACTATTGTAAAGTTCATGTATTTTTACAAATGTACGGCAAGGCTGGATTCTAGACTGGAATACATTTTATATGGCTTCATGTCTCAAGGGAAATTTATTCTCCTTAAAGACAAGAAATAATGAACGCTTTCCCACCTCTGCGAAGATACATCAACACTAGCGCGTTTTATAGCCGCTTAGCTTTCCGTGGTTTTCTTCACTGATACAAACAGTTCTCTTTTATGGATATTTAGATGATTTCCTTTTTCTTTTTCTGCAACGTCCTTACGTAATTACCTTTGTGCACTTTCTAGTGACTTCACTAGGCAAAACTCCAAAAACTAAAATTACTAAGTACTCTCAGTACTGTAGGAGTCCTTTTTTCTACACCCTCAACAACACTAGCTATCAGCTTCCCTGCTTTGACTAGGTCAACAGAAAAAAACCCTTCCTGTTTCGTTAGATTAAAATTTCCCTTTTCGTAGTTTACTGCCCCCTTATATTTATTCTTTAATAAAATGGTTATTTGGGTTCTATGTTTATTTTTATAAATAAATTGGTTTCATCCTTGATTTTTTAACTCATTAATTTTAAACTGCCCATCATACAGAAAGGATATTAACCGCTGGCCTATCAATATGTTATAAATATTTTCCCCCAGTCTGTCATTTACCTTTCGGTCTTATGTTGTTCTTTGTCAGACAAAGACTTTTGGTCTTTCATATTCAAACCTTTCCTCTTTTCCTTTGTAATTTTCACCTGTGGTATATGTGATGCTTCCAAAATCCTTTTGATTATTCCAAATTATATAGGTACTGATCCATATTTTCTTCCAGTTTTGTTGTTTTTTTACCATTTTATTTCAAACTCTACTTTTTACCAGCTGTGTAACCTTGGGCAAGTTTTTTAGTTTCTTCATGAGTAAAACAGGAATAATAGCTGCGACCTACTGGGTTGCTGCATGATTTAATAAGGCAACGCAGGTAAAGCCCCTACCGTAGTACCTGGCCATTATAAGTCTGGAATACATTTTAGTGCATATCTATTATTACTGTCACCCTTTACATCTTTAGTCTACTATAATTAACTCTGGCATACAGAAAGAGGTGATCGTCTCATTTTCCTTGAAAAAGTTCCTCCATCTTTGCAACTATTCTGTGAGGTAATCCAATTTCAAAGATAAGAGACACCTGTTCTTAGAAAAAAAATTTAAAGGTATCTTTTATTATCATTATTGCTATTTCTCTAGATCTCCTAGAGGTCCCACTTTAAAAATTCCACAGAGAAAGAGAGGGATATGTGTATGTGGTGGGGGGTGCGTGCCGTGTGTGTGTGTGTTGGGTGTCTTATGCGACGGTTATGTGCACGTTAAGGGTATGTGTGTTTTGGGTCATGATGAGGAGAGGAAGAAGGAACAGTATCATTATTTGGGCCCAAATATGTCAGCCCATGTTGTCCAGTGCAGGAAAAATATTTACCATTCTTTTATAACATTCAGAAAGGTACAGGGGGGAAAAATAACATAAGATCATATCAACAAAATTATATCCTTATAAAGTTTCCCTTAATTTTCTATTCCGGTGCCTTTTTAGCTGTATGAATCCCTGGCTGGGCTTATACTTCATCAAGTTTTTTGGTTTGGGGACTTTCAGGGCACCATTGGTACAATAAGAGACAATTATGAAAAAGACCAGGCTGTCGACCAGGCCTGAAAATGCACTATAGACTCTATACAGCCTCCTGAGTTCCTAAACATGACCGGTTCTCCATGCAATAAAAACGGTGGCCACACTTCACTTGGTGATAGAAAGTACTAAATCTCAAAGGCCCTTGTAGGGCCTATTCAGGAGAGTCTGGTTTATCCAAAAGACTGAAGGGGGTTTTTTTTGCTTTGTTCATTTCTATTTTTTAAACACAGCAGTCCCCTTTTTCATCATAGGAAAAAAACGACCTGCCAACTGCTTTAAGAAGCTAAGTTCACACAAAAAGGGAGTTACTTATGCTGGACAGTGGAAAACAAGGAATCCACAAAAGATGCACTATCCCCACCCTAAATGTTTCCCACCTACAGTTCACACTTAAACAGAATAAAGTGCTGTTTGTAGGGGACACGGACCGACCCATAAGGGAAAGTTCAGAGTCCTGTGGGAAGCAGGAGGATCTAGGAGGATCTGTTTCTATCCCAGACAAGCTGAGTAAAGCCACAACACTGTTAAACCCAAGAGCTTTGGGGCTTCTCAGCAGGACTGATGCCAGAGAGGAGGTGGCCACTCTGCAGATGTCAGCTCCACAGGCCTAATGCAGGGAGTCCAAGGGCAAAGCTGACCCTGCTTGTTAGGAACCATGACCAAGATGCCAATTTCCTCTGTGGGGTTTATGACTAGACCTCCTAGAACTGTGTGGACAAGTCTTAAAACACAGGCATGCCCAAAGCAACCTGTAACACAATGTCAGAACAGTAGAGAGGCTCCTGTATAGAATTTCTGCAAAGTTATAGACCGATCCACCCAGCCCTGAGTCACGTATGATACAGATCTCTGAAAAGCTAACACCCCTAAGTCTCCACGCTTGTGCATAATCTTCCCTAGTGGGAAAAGCAGCAATGGACTCAAAGCTTCTTGGCATGTGCTTTGGGAGCTCGGTAATCAAGGTGATTCTCTCTGTATAGCAGGGCCCTGGCAGCAAGGCACAGAAGAAGAGAGATTAGGAATGGATGGGGAAATGCACCTATCATTCGTGTGCCTAACATCTGACTGCCCAAGAGGCACAGGGTGAAACAGCACAGTGGGCTGTGCTCTAGGAATGGGAAGGCAAAATGAGAGGGCATACCCTACACTCCGTCTTATTTGCAATTTGCGTTCAACAAGGCAGGCTCATGCAGACTGTGGTTGAATAAAACACTAGGTCTGACAACACAAAGCCGGACACGACATACAGAATAGTTCTCGTTTTCCTAAAGCAGCCACATGAAAGAGCAGTCAAGACTTTAACATGACCAATCGTTTTATCAGTTTAAACACTGTCCAGCTCTCCTTGGAGCTAGTGTGGTAAAAAATGGTTAAGCTCCATATCTGTGATTTGGAATTCTGAGGCCTGCTCGTTTGTGAGGGTGTTCCCGCGTCTCAACAGGGCTGACAGCCACAACGATGATTTTGATGAGTCTGCACCTGGCAGGCGGCCCAGCTGCGAATCACGAGCACCTGGACGGTGCAGGAGCGGGCAGGTCCTTCACACACGCCTGAGGGGATGCGGAATGCGCCTAACCCGGGAGGGTGTCCGTAAATCCCTCCTTCAAACAGTGCAATTGTCACACACAGTGACTTTAAACCTGGCTCAAGTTAAATGACCAAAAACTACGCAGTTTAGATGAAGGAACTAAGGCTTAACTTGGTGACGTGAAGTGTGAGTTTTAAGCAACTACAGTAGTTTGCCATTAAGGAACCTGGTAAAAGGATCTTGAGGAACTGGGCCATGAGGGTAACAGTTCCATGGTGGCATCCAAGAGAGATCAGCATTGCAGCCCCTGGGAGTCTGACTCTCGGTGTGGCGAGGGTGACTCACCCAGACGGATGTTTCCACCCCAGTGAGAGTGCTGGAACCAGTCATGAGCTGGCAGATGAAGTGGCTCCTTTTCTGTTGCCAGATGAAGTGGCTGACTCACTGGGGAGAGAGAGGGTCAGGCTTTGGTGCCTGGGATGAAAGAAAAAACTAAGCCACCTAGCCTGTGAGGATTGTCTAACAGAAAGCCCGGGGAGTTATTTGGAGGGTGTTTTCCATATAAAACAACTGAAGCAGCAGCAAACGTTCCTCATTTCTGCCTGCTTGACAGTGTTTTCCACTGTCTGTCTCTGATACAGAAGCAGGCCTGACTCAACATCTCCTCTGGACTCTGGGGTGGACAATATTTGCAGCACGTGAGGGGAGGCTAAGACAAAGCCCAAACCCAACACAGGCATTCAGGACTCTGAGAGCACTTCTGACAGGAGGGAGAATGCCATGAGTATCTTTCCGGGCTAGGTTCCAAGTCAGAGCACTCCTATCTGATTTCCTGAACACAGCCTCTCTCGGGAGGAGAGAGGGGAGCCTGGGATTACAGTAGAACCTACAGTCTTCACGCATCACTGTCACTGGCCAAAATCGGCTTTTGCCGCTGCTTTCAGCTTGCTCACAGGTAGGAGGGGCTCTGAACCTTAGTTTCCTCATCTATAAAATGAGGACCACAAAGCTTCTACCCGACTGGGTGCTCTGACAATAAAATGACCTGCTGCAGGTATAGGGGTGCGCACAGTGTGGGCACCTAGTGCTCAGAATTATATTGTTTGTTGCTGTCAATATCCACCCCTCTAAATATACTTAAGTGATGTCTCTGGGTGTCAATAAATATTCTAAGGAACATATATAGACAAAGAAAGGAAGCGTGGAAGAAGATGGGGCTGGGTCTGTAGATGAAAAAGGGGCCACATACGAAACCTGACAAGCTCAGGGGAAGCCTGTATGACGGGCCCTACAAAAGTAACCATATAGGATGGTCTGAACATAAAAATTCCTCACCAGCCCGGCCAGGCGTGGCTCAGCGGTTGAGCGTCGACCTGGGATCCAGGCGATCAGGGTTCGATTCCCGGTCAGGGCACATGCCCGGTTGCGGGCTGCAGCTGATCAGTGACTCTCTCATCATTGATGTTTCTATCTCTCTCTCTCCCTCTCCTTTCCTATCTCTGAAGTCAATAAAGATATATTAAAAAAAAATAAAAATAAAATAAAAATAAATTCCTCACTAAAAGTGAGTCATGGCGGGTAGTCACATCCTAGGCCTGTGGCTTCCTTGACAAAGGCCAGTCTTTACCTTAAGTGAGCCTATTGTCATTTGGCATCTAAGATAACATACCTCTGAATGTCAGAGTAATCTCCTTTTTCTGGACCCCTCAGGGTACAACCTCCCACCAGAGCTCAAGACCCCAGAGCCCCGCATTGTTAACTTGTTCCCACACACCATCTCTATGTGCTGTAAATGTGAATTACTAACTCTCCTGTACCCACCAATACAAAAGAAGTCCGTGTCTCTCGGTTTTACTTTTTATCCAACCCCAAAGAGTTCTGGCTTTGCTTTCTCCCGCCTCCCTAATCTATTATCTCCAGTGGATTTCATGTACCCTCCCTAACGTTTCCTCCTTTGATTCTAATGTATAAAATAAGCTGCAAAACTGCCATTGCCCAGAGCATTTTCAAACTGTTGGCATTTTGCTTCTAAGCAACTGTCATCAGTTTGGCTCAAATAAACTCATAAAAATTCACTACAAATGTGGATGGTTCTTACGTTGACAAGTGGGATTAAAAAACAGATGCATACGTACATGCTTTTTTAAAAAGACAAACAATACTGACTTAGCTCAATTATTTCAGAGAAATTTTTCTTAACTGACCTTCACTTATTCAGTTCTCTGAATTAACCAGCGTTCTCTCTTCCATCTGTAAAATACACTGGCGCATGCCCACTGCATGCGAAATCGCCCAGCTGCAGACTCCTCCCTGGACTCCAACAGCTGAGTTGTATTCTTACAAAGGGTCAGTTGTGCTTGCTCCTAAACTGGTTTATGTCAGTTGGACTTCTCTGTAATTATATAATTTAATTAACAAATGCAAAAAGAGAGTTGCTGATTCTAAGGAAACTAAGTTGAATGCTTAGGAACAACTCGATAAAGGTGAGTCACTAAAAGAATTATCAGATTAGGTCTAAGTGAGACAACTTGGAAAAGACTACACAAAAGCAAAATCGAGAAGGATTCTGCAGTCAGACAGTTTTATAAGTGTCTTTTAAGATGGATGCACCATTTATAATGAATCTCTACTTTAACAGACTTTTCAAATAGTCAACCACCACAGCTTCTCCTAACTTCGATTTTGATAAACCTAACAGCTGATGATTACTGAGTATTTACTCTGTGCATAGCACTTGCTGAGTGCTTCATATATACTTGAACAGTAAAGTAATCAATACAGTGTGCTGAAACAACTATTCTGGAACTCTGCTAAAAACATCAGTTCTATTTTGGCTACTGTCAGCTTTTAGAATGTAAATTATGATACACAGTGAAGCATTTTTAGAATGTAAATGTTGATGCACATTTAAACAATGTGACACAGAAATCATTTCTACCTCTGAGCACATAAAATCTGCCCCTGAGGGAACGGAATCAAGCGTGGCTGGTCTACCCACAGCAACAGCCCACGCTGGGAGGCACGCAGCGGTCCCCTCCCAGCATACAGCAACGCAAGCAGAAATACCACCTTTCTCCTGAACTGCAGGGTATTAACTCTGCCCGAAAACACATGGCTTCAGCAAATCTGAGCAACATGCCATATGGTGAGAACTGTTATGTAATTTCTAAGTCAATAGTTTAGAATCTCTAAGGCCAGGAGATGTTCATGCTCCCATTAAACTCCAGGTATGCCACTACCCAACTGAGTTTTAATTTTGGTATGAAGGTTTATAGAAAAATATGTTTATGAAAAATATTCCCCTACAAGAAAGAAAACTGACAGCAAAGTTACTGAACATCACTGCTATTTACCAACAGGACACGTTTTAGGTAGTGAGAAGACATGTTGATTTATTGCTGAGAAGGCCTTAGTTCTAACCAGTAGTGATTCAAACATTTACAAAGACCTTTATCTGTTATGATGCCCTCAAGTTTATCAGTATTTACTATAACATAATAATTTTTTTTAAATATGTTTTTATTGATTTTACAGAGAGAGGAAGGGAGAAGGAGAGAGAGCGAGAGAAACTTCAATTGGCTGCCTCCTGCTGGCCCCCTACTGAGGATTGAGCCCAAAACCCAGGCATGTGCCCTTACCAGGAATAGAACCGGTGACCTTTTGGTGAATGGGACAACACTCGACCAACTGAGCTACACCGGTCAGGGCTATAATAAAATAATTTTATAATATTGAATGTGTATCTATGTACATATGGGGTTGAAGGCGGAGGATGTGGGTTTATGAGAAATGCCACGCTTTGGGTGCCTAATTCTGCAGGTTACTTTTGTTTTTTCTTAGCCCTGGCACAAGGTTTTTGCTTTAAAGACACAGAATTATCTGCTAGACAAGCATTATTATGACTACCTAGCCACAAGAAGAAATAACTTAGTTAAAATGTAAAATGTCTCAAAGCGTGACTGAATGTAATTCGAATGGCTTAACAAACAAGCCTTTGATTTGCCTTTGAAAAGTCCACTTCAACAGCTGTGTGGCCAGCATAAAATGTCTAATTCATGTTTTATCAGAGAGCTAGAGGAAATCTGAGATCAGTCTCGAGCAGGGATTTTTCAACCGGTGTGCCGCAAGAATTTTTAAAACATGCAATCCCTGACTACTTAGTCAGGGGCACTGACCTCTTTTCCCTTAGAGTGCCAAGTAAAATGACAACAGCCAGCACAACAATAGTGTGATCTGGTGCAAATAAATCAAAATTATACCTATTTTTTTAATTAGAAGGGCAAAAAATATATTTTTGGGGGTGCCACAGAATTTTAGTAATTAGCTTATATGGGCCAAGAAATGAAAAAGGTTGAAAATCGCTGGTCTAGGCCATATCTCCTTTCACAGATGAGGAAACAGATCCCCAAAGTTTACAGCTTGTGGCAAAACCAGGTCTTGTATACACTAGTACACTGTATTTTCCTTCCAAAGAACTGATGCTACTAACCTCACTGCTGCTACAATGTGACCATGATAAAGATGATAAATACTATGTGAGTTTTCCCTATATGCCAAGTACTGGCTCAAATCAGAACTTTTATCTTTATTTAACATTATGAGGAAACAGAAGCAAAGTGAGATTAGTAACTCCTGGCCTTACACAGTTAGAAGGTGGTGAAGCCAGAATCTGAACCCAGGCCATCTGACTTAGAGCCCACAGCCTTCCACCACTCCAGCCAACCCACTGCAATGCCATTACACATACTACAGAACTATTTCTAAGTCAGAAAGCCTGAAAGAAGTTCTTGCTATAGCTTTTAACGAACAGCATAACATAAACATAATTGAGGACTGAACATTTCACACGCCACATGAAACCTAGAGTCCCTGTTTCTCTGTGCTCCTTCAGTGCGTGGACGTATCTTTCTCTCTCCCCCCTGCTCTTTCTGCCCCGAAGTTTTGAGAGCTGCCTGAGGAGCTCTGATTCAGTATCAATAGCGCCCTTATTCGCGAAGCCTGACAAATAGGTTGGTTTCAAAAATCATGTGATTCCCCGTCTCCATTTCCTCTATTTCCCATCAGAGAATGAATGCTTCTATCTTAATGTTTCCATTCACAATTAAGAGGGAACTGACATTTTTTTTTTTTTAATGAAGAGAAAGGAAATCAAATTACCCATCACCTAACCTACCAGTAACATATTTCAGAGGCTGAATATACACAGAGAATGCAAACAGCCTGAGAAAATAGCAAGTAAGATGTTATTTTCTGCTGAGGGGGCCACAGTGTTTGTATAACAACAGGGATATCTAAAGGATAGGAAATTTTCACGCCCAGTTTTCTAAGTAGGCATTGCTCAATCAGCCAAAAGGATACCATTTCAGGGCTAACAGGATTTGATGTGATCACACAAACTAAAGTTTGGTAAATTTTAGGCTGTTAGTATGTTTAGAAATCAGTTTTACCTTCTTAAATATCTCTGAACATACTGTTTATAATGAAGAGGCACAGAAATCTCGAGTTTCATACTTGAATTTTATCGTCTGTACTTAATAAAGTTATTTTTAGTTAAAAAAAATTAGTCTGTCCTACATTCAAGGACATGTATGATGCATTGCAGGAGGCTGGAATGGTCTCTCTGGGCAATAACGGAGGATGTGACTCTAGGAGATACGGAGAAGAAAGACGAAACAATCTTCCTTAGGCATTACTTTAACCACATCACTCCAAAAGTCCCCCTCCCCCATTTTACCATATCAGTCTAAATTTCTTAGTCTATCTTTAAAATTTTCCTATTATCTGGCTTCACTCAATATGTACGAATGATCTCCCACTGCCTCCCCCAAGACGCACCTTCTGCTCCGACTCGTCTACACACCACGCTCTCTCCCACTTCTGCGTCTTCACTTATGGAGAAGACAGATGGCATATTGTTTATGGGCACCTTCCATCAATCAGCATGTTAAGTTACCTATTTAACCCTTGTAACAGTATATGAGAAACGTAGGTACTATCATTTCCATGTCTCCCATTTTACAGAAAAGCAATCATCTCTCAGAGGGATTACATTGTCTAAGAGAGCCCGGCCGACGTGGCTCAGTGGCTGAGCAATGACCTAGGATCCAGGAGATAGAGGTTGGATTCCCAGTCAGGGCACATGCCTGGGTTGTGGGCTCGGTCCCCGGTAGGGGGCATGCAGGAGGCAGCTGATCAATGACTCTCTCATCACTGATGTTTCTATCTCTCTCTCTCCTTTCCTCGCTCTGAAATCAATAAAAGATATATATTTTTTAAAAATTGTCTACGAGAACCAAAGCAGGCATCCTGAGATTTAAACCCAGGTTTGACCTCTGAGTCCAGGTGCTGTCCCTGATATCATGCTGCTCCCTCCTACCTGGATGCCCTCTATATAGTCCTCTGGCTAAACCTATGCTAAACTTCTATGTCCAGTTTCAGTGCCACCTCCTCTATGATGCCTTCCCAGGCAACTGCAGTCGTGCCAGATTTTGCTTCTCCTGGGCTTTGCCATACCACTTAAAACCCATAAAATATTATCTCAAAAATGTTTACTATTGCTTGTTATGCATTCTTTTGCTATCGAACTTATTTTTTATCTTCTCGAAGGCTTCCTGGGTTACGTAAGAACAAACAATAACACTGGGCTGAGGCACAGAAAGGGGGGTGGGGAGTCATGGAGCAGAGGGAGGAAGGGAAGGTAGACCAGGGCTATATAATAAAGGACCTTAAATATTATCCAAAAAGTACAGATTGTAAGTGATGAGCAGTCCTTGAAAGCATCTGAGAACTGACTGAGAAGAGTTCTGATTCAGAAAGCTCTCTGGCTGTATCCTGAACCACATCAGTTGAACAGGGAGAGAGACTGAGCTTTATATAGCCACAGCATTTGTCCTCATTTGTTTCTGTTACAGTAGGAAATGTTTTACTTTTGTTGTTTATTTATATCCAAAAGCACACACCCAGCACAAAAATACACACAGTGCTAGCAGTCAAGGCAGTCTGCTCCAGACTGTAGAATTTACTTATTTACTTTATTTTTAAATTGAATTTACTGGGGTGACACTGGTTAATAAAATTATATAGGTTTCAGGGAATACAGACTCTACAGAAGTTATCATCTAAAATCCCAAAGGACCGATAAAAAGACAAATTAATTGTAACCAACATTAAGAACTCCTTATTCACATTAAGAACATACACGGCTACAGTTGCAAAACCGATGCTAGGAAAGGAAGGCTTATTTACCCAATGTGAGCAACTAAGGAAATTTTCCTAGTTCAAGATTGATAACTTTTTGTTGTTGTTGTTAATCACAACACTTTTTCCACTGATTTTTAGAGAGAGTGGAAGGGAGGTGGGGGCGGGGGGGGAGAGAGAGAAACGTTGATGTGAGAGGGACACAGTGGTTGGCTGCCTCCTGCACTCACCCTGACTGGGCCAAGGATGGAACCTGCAACCCAGGTATGTGCCCTTGACTGGGAACTGAACCCGGGACCCTTTGGTGCAGGGGTGGGCACTCTAACCACTGAGCCACACCAGCCAGGGCAAGATTATTAACTTTGAAAAAATAAATATATCAAGTAATTTCTCAACAAATTTGCTTTACGTGGCCACGAAAAGGCTGTCAATAAAATTCCCTACAAGCGAGTAACTTCCTTCTGCTTTCTAAACGTTTAAGACCTACATTCTCTCTATCCTTTCCTTACTGTTTTTCTTTTTTCTTCTTCTAAGTAATTGAGAAAGTCATTCAGCTGATATTCTTGTAAGTAGGTATAAGGAAAAAAACACTCATTAAAACAAAATATCCAGGAAAGGGGGGCACAATCAGAAGGGAAGGAATCAGACTCCCTTCTCTAAAACAAGTGCTTCCCTCGTAAGCGAAAGCGATTGTGATTAACTTGCAAGAAAGGCTAAGATTTCACCTACGATCACAAATAATAAAAAGAGTAGTCACCTGTGTCTGACAACAGGGATAAAAAGCCTCAAGATAAAAATACGAGCAAAATGTGGGGCTAAGAGGCAATGTTTCCCGGAGGAAGGTGTATTTTCCTTCCTATCACCACTGACTTCAGAACACTCAGGACATGGGGGGTCCTGGAAACCAAGAGCACCTGTGCTTTGCTTATATAAACGGAGCCATGCATCCCCGAAAGTTAACAAGGAAAAGCACAGCATGTTAAGTCTCTTCTTATGTGACAATCACAGCGGATACTGTTTATGACTTGAGACGGTTGCCCCACGATCTCTAATCCTTGGAGCACCTCTGAAGATGCTAATCTCCCTGTTACGGGTTGAAAAAAAACCCTGTGCACGACTTCTCAGAAAGGAGCGACTGAGCCAAATCCTGAAATCAAATCTTACTGACTTCCAAGCCCATGCACCAAATTGGAAAAAATGAGTGTGAATTTTATGGGGAAAAACAGAACTCCAGAATAATTAAATAGACGTAATGGAAGAAAAGGCCAGAGGCCCAACCATCAACTGCAGAAAGGGAGCCAACTTACCAGCGTACTTTGTAGTGTTAGATTCATCCATAGACCAAAAGCAGTAATCAAAGGCAAATACCTGAATAAAAGAATAAAATATTAAACTTAAAACTTAAGTAACATCTATAAGTAAATCAGACTGCAAAAAAAATTTCATTGATAAAGGTGAGGATGTCTGTTACTGTCTGAGTTTTTTAAAAAAAAACAACACAACACACCATAGGTTTGTTGCTTTGTTAACCCTGGAGTTTCTTTTAGACTAAACTGATGGTTATCTCCTTGTATTAAACTAAGTAATATATGAAAATTGCTATTTATCCAGAATTCAAACAAGCAGACATCTTAACCAACATTTTTTCCAACGATACATTTAGTGAGAAAAAACTTCTCTCCCAAGTCAATAGCTCAGCACCTGCTGTCACCCTCCAGCTGGATCTCTCACAGCTTCTCAAGAAGCACTAAAGCGATCAGCTTTCATTTACACCAATTCCTTCTAACTTTCCGTGACACTGCCGTTTCTAGCATAGCCAAAGTTCAAAACTCTCCACGTCGTTATCTT
This sequence comes from Miniopterus natalensis, assembly GCF_054644295.1. NCBI lineage: Eukaryota > Metazoa > Chordata > Mammalia > Chiroptera > Miniopteridae > Miniopterus > Miniopterus natalensis. The sequence goes on along the minus strand of NC_142089.1, from coordinate 65,437,212 downwards.
GGACACCACTCTCTCTTCGGTTTCAGCAATCTTGGACCCAGTGTTGATAAATCAATAATTCACTCTTGCATGTATTCATTTTCTGTATAGTTACTGAGTACCTGCCATGTTATCAGGAATGCTGAGGCTGCCTTCCTAAGGACTCTCACCTAATCACTGTTTCCCATGCATACTCATGTTCCGGCCATTATTATTAAATGCATAAGGCAACATTCCCTAAAGTGTGCTCCAAGGAACAGTAATTTCATGAGATAGTCCATAAAAAAGATTAAATCATGCTAGAAATGGTGTACATTTTGTGCTGTTTGAGATTCTCAATATTAAAGGCTCTGAAAAGTCCTTCAGTAAATAAATCCATGTAACTGTTTAACTTTTTATCTCTCCAATTAATTTTGGTGAGGAGATCTTTTTTTTTTTTTTTTTAAAATATATCTTTTCATTGATTTCAGAGTGAGGAAGGGAGAGGGAGAGAGAGAAACATCAATGATGAGAGAGTCATTAATCGGCTGCCTCCTGCACGCTCCCTACTGGGGATCGAGCCCCAACTGGGGCGTGTGCCCTGACCAGGAATCGAACAGCAGTCTCCTGGATCATAGGTCGATGCTCAACTGCTGAGCCAGGCCAACCAGGCGAGGAGACCCTTTCCTGAGTAACACCTATAAACATGCCTTGAAACTACCTCTTAGTTAACTCTGGCCCAGATGACTCAGCAGTCACTTTCCTGGGCTCATTTTTATAGCCTTTCACCCCACGTAGTCCAAATAGCAAATTATAAACCTTCCATGGACAGGGACCCTTTAATGTTTGATCATATCCAAGGAATCTTAAGCTCTGAGCAAACAGAAGCCAAGCTCTTTGACCTGGCACCTGAGACTGGCCACAGTGCCTTTTCATTCCCCTCACTTCTTTATGCTTCAGCCGAGTCTGTCAGCACCTTGGAGTGACAATCCCACCTCCGCCGGTGTTCTCTTCATTTCCACCCTTCAAAATGCTTCATACTCCCTTAAGGTACAATTCAGTATATTTTTCTCCCATGAAGCATTCCTTGGTTTAATTCAAAGGAATTGGCTTTCTCTTCTCTAAACTCTCACAACACTGTTTAATCTTTCTTTGGTGACATCTATCCCAGTTTTTCTATTTTTCACTTATCACAGGTATCATCTGTGCATATGTTTTATCTACATGGGCAGACTACGTTCCTTGAAAGCAGGAGCCAGACCTGATTCATATCTGCATCCTTCAGTGTTCATAGTAATTGCTCTACAATTATTTACTGAATGATTAATGGCATTGAGACCTTACATGAAAGCAGGTACTTTTTCCACCGTCAAGAGATTAAGTGACGCTCTGAATAGTTTCAGCACTACATATACTTCAGTGCTTTTAAAACAGATTCAGGTATGCATACAACTTACATCATCCAAATTCAGTTTTATTACTTATACAAACATTCACTCTGGCCATACAATAAACAAGGCTAAAATGAACAGCTATGAAACAATAGTTTCAGCCAACAGAGTGCGGAATATTTACTGCATTCAGGGGGCTGTTCCAATAACTTGAGAGACCACACAGGCATAGCCCCGTTAATCATCCTGCCTCTAGGCAGGATTGAACTTCAACACTTCCTGAGAGATGAAGATCTGTCTTGGTTTTAAACATTTCCAGAAAAGGAGATTCTACAACGTCCTTTTAATGGCATCTTGTAACGCTTAATGTTCATTCCCAGGAAATTTTCCTTTCCTTTTGACCTAAGTCATCTCTCCTTACTTTAAATGACCAATAGCAGCTATTTTCCAATTTTTATATCTTTATTGTTTTCCTCTAGAGCAGGGGTGGGGAATGTAAGGCCCATGGGCCCTATGCAGCCTGGGAAATCATTTGGTCTGGCCCTGCCATGGCAACCGCAGGCGGGACTCGAAATTCAATAAATCTAGGAGATTTTTCATAGCTAATTTTTAAATTGATAATTTTGTATGGCACGCAAATGATGTTATAAATATCCAAGTGGCCCTTGGCAGAAAAAAGGTTCCCTACTCCTGCTCTAGAGTCTAAACGAATTCTTCTTAGTAGCTGCTATGTAAGTAATAATTTATCTACTCTATGTTCATTTTCACACCTAGCTAAAACTTGTTTTTACAGTTTGTTATTCTGCATTCAAGGTTAAAAAGCTAGAAATTTACATTCATGGTAATGCTACTTGAAATAAAATGAAATCCACCCCAAATTTTCAGGATCTACCTCTAAGTAATAATCACTCCAAACTTCTGTGCCAACTTCCACTTGTTTTCTTTTTTTCTTTTTCTTTTTTAATATGTCCTTTATTGATTTCCAAGAGAGGAAGGGAGAGAGAAAGATAGAAACATCAATGATGAGAGTCATTGATTGGCTGCCTCCTGCACACCCCCTACTAGGGATGGAGCCCCCAATCCGGGCGTGTGCCCTGACCAGGAATCGAACCACCATCTCCTGGATCCTAGGTCGATCCTCAACCACTGAGCCAAGCCCGGCCAGGCAGTGCCAACTTCCATTTCTAACAAACAAACAATTAATAGTTTAAGGCTGTTTTTGCTCATAGAAAGATTTTTTAAAAATTATTTTAAGTGTTTGTCCCATAAAATTTAAACAAATGTTAAAACCCTGCAGAGGAGAAAAGGGCACTGGCAGTACTGATAGATACAACTGTTCTTTGCTTGTCGAATACCAGCCTCTCCCTGAATGAATTATGTCTCAAATTTCAAAACCTCTGATCACAGGTATTTTAGAATGCTCACCCCTCAAACCAGTCATGGTTACTATTTTACCAAACATTTACCAGTAAGAAAGCTGAAGGCCAGAAATCTGAGGGATTTCTCTAACATATATTTTTTAATGCACACCACAAGCGATCACCCCCTCTATGAACTTCTACAGCACTCTGTAGCTCCCGTGGCACTAGCTCACGTGCTGTTCAGTGCAGTCTCACCTCCACTCTAAAGGTGAAGCCACTGGGGGCAGGGACCTGAGCTCATGCACTTCACAGTGTTTGGGTCAGTACCTCATACAGAGCAACTGCTGTACGCAGCATTTCTTCAATAAACAAACACAACACCAGGAGAAACAGCTGGAATGCAGAGAGGAAAACAGAATGGATGTGACAACTGTTCTGAATAAGCAGAGAATCCAACTGCAAGACACATTTTAGATCCTTTCAGAGGCATGCGTTGGGGGAACTTGGTTCCATCTACTGTTAAACAGAGATTTGGTCACAAGATGAGCACTGGGGTCCTCGTTGGCACCATCATCCCATGGTCCAGGTGGATAAACAAGTATGGCCACCTCATGCATACAGTTTGCACAGAAATTAAAACAATTATTATGTGTCTGGCTGTTGCTAGAATAATTTTAGTTATGACTGTTACTAAAAGAGTTTAAAAAAGTTTAAAATAATTTTTTTGTCTTATCATTTTGTCCATTTTCCTTGCAATCTTGTTAGTACTATAAACTATTTAGAAAATATTATCTTCCTGCCTGGCTGGTGTGGCTCAACGGTTGAGCACTGACCTATAATCCAGGAGATCACCGTTCGATTCCAGGTCAGGGCACATGCCTGGGTTGCGGGCTCGATTCCCCCAGTAGGGGGCATGCAGGAGGCAGCCCATCAATGACTCTCTCATCATTGATGTTTCTCTCTCTCCCTCTCCCTTCCTCTCTCTGAAATCAATAAAGACATGTTAAAAATTTTTTAAAAAAATTATTTTCCTTTTCATGGCCAAAAATTTACTTGTAACTTAACCACAAAAGGTCTATAACGAAAAGGAACATGATTTTCTTAGGTTTTACAGAAGTTTTGGTTTTCCAATACAAAATGAATTGATATTTCAAAAGAGATAACAAAACTATTTTCTTGAGAGTTTTATATCCTTGGAAATTGACCACTTCAAATAAAATGAAATTAATTTTTTCAAAGCCAGCATACTGTATTAGAGAAATATGTTAAATAAGACTTCTAACTAGTTTCATAAGAATTCCTAAATGCTTATTTCATCTATTCATTATGGAGTCACTAGTATCTTAACTGGAATCTGGGAGATGGGGGACTTCTTAATGCACACAACTGAGTAAAAAAATAAATCAAGTTTGGAGACCGAGTATAAATCTCATATTTCATCAATGCCAATGGACAGTGTGAGAACTTTATTTGTAAAGGCATCCGTACCTTCCAAGAGCCTTCAACTAGAAAAGGAGCCAAAAGTACAGATGTTCTCCAGTTGTTTTTAAAATCTGAAAGCTATTGTCTTCATTGTTTTCAATAAAATGTGACTCCACCTCCTCAGAACCCCACTCCTTCCTCTTCATTTGCAACTTGTAAAATTCCTACCGGCATCTAATTCCCTGCAGCTTGCAGTCCACATCTGCTCCACCTTCATCACGCTCTTGAAAAATGTTAGCTCTGCATCTCTGTGAACCACTGAACAGCTAGCAAAGTTACCACAAGTTGTTTTTAATAAGACAAATGTGTCGAGTGATGTGTTTTCCGAGGCAAAGGAGTTCCAGGACTTAGGAGTAGGAGGCCGCACAGCCAAACTCCACTTTATCTAAAAGTCTAATCTCCGATGGCATTTCAGCAAAATTCAATTTACAACTTTAAAAAAAAAGGAAGAAGCTTTGACAGTCCTTGAAGAACCAGAAGGCACTGGTGCTCTAAGAAATGTGAGCTGGTAATCATTTTCCTGATCCATAAAACCAAATGTAAAATACTTTCAATGGCACTACCTCTGTCTGCTCCCTCCCTCCCTCTCTCCCTCCTTTCTTTCTCTTTTTCTCTTTCTCTCTTTCTTTCTTTCCTTCCTTCCTTCTACCTGCACGCTTTCTCCACTAAATTCCCCAGTTGTAGAATGTTTGATCCAGAAAGCAACCAACAAATACCTATTTGCCACTTTCCTCGGTTTTAGGTACCTTAGGAAACTCAAATCTGTATTAGGCATGGTTGTTTTTTTGTTTGTTTGTTTTTGTCCTATAGTTGCTTACGATCTAGTTCAAAAGACAAAACATATAAATAATTATTTTTGAAAATAAAAAAGTACATTTTTTTCAAAATCATTTTAATACCTCTCAAAACCTTTCTCCAGGAAGAAAGTCATTAACCCAATACTATTCTCTAGATAATTAATTTTATGCAAATAAATATTTCCAAACGTACACATCAGATTTTTTGCAAAGTGAGTCAAAGCCTACTCCCTCCCTTTCAATTTGTCCTTATTAAAATATTTTCAAAGTCATCTCATATGTCACTCCTTATGAAACCTTTCTTCAGGACACTACTGATTACTTTGAATTTCATACCAGTCTAAGTAGATTGTGTGTGTGTGTGTGTATGAGAGAGGGGGGGCGGGAGAGGTTCCCTTTGTTCTGCTACATTATTAATTCTTAGAGGACAAGATCATGGTTTTCCTAATGTTTTTATTGTGCAAAATTCCATCAAACAAAAATACTCTGAGAATGTATTTTTAAAGCAACTTCGTGAACGACCTTTTAATTAAATGACCTTGCAAAACTGTGTTTTCACATATGATGGCTGCATAGAAAGCGCACAGCCTGAGTGTGAATTCTCTGCAGCACTGCAATAGAGTGGGTAACACCACGGTACTTTGTCAGCCTCTCCCTTTTCACGTCACCTGGTGCCACCCTTCAGACATTATTTGTGTTTACTGAATTCCCACTCTTTTTCTAAAAAGACAGAAGAAAGCTCTCATATTTGTCTATGTATCATGTCAAGAGTCAGCCATCTCTTCAGCTCTCAGAACTTCCACCAATGACGAAGAAATCCTCTGGGTGTATTAAGTCCAGGGAGGGGAAGAAGAAAAGAAAACATAGACTGTGTCAGGGAAGCCCTCCTTCCTGAAATCCCCTCCCTCTCCTCCCTTCCTGCCCAATGAGCCACAAATCTTTCTTCAAGAACTGCCTAAATATCACCTTCTCCAGTGTGTTCTCAGCTCCCTCTCTGCATGTATTCCCCCCTTCTGTGCTGTTTTAGTTGACAGCTCTATCTCTCTAATAACGCTACCTAAATAACTGTATATTTTACATTAAATTAGGACTGTGGGAATTTAAACAAAATGTCTACTAATAAAATGCTTGGTGCATAACAGTAACTCAGTATACGGCAGCTACCGTTACCAGTATTAACAGTATCTACTCATGGGCTCCTCTCCCCAGTTAATAGTACAGATACCACCTATGGAGTATTTACTATGGACCAGGCACATCCTAAGTGCTTTATAGTCTCATCGAGCGGGGAGGTTTCCTGAGCCAGGCTGTGCTAATTTATTTCTTTATTCCCTACAGGTATAGACACAGTCGATAGGTGCTCAGTATTTGCTGAATCAAATAGAGAAAAAAGCCAAAAAAGGTCCATATGGCCATGAGAGGAAGAGTTGGTACAATTCGTTGTGTTCTGTGTCAAAAGCATCAATGCAAACGCACTACTTCCTAGCTCCCAAATTCAGAACCAAAGGGCTTGGGGAGGGGGGGACGACCCACTCCATGAGAACTTGCTTTGTTTGCACAAAGGAGTGTGTCTCTCTCCTCTCGTTCTACACGGTCATACTTCTCTCTTTGCTCAATTAATCCACTGTTCACATCTGCACACCCAGCTGCTATCAACGGCTTGTTCTGCTACTATCTACTTTGAAAACTGAGCCCAAGATCTCTCTACAAATCCCCATTTTTCCCATTTTATAAATACTGGTTTGCCAATGTTCTGTTTTGTGGTTAGTTTTCAATGTTATCAGTTTGAGAGTACAATTCATATAAAAGAATGCCAAATCTGTTCATCTCACCATACTGTGTTATAAGAACTAAGTCAGACCAAAAAAAATTAAAGTACTATATTTCATGTCATGTTAAAATTTTCCTTTTAATGCCAAGCTACAACGCTTTTCTCTCTCTTGTCTCTTTCTCCTATAATCAGAGATGTGAAGAGTCATTTAAAAAAAAAAAAAGTTAAACTTCATCTTGGAGAAGCTAGGCCGAAGATCAATGACTCTCTCATCACTGATGTTTCTCTCTCTCTCCCTTCCTCTCTCTGAAATCAATAAAAACATATTTAAAAAAAAAAAAAAGAAAGAAAGAGAGAGAGAGAAGCAAGGCTAAAATCGAAAGGAAAGCCGGGCCCTGAAAGCCTGTCTCACCACCGAAACCGTCTTCGCCACTGCTATTCGTAAAAGCAGCTCTGCCAGCACTGACTGCAGCCTGCGTTTGTGCATCTCTGCTGCTGGCACCAAAGGAGGGCCAGGACGATCGCCCTGACTACTGGTGAGTTCTACTGACAGACACCCCCTTCCCACCTAAAAAGCTGTCAGTACTGCCGTCTTTTTGTTGATGTTGTTAATCCTAACCCAAGGATATTTTTTCCATTGAGAGAGAGTGGAAGGGATGAAGGGGGGAGAGACAGAAACACTGATGCGAGAGAGACACATCAACTGGGTGCCTTCTGCACGTGCCCCAACCTGGGCCGGGGAGTGAACCCGCAAACCAGGCACGTGCCCTTTACCAGGATTCGAACTCGAGACCCCTTGGTGCCCAGGACAATGCTCTAACCACTAAGCACACCACCCAGAGCAAGACTACTGTCTTTTTACAATGCAATTAATCGTTTCCTCTGTATATGCCTATATATGTACGCATACCAATGTCTTGAATTATAGTTAATACTGCCTGACCGGGGAGATGTCAAAGCATTTTAAAGATTCAAAGCCAGCCAACAGCCTCTGCGGCACATCTCCAAGCAACAGGCACTGTTCCTGACCTCAGGGAATCCATAGTCTGTTGTAGGAGGCAACTGTGCTGTGGAGAGTAGTACTCTGATTTGCAGTGCAAATTTCTACGGGTGCATGGAGAAGCATCTCTTCAAAGAACAAATTCAACTCCGCATCTACTTAAAAGGCATGTGCTGAGTAGCTATTATGAGCTAGTTAGGACAGAAATAAGAGTCCCCCAGTTATAAGGATCTCACACCCCAAAACAGGACAGAGTGCAAGGTATAGAAGTCAGTACAGGGCTCGGCAGGAATGCGAGAGAGCAATTACACCCCAGGCAGGGGTGGGGCAGAGCGAGGCTCAGGAAAGGTTTCTGGAGGAGGCAAAGCTTGGGCTGAATTCTGAAAGATAACTGCTGAGAAGACGAGTAGAAGAGGCATTCCAGGGAAAGGGTGAAGCAGGCAGCCACTGAGATGAGGAGCGGGATGTGACTGGAGCGGTGCGCCAAGAGCAGTGAACAGGGGACGGAGGGACAACCTGGGGGCGCAGACTGAGGCAAGGCCATGTGAGGCTTTGTGGGCCTTATTAAGGAGCCTGGAATTCACTTTGCTGGCAAATGACAAGATCGCATTCCTACTTTGGAATGACCACTGTGGCAGCAACGTGGAAAACAGACTGCACAGGTGTAAGAAAACAGAAAAAGCAGTCAATTAGCAAATACTACGATGAAGGTAAAAGTTTCTAATACCCAACCGCAGAGGGGAGAGAGGAGAGAGAAGAGCTGTAGTGAACAGTTACTCTTTTTATTTCTGCCTAGAATCCCACACCCTATTTATTCTAGAAACCTTTTCTTTGGAGAACTGCACTAACCTCCACTCCAGCCATTTGGTTCCCATGGCTGGCTGCCATGTTTTAATATGGCATATGAAATCCTATATTAAATACATGATTGTTCAGGGGAGAAGGCGGAGACGAGGCACACAGGGGCTCAAGGTGGACCACTCACCGTTCCATAATCCCTTGACCACAGTTAACTGGTCCCAAGTATCTGATGGAATTTTTGGATTAGGGACCAAGGAAGTCAAAGCAGTCTTTCTTTAACTACTGATGCTAAAATCTGGGACAGGTCGAGGCCATGTTTCTAAGCACGTGGACCAGAGAAACACAGTTGGTGTGCAGTGAGAGAGAGGAATGAAGGGGACACACATGGGGACAGAGCTAGAAGAAGGGGAGATAGGAGAAGTGACTGTATTTGAATCCCAGCACTTCCTGTCTGTGGGTTGTTGGAGACACCCCAGGGCCATTTATCTTACCATTCATCTAGCGTGAGTTCCTATCACCTTAGCTGAAAGACTCCCAACTGCTACAGGAAGAAATAAATATAAGTGATGTTAAAGGGAGAAATAACCAGGCTTGATGGTCCTTTGAATACAGGACTGAAAGAAAGTTATGAATATTAACAGTCCTGTGGGAAAAGGCACCAAAAGAAAAAGTACCCTAAAAACCATCCAAAAATTTCAAAATTTCAAAAATATGAACTAGTTCTACCACATCCCAGACCAATATTATGACAGAGCATAGAGCTTCTATTTAGCACCAACTCAATTCCAACTCTTTCAAATACTCCATTCCTTTCATGTTCAATCAGTTTTAAAATCTGCTTCACAGTTACTAAGGGGAGAGGACTGGGGTGTCACAAATGCATAGTCGGTGGCATTTCTGGTTCTTTCAAGCTCAGATTGCTCCTCCTCAAAAAACAAACAAACAAAAAAACACACACAAAAAAACTAGCCACCTGGATAACTTCTCCAACAGCACATTCAAAAGGTAAGTTGGATGTTTTCAAACACAAAATATTTTTTTTTCAACAAAAACAGTCCCAAAGAGCCCTGGCTGGGTAGCTCAGTTGGTTAGAGCATCATCCCAATATGCCAAGGTTGTGGGCTCGGTCCCCAGTCAGGGCACATATAAGAATCAACCACTGAATGCATAAATAAGTGGAACAAGAAATCAATGTCTCTCTCAAATCAATAAAAATTAAAAAAAAAAAGCCCAAAAGATAAGATATAAATGTCTAAGCATGTACCATATGATCCTGTTGTCTCTAATAAATGAGTGTTGTTGCTCATTAAAAAGGAAAAAATAAAACCCAGGCTGAATCTAAGTCACCTTGACATCACCTACCGCATGCAATCTCTGGGTGTTTCAGAACTTCTAGACCTCACCTCCTCTACCCACCACCCCCTGCTGGACCAGGCCTGGTGGTTGACCCCCAAGGCCATACATCACCAGAGTCAGAAGGACCTGAGGGGGTTCAGGGGTTGCAAACATTTCTTGTGCCGTCAGATCAAACTGCAAAGGTTGACAGAGTTCACTCTGCTGGGGATGACCCAAGCCTGGGGTCGGGGGTGGGAGGTGGGGATATTAAAGGGGATTCATGGCACTGTCTGATCTGGCAGCTGTCATCACTGTTCTGGATTTGGAAATGGATCAATGCCAAGGGGCAGGGGAGATGGATCTCTTTTTATCTGGGACCTATAATCCATGAAACCTGGTGCCCTGTCAGCTACATCTAGAGGCACCTAGAGGCACACAGTTGCAGTGGGAACACCTGGCTCTGAACAAAGCCAGGGAGAAGGAGAGGAGAGAACCTGTAGAAATTTCAGGTAAAAACATACAACACTGTGTTTTGAAGGATTTTTTGTTTCTTAGGCATTTTTTACAATTGTGGTTTAGAATGACAAAGTGTATTGGATTGTATTACTGTTCCAAATTAGTCATTGCGCTTCCTGAAGGAGGTTACGCATCCCTGACTATGTGACTGCAGTGCCTCTACTAGGAGGAGTATAATTCCTGACCTTACTGACATCAGGTGTGGCTGTGTGACTTGCTTCGGCCAGTTAAACGTGGACAGAGATGTATGCCAGTTCAGAGCAACAGCTTTACCAGGCCGTTGCATGGTTTTCTTTTCTTTCCCCTCTGCCAAAATAACAGCAAGTCCCAGATAAGGGCAATTCCTTCAGATTGGAGCCCAGACTGAAGTTACATGGTACAGAGCCACAGCTGGTCTCTGCTGACACGGAACAACAGAGAAACAAACCTGGGGTGTCTCAAGCCACTGAACTTTTGAGGTTGTTACTGCTGCATCCAAGCTAGCATAAGCTGGCTGACACACGAAGTGATTACAAGGTAAACCTAGACTGCTATCTACCCTGTTCTCCACTCACAATTTATCCTACATCCTGCAGCCAGATTAATTTCTTGCATGTACAGTTCTGACCATGTAACTTTTCTATACAAAAGTCCCAAATGATTCTTCATAGCCTACCAGGTTAATGTCAGATTCCCAACCCTCTATAAGCTACCTACTTTCCTAGGGTTTTAAAACACAGCTTCCTTTCTGAGGCTCTACACTCTCACCAGAATCTGCACTTCTAAAGGTAGAGTATCTGTAATATTGTAAGAACTATAGTTTTGTTCTTCATTCCCAGAGCTCCTAAATCCCTTGGAATTTCCTGGGTGACAGGAACCTCTTTTGTTTTAATGAGGCGACTCATGGTGGGACCCTAGATAGCTTCAGGATGGGGGCTGGATGCCAGAAAGACCAGGCCTTGATCAGCCTAGAACTTTCAGCCCCATGTCACCCTCACTCTCCAGGAAAGGGAGAGGGGTTGGGGATTGTGTGAATAATCAATCATGCCTACATGATGAAACCTCCACAGAAACCCCTAAACAACAACGTTCACAGAGCTTCCGAGTTGGTGAGCACAGCCATGTGTTAGGAGGGTGACACACCCCAACTCCAGGGAGGCAGAAACTCCTGTGCTCAGGACCCTTCCAGACCTTACCCTACGTACTGCACCTGGCTATTTGTCTGTTCCCTTTACAATAAACCAGTAAACCGAAGTGAATGTCTCCCTGAGCTCTGTAAGCCATTGTAGCAAATTACTGAACCTGAAGGGGGGATCTTGGGAAACCCTGATTTGAAGCAAAGTCAGATGGAGGTGTGGGTAACCTGGGGACCCACTACCTGCAATTTGTGTCTAAAGTGAGGGCAGTCTGTGGGGCTGAGCCTTCAACTTGTGGGTTTGCACTAAGTATGGGAAGTTTGTGGCAGAATTGAATTGACTTGTAGGACACCCAGTTGGTGTCCAAAGGGAACTGGAGAATTGCTTTGGTGTCAAAAGTGTTATCAGTAAAGAAAAGAGTTTTCCTTTAACATCAATTACTTTGTTTCTGTTCCTCATATACATCTCGATTCCCATCCCATATTTCTTCCTTTTGAAATCCTACACATCCTGAAGGCCTTGCTCAAGCCCCACTTTTAGCTCTATATCCCTTCTTCCTCCAGAGTCGCTGAAACAATGAATGATGATGTTCATCATAATTTATTACCCATTACTTGCAGTGTTATATATGCTTAATCTTCCTGACCACATTATGAATTCTAGAGAGCAGGAACCACTTGAGCCCCCCAAACTCCCATAGGATACTTTTTACAAATGCTCTCAATTAATATTTATCTAATTAATGACATCTGAATGGATAAGTAAAAATAATTCCTCGGAAAAATGCACAGCAGGAAGGCTATGGTGCCATTTTGCTCATGGACCCAGACAGAAAGGCAGAAATGTGAAGGACAGCAGGGCAGCTGCATTTAACTGGGTAACGGACAGTAAGAGCCTTAGGGTGGGTGCTGAAAAATGTTTCACACTCAGCCATGTGTTTGGTCTGAAACAGTGCTGTCCAATAGAGATATAATACCAAATATGTGACTTAAAATGTTTTTATTTTATTTTTATTTTTTAATCTCACCAGAGGATATCTTTTCCATTGCTTTTCAGAGATAGTGGGAGAGAGAGAAAGAGGGAGAGAGAGAAACATCTATGTGAGAGAGACACATCGATCGGTTGCCACCTTCACAGGACGTGACTGGGGCCTGGGATGGAGCCTGCAACTAAGGTACGTGCCCTTGGCCAGAAATGAACCCGGGACCCTTCAGTCCGCAGGCTGATGCTCTAACCACCGAGCCAAACCTGTAAGGGCACTTAAAATGTTTTTGTAAACACATTTAAAAAGAAAAAGAGATTAAAATTGTTTAAAATATATTTTATTTAACCCAATATAGCCAAATATTTACCTTTGTTGTCTGGTGTCTACTTTACACTTATAAAACATCTCACTTCAGACGAGCCATGTATGACATGCTCAGAAGCCATATGTGGTTACATGGCTGCTATCCTGAAAAGCACATGTCTAGAACTCATCATTTTTGAGGCTAACACTCAGCTTTCAGAAATTCACAAAGCAAAGTGATAAAGGCAACAGAAAATGATGACAGTCACAGATTGTAAAACAAATCAGAATGAAATTGCACTTTAGGAGGCATAAGCTGAAAAAAGACGACTTTTTTTCTGAGTCATTTAAAAAAGTCGGGTTTGGGGTATATTGATATGCCTCTTTAAAGGATACTGCCTTCAAAACACACACAACCCAAGGGAACAGAATTGAGAGCCCAGAAATAAACTCATGGGCAAATAATTTTCAATAAAGAAGCCAAAAACATAAAATGGAGAAAAGACTCTTCAATAAATACTGAGAAAATTGGAAAGCCACCTGCAAAAGAATGAAACTGGACAACTCTTTGTCACCATACACAAAAATGAACTCAAAGTGGATCAAAGACCTAAACAGAAGGCCTGAAACAATAAAATACATAGAAGAAAACATAGGTACCAAACTTACGGACCTTGGCCTTAGAGAGGAGTTTATGAATTTAACCTCAAAAATAAGGGAAGTAAAAGAAAAAGTAAATAAAAGGGATTCTATAAGACTCAAAAGCTTCTGCACAGCAAAAGAAACCATCAACAAAACGAAAAGGCAACCAACAGAGTGGGAGGCAGTATTTGCAAACAACAACTGCAATAAGGAGTCAATATCCAAATTACATAAAGAACTCACATAACTCAACAGCAGCAGCAGCTGCAAAACCCAAACAATCTAATTTAAAAATGACCAGAGGACTTGAACAGCCACTTCTCCCAGGAAGACATACAGATAGCCAACAAATATGAAAAGATGTTCCACTTCACTAGCTGTCCGGGAAACGAGAATCCAAATGGGGCGGGGAGTGGGTATGGGGTGGAAGGGGTCAATGGGGACAAACGGGGACATCTGTACTACTTTCAACAACGAAGATAAGTTAAAACACACCCCCCCTCCCAAAAACAAACAACCCCACAATGAGATACCACCTCATACCTATAAGAATGGTTATTATCAACAAGACAGGTCATAACAAGTGTTGGAGAGGCTGTGGAGGAAAGGGAGCCCGTCTTCACCGCTGGGGGGGAGGTAAACTGGTACAGACACTGCGGAGGTTCCTCAAGAAAGAACAGAGTTAACATATGTATGGCCCAGCAACCCCTCTTCTAGGTATCCGCCTGGAAAGTCTGAAAACAATTATTTGTAAAGACACAGGCACCCCTATGTGCACTGCAGCGTTAGTCATGGTGGCGGAGACACGGAGACAGCCCGAGTGTCCTCCAGCGGAGGACGGGGTGAAGGAGGTGCGGTGCATGCACACGGTGGAGCGCTACTCAGCCACAGGAAGGGGTGAAACACTGCCATTTGCGACAACGTGGATGGGTCCTGAGAATATCATGCTAAGGGGAATTACACAGAAAACGTCAGGAATCATATTTCAGTCATATGTGGAATAGAAAACTGAAAGTAACAAACAAGACAAACAAACAGAAACTCACAGACACGGAGAACAGTATGGTGGCCCCCAGAGGGGAGGGGGCTGTGGGGTGCAGAAAAGCATACGGGGGTCAAATATATGGAGATGGAAGGAGACTTGATTTTGGGTGGTGAACACACAGTGCAATATACGGATGATGCACATACTGAAACCTATATAATTTTATTAACCAAAGTCACCCCAATAAATTTAATAAAGTTTAAAGAATGACACTGCCTTTAAAAAGCAACGACTTTATTTCGCTTTCATGTCATTTTCTTCCGTTCATAATTTTGAGGGATTAAACACCCTGATGTTTGGTAGTGACCAACCTCACTTGCAAGTAAGATTTAAAAAAACATTTAAAGTGAATTTATAACAAAATCAAATTGGTCAAATAAATCATACACTAACTTATAAGATATTAAACATAATGATCATGAGAAAAAGTGAACTGAGTAAAAAAAAGGACATGACCCTAAACAAAGTGATCTTGCAGGTATTTACATTTTCTGCAAACTCTTCCTTCTCGCGCTTTCCTCCCATCTTTGCCCCCACAAAACCCACCAAGTAGAAAAACAACTTTACAACCATGTGGTATAACAGAAAGTGTTTGAGACAGCGCCAGGCCAGCACTCAGAAAACCTGGGGTTGGCGCCAAGCTCTCCTTCTGGATGGTCTTGGCCAATTCATTCCCTAAGCATCGATCTCCTTGGTCTTAAGTAACAGGGTCTGATGGTCTGAGCGGAGAAATTTCCCACTCTGTAGTGTTCACTTGGCACGCAGAAGGTGCTCAATAAATACAGAGGAGGGAGGAAGGAAACAGAAAAAGGAGGAAGAATTCATTTGCTTTAATCCACATGTGTTGAATGTGGCTCCTTAGGAAGGTAAGGTACTTGTGTTAGGTATGACCAAAGCGTGAAAGGTGAAGGGTCGTCCTAGAATGTTCTGGACGGTCCAGCAGCCATCTGGGAGACCTGGAACTGGGCTTCTGAAGGCAAAGCTACCATGACCAAGGACATTTTCCTGTTCTTTCCCACAGAGTCACATGAGGGCAAAATTAGACAGCGAGTCTCCACAGACATCTTTTTCCTCTGTACCACCTCCTGCCAAAACCCAAAGTTTATGAGAAGGCAGCTAAACTAACAAGCAACTCTCCCCTTTGACTTCTACCTCTAAGACAAAAACCTTGGTCTCAAAGCTACAGTCACACTGATAAGGAAAAACACACCTACCTCAACTCTGAAAATTATGCGACAAAGACTCTTTGTTTGTTTTTTGTTTGTTTTTTAATTAAAGAGGAGGCATAAAGCAGGTGTCCCCATGTTTCTCTAAAAGCTTACTTTTCTTTTTAAGTGAAATAGAACACACTCTGTAACACTGCATAATATGCTACTGTGGAAGAATTAAAAGGAATGCACTTGGCTTATGCTGAAATAACTGTATCTCCGCTTTGGAGTGCAAATTTACAAAAAGTAACACTAACCAAAAAGAAAAAGTCAAATACCTAGTATAAGACAATTTATAAACAAGAATTGACTTGACCTTCCTAGGGCAGACACCGCAGACCTTGTCAGACATCTATATCAAATGCTTTGCCATCACTTCTAATTCACCCCACTCCAACGCTGAACCCATCAGCTTGTCCCTGCACCAAACCAGCTCTTTCTTCTTTAGCTCCTGCTGAATTTTCAGTCACTCAGTTTGAAACCCCAGAGTCCTCTCTGACTCTTTGTGTTATATTATCTTCTCCCATATGCTGTCAGCAGCCAAGTCCTAGATACTTTATTTCTGCAACGTTTTGATAATTCTCCCCATGACACTACTTTGGTACAGGCCCTTATTACCGCTTTTCTGGCACATTTTATCGAATACCATCTACAGCCTCCCCACCGACCAAATCAAATTCATTCTGCGCTCTGCTTTCAGATTAACCTTCTGAAAGGGAGCCTCAATGCCGCCACCTCTTCATTCAAAATAGACATTTGAGAGACTGAAGGTATCAGGGTCCAACCCTGGCATCAAGGTCTTCCACAGCTAGATTTGGTTTCAGACTCTTTCTAGATAATGTCACCCAGGAGCCCCCTTTATGTATCATTAGCCCAACTCTGTGCCTTGTCATTCTCTGAACACAGTCAACACTCTCTTTTTTTCCGTCTCTTGGAACATCTGTCTACAATCAAATTACCAAATATATGCGAGGCTTTAATAAGAAAGTCATGTGCTGCTCTGGATGGCGTGGCTCAGTGGTTGGAGCATCGGCCTGTGGACTGAGGGGCTGAAGGTTCGATTCCCGGTCAAGGGCATATACCTGGGTTGCAGGTTTGTTCCCCAGCCTGTTGGGGTTTGTGTGGAAGGCAACCAGTTGATGTGTCTCTCACACTGATGTTTCTCTCTCTCTCCTGCCTCCCTCCCTCCCTCCCTTCCATTCTCTAAAAGACCAGTGGGAAAAAATATTCTCAAGTGAGGATTAACAAAAAAAACACACCAAAAAAAAGGTAATGTGCATTTTTCATTAAGTATATCCCTAATTATTTAATGTTTTTAAAACTACTGTAAGTGATTGGGTTTTTGTTAAATTTTCTTTTCTAATTGTTTGTTGCTAGTATATAGAAATATAAATTGTATTTTGACTTTTTTTTTTTCCTGCAATATTGCCACCTGTAAGTTCTAGGAACTTGTTTAGAGAGTCTTAATGTTTTCCAATTATAGGACCTTCCTGTATATAAAGAAAGATGCTTTGCCTCCTCCTTTCCAATCTGAATTTCTTCTATTTCTTTTTCTTGCTTTATTGCACTGGCTAGGAACTCCAGTCAATACTGAATAGAAGAGGCTAGACCATTAACCTTGCCTTATTCCCCATTTTGAGGTGGAAAGTGTTCAGTCTTTTAAAATTACGTATGATGACAGCTGTAGATGTTTAATAGATGCCCTTCATCATGTTGAAGAAGTTTGTACCACTAGCTTGCTGCATCTGTATCATAAATGTCAAATTTTGTCAGATGCTTTTTTTCTGTATCTATACTGAGATGAGCACATGGTTTTTCTTTTTTATTCTGTTAATACGATAAATTACGTTTATTCTTTTCATATTAGTTCATTTTTAAAACCAGTTTTAGGTTTACAGAAAAATTGAGCAGATAGTACAGAGAGTTCCCATATGCCCCCCTCTTCTCAAGCACCTCCCAGTAGTTGCCCCTAATATTAATAATTTGCATTAGTGTGTTATATTTGTCATAACTGATGAACCAATACTGACTTATTATTAATACCAGAACACCATAGTTTACATTAGGGCTTATTCTTTTCAGCTGTACAGTTCTACAAGTTTTGATAAATGCATAATGTCATATATCCACCATTATAGATCATATAGAACAGTTTCACTGCCCTAAAAAAAAAAAAAATCATGTACTTCACTTATTCATCCCACCTCTCCTCACTCTTCCTGGGGACCATTGTTTTTTGTTGTTTTTTTCCCTTCTCTCTGAAGGCACCCAAGTTTGCATTACATTTTAATGTGGATTTAAAGTGGATCTGGCATATTCTAAGTGCTGGATTTAAGGTACCTTTTATTAATAGCAACAACAAAAATAGCATTCTAAGTGCACGGTTCCAAGACTGGATATAAAGAATGTCAGACCTTTCCTGCATAACAGTAGGGCAGGAACAGTGATAACTCAACCAAATATTCAAAACAACAGCCCCTCCTTTCTCCTAACCAGCACTCCTACCTTGAAATATTTCTTAGTAAAATGCACAAAATCTTTATACATAATATTGCAGGTAGGTGATTATTATTTACCATAATCACACAATCAGACATAATTTCAACAACTGCCCAAATACAGGCTACGTGAAAAAATACTCCTTAGGAAAACACAAATTAAGACAAGAGAATCCAAGTTGGTGGTAAGATGTGTAAGGTCCAGTGGGCATTTCCCTTTCGGGTAGGCCAGAGAGGAGCATCGGGATCATGAACCAGCCTGGCATTTGGGTTTTCTTAAGAATGGAATAGGCCCGGCCAGGCGTGGCTCAGCGGTTGAGCATCGACCTAGGATCCAGGTGATCGGGGTTCAATTCCCTGTCAGGGCACATGCCCGGGTTGTGGGCTTGATCAATGGCTCTCTCATCATTGATGTTTCTATCTCTCTCTTTCCCTCTCCCTTCCTCTCTCAGAAATCAATAAAGATATATTTAAAAAAAAAAAAGGAATAGGAGGGGGAGGAGAGGGAGAAGGAGAAGAAGGGGAGGGAGAGAAAGGGAGGAGGGGAGGGGGGGGAGAGGATGTCCTCTGGCTTGGTCCCAGTTAAGTGCCTCTGTCCATCAGTGAAGGTAACTTAATAATGTAGCTGGACTTCACCCTTCTTTCTGCTAAACTGGTGAATGTCCTTCTGCTCTAGCAGATCTTTCTTTCCTTTCTTCATTCATTCAACAGTGATTGTGTAGCTGCCATGTGCTATGAGCACTGCCCCAGGTAAATCACTAATTTTTTTTTATAGTTTTGCCTTTTCTAGAGTGTCATGTAAGTTTGAATCATAGCGTATGTAGCCTTTTCGGACTGGCTTCTTTCACTTAGCAATTTGTACTTAAGGTTCCTTCACGTCATTCGTTGCTTGATAGCTCATACACTACTCTGCTGTAGGGATGTACCACCGTTTGTTTATCCGTTCCCTTACTGAAGGACATCTCGGTTGCTTCCAGTCTGGGGCACTTATGAATGAAGCCGCTATAAATTCTCATGTGCAGCTTTTTGTGTGGACCGGGTTTTCAGCTCATTTGGGTAAATACCTAGAAGCGTGATTGCTCGGTGGTCACATAAGAATATGTTTAGCACTGTAAGAAACTTCAAAGCTATGTTGCAAAGTGGCTACACCACTTTTCATTATAACCAGCAACAAATGAGAATTCCTGTACTTCACATCCTCACAAGCTTTGCTAGTCAGATTTCTGGATTTTAGTCATTCTAATAGGTGTGTAGTGATATGTCATTGCTGTTGTAATGTGCAATTCCCTAATGACATATAATGTTGAACACTTTCATGTATATATTTGCCATTTGCATTATCTTCTTTGGTGAGGCTGCTATTTCTGTCTTTTTCCCATTTTTAAATTGGAAAATTCATTTTCTTACTGTTGAGTTTTAAGAGTTCTTTGAATATGTTGGATAACACCGCTTTATCAGTTGTGTTTTACAAATATTTTTCCCCAGGCTGTGACCTCCTTTTCATTCTCTTAACACTGTTTTTGTAGAGCAAAAGTTTAAACAAATCCCACTAATCAATTTTAATTTTACGGATCATGCTTTTGGTGTTGTATCTAAAAATCATCCCCAACCCCCAGATCTTCTAGATTTCTCATATTTTATCTTCTAGCAGTTTATAATTTTGTATTTTATATTTAGGTCTATGATCCACTTTGAGTTAATTTTTGTGAAGTCTATAAGGACAGTATCTAGATTCATTTCTGTGCATGTGGATGACCAGTTGCTCCAATACCATTTGCCTCTTCTGTACTTCATTTTAATATTTTCTGGTAACCTATCCCTATAGTTATTTAATTCTCTCTTCAGCTGGATCTATCCTGCTGCTAAGCCCTAATACTAAGTTTTTAATTTTGGTTTGGGGTTTGTCAGGGTGAGAACTTCTATTGGGTTATTTTCCAAATCTGTTTTGTCACTTTTTATAATTTCCAGTCCTCTCCAACATTTTAAAATCTTATTTTTTTACTTTTTGAATATAATAAGCATAGTTATGTTAAACTTCATGCTTAACAATCTGAACATTTGAAACACCTGTGGGACTATGTCTACTTATTATTTCTGCTAGTTTTTGTACATGTTGCTTTATCTGGTCATACACCTCTTTATCTTTGATTGTGTGCTAGACATTATATTTTTATTTTTATTTTCTAAATTTTATTTTATTAATTCCAGAGATGGAGGGGAAGAGAGAGAGAAACATCGATGTGAGAAAGATACATTGACTGGCTGCCTCCTGCATGGGCTCCAGCAGGGGATCAAACCCGCAACTTAGGGATGTACCCTGACTGGAATCGAACCCAAGGCCTTTTGGTGCACGGGACGATACTCCAATGAACTGAGCTACACCGTCCAGGGCTGGACACTATTTTTAAAACCATTTGTGGAATCATTAGAGACTTAGGATTACACTTGCTTCTGCCAAGTGCCTATGGGGGCCTGCATTCTAAGATCACTTTGATCCAATTTTAGCTTGAGATTTCCTAGGTCACACAAAGACCTTGCAGCCACACAGTAACATGTGCAAGGACTGGTTTACTTCTGTTTCACCTTTATACCTCACCCAAGGCTGGGTCTCAATCCACTTTGACAGCCCAAAGAATAAGGCAGACCCTGAGCTCCAACACTTTTGTCCCGGTAGGTCCCCTAAGCCCTGCAAGGCTATCAGAAACTGCTCTGCCTTTTAGCTGCCTTTATCTGAAAGACATGCACCCACCAAATGCCAGGTTAAGCTCTCTAAGTTTCTACCTTCTCTTGGATCTTTATCTGGCGATACCTCACTAATTTGGTATTTCTCCAGTGCCTTCAAGCATAGATTTTTAATATTTTGTCAAGTCCTAGCTGTCCTCAGTTATGCAGGAGTCAGGACAGGACTCTGCATCCTACGAATCCCACAAATATTTTACCTCTTATAGCCTTTAATACAAATGATTTTATATATTACACTGTGCATATGTTCTCTGCCCCACCTCCATTAGAATGCTCAGACCAGGTCTGATTCACGCAGTACTTGTTTCCTGCCCAGAATAATTATTTATTTGTTAAATTGAACCAACAGTCTTTTCTGATACTTGTGCTAATTATTCATGTCAAAATCTCATTGTTTTAAGTCAATAAAATTTTATTCTTATATAACCATCATTAAAAGTACTGTTCCCTCTCCTATTTGCTTTCAATATTTACAGCTTCTGCAAGAAAAGGCCTTATCTATTTTACTGTCTTTTAAAACAATTTAACTCTATTGTGTCACTTATTTGATTTCAAGACGGTCTTTATACTTTCCAGATGTTCTTTATGGCACACACACACACACACACACACACACACACACACGTGTGATGATTTAACATTCACTTTATTTTAAAAATTTCATGACACTTCTTAGAAACTATCAATAGAATGGATACCTAGTAAAACCACTAAGCTATATACACACTGGATAGAAAGGAACCAGAACATTTCTGTGTATAAAGAATTAGTGATTTTTTTAAAATGTGGTTTTATGCCTCTTCTCATTTCAGTGTTTCTCCTTCACTAAGTAGCCACATATGGAATTGCTTAGGATTTCATTGCCTTTTTCAGGGGGAAAGAATTAAATATCTCACAAGGTTGATAGTCCGTTCAGAAACCTCTAGGAATGAACAGCAACGGAAAGAAGAGCTACTTAAGGGGAACTTTCCAAGTAGCAGAGATACTATTCGGGTTGCAAACTTTAGGGACTATATCCACATCAATAGCTGCTCAGAGAACTTAATCCTCCAAATTTGGCTGGGATTCCGGTGCTTCCACTCCTGTAACAGCATATATGTCTTCTTTCTTAACAGATCTCATAGTATTTGTCCAATGCTTGCCTTCCTTGCTGGAAACTCTCAATGCCAAGGACAATTCCTACCCTGCCTTCGATAAACATGAAGGGTAGCATTTAGCATTTTAGTGGCTTTCCTTACTCCGAAAGCTAAATTATACTGTCCCTCATAACCACAGAGTCAAGCAAGCCTAATCTATTCTGGATTCCTTACCCTCACCCAACACATCTTAGATTCTGACCTTATAATGTGTGTGGGTGTAGCCTGTCTTGATCGCATCTCAGAAACAAAAGCTTTAACCAGTATCACTGGTCAGGGGCTAGTCGGATTTCTCCTTCCTTTTGGCACTAAGTGTCCCTTTGATACCCAATAAAATGCTCACTGATAAGAAAATCAGCTTTCAATTATTTAGGAGGTGGTCATTCAGATCCCCTGCTTCTCATATTCTTTTTCCCCACCGACTGTCTAACTTTTGGGCTTCTCACTGGTAAACATGCCATTAAAGGCGGGCCAGAGCAAGGGGATGGCGCCAATTAGCAGACTCTTGTGATTGGCTAGAAATTCCAGTGGAGCACAGAGCCGGCGGCTGGCTGAAGCTCTATGTAAAAGTTGGGAGAATTTTTCTGATGATATCAACTATTCCAAGGAGGGCACAGAAAACACAGCTGGTCCAGTCAATAACCACAGTTACACACTATCATCCTGTGATGTTACTCGTTCATCCTTCCATTTCCTAGGTGGTGATACTGGACAGTCCCAGCTCCCTCATCTACTCAATCTGGGAATCAGGACATGCTGCGTTATCTCTCTGAGCCTCATTTCATCGTTAATCACACAGAAACAGTAACCTGATAGGACCAGAGCATTAATGCCAGGAATGAAATGTATGAAACTGCTTTGTACATGCAGAGGAGTTTCAGTCTAATTTTATATCACTACCAACATTAATTGTTTGTTCACAGTTTAAGTTTTACATTAGAAATTTTTCTTCTCAAGGGGACAGGCGTTCCACATGGGTTACTGTAACGGATAAAATCCTGGATCTTTACACACTTCGCCAGTATGCATGCCAAACTGCATAACAGTGCTTACCTTGGGAGGTTTCCTTAATGATGCGAACAAGAAATTTCAGCAGCGGAAGTAGAGAGGGTTGTGAACACAGCAGCCACATCAGAAGGCAGCAATGAAAGAAAAAAACATAAGAGAAACTCAGCATCCTGATAACATGATCTAAAAGATATTGTGACTTCAACAAGATCAGAGGCCAAATTCACTTAATTGCTTGAAATGATAAACTCTTTTGTTTGTTCAAAAATACAGTACAGGCATAATGAATTTCTTTCCTGGTTTAATAGAACAAATCCAGTCGTTCAGAGATATTTTTAATGATTTCTAAAAGATCCCAACAGAAAAGCATCAAGATAAAGATGCTGCAACCACAATGCATGTGGTCAAATGCATTTACATCAATTTTCATATTTAAATTTTTCTTAAATTGCTATTAAAATATGTGTATATTTCCTTTGATAATTACTCTAATTTATATGGGATTTTCCCCCCACTTAAAAACCATGGTTCTAGATGACAATTTTCACATATTTCAACTCTGAATTGAAATTTAAAAGCAAGTTACATCTTTCCCCCATCACCAACTACAAATGCATTTTTTTTAACATTCAGTTTTGCATGTTAATAACTCAAAAATGACTGCAATTGCACCTGAAGAAAACTCTGAAAAGGAAATCATCTTAAAAATAACAAACCATTAGGCTGTTTTATAAATGTTTTCCTTGTGTACAAAATTAAGGCACTGAATTATATTCCATAGCATGTGATCCTATGACAGCTCTTGGCCTTTCTGATGTTTTTTGTTTTTTAAATTTATCTTTATTGTTGAAAGTATTACAGATGTCCCTCCTTTTCCCACCATTGACCCCCCCTCCACCCTGCATTGCCCTCCCCCCCCCCCAGGTCTTCTCCACACTGATGGGGTTATTCTTAATGACCTTCCAATATTGTCAATTTATTCACTGTAAAATTATTGTTAAATAGATATGAGGGAGTGTGTCCCATGGGTTTAATCCTTCACAGGAACAGAATCATGAGGGTGCAGGTACCAATAGCATGGTACGCCTTCTCCATTATTGGGTCCAACAGACCTCTGAGGGCCCCAATAAAACCCAAAGCTCAGCAGCAAGGAAAGACTGTCCACGGCGTCCACAGTCCGGTAGACAACTCTAAACTTTTAAATCTAGGGAAAGAAAACCATGACATTCCTACAGTGATGAAACTGGAAATTCATCTTCTTGAAATTCTACAAATTAGCTGGAAGGAAACGAGCCCTATGTCATTACCTCAGACATTATGCACAATGAGAATGTGGGTTTTGTCTTCAGGTTTAAGAGGGGACTCTAACTAGAAAGCTGGTATCTCTGGCTGCTTCCAAGTAGGTCTCAATATTCTGTGTCTACCCTTTAAAACAAGATAAACATTTATAGTTGTTATAATAAAAATGCACGTGTTTTTAATTCTAAGAAAGCCATGGATCTCTGCTCTGTGCGTCAAGCTTCAGGTTTCTGCCAGGAAAATTTCCTTAAGTGGAACACTGCTCTGGAAGGCATCTGTTCTGAGAAGGTAGTATAATATTTAACTAAGCCTTCTCCTATTTTGCTTCTTTATTTTTAAAAAGCCATTTAAATCACTGCTATATTTAACAAAGGAAAGAAAAGTCACTTAGGTTTCAGTAAGGAGTGGAACCAAGTATGTAAAATATACCTTTCGCATTTAGGCCATGATGAACCAAGTAACCTAATGAGGCGGAGCATGCTAACAGGAACCCCAGGGATCTCTCCAGGGTTCTCCTGTGCTTCCTTTATGCCACGAATGAACGATAATCATCACTAGCATCAAAGAACAAGTGCTGGTCTGTAGCTAGTAGTACACTGACCTCTGTAGCTGTCCAACAATAAAGCTATCCTTTCTTCATTGACATTCCAATGTGGTTTTCTTTACTTTTCTTAGGAAACCAATCCTACTTAAAGTAGGCATTTAAAGTACTTGAAAAGTGTACCCCTTTCACTTAGAAAGGTAGCACATTATATAGGAATGCCAATATCATTCAGCTACCATCTTTTGTGTTTCTGACAGTTTGTTAAGGATAAATGGACACTGGGCAGTAGGGAAAAAGGAGAAGCCACTAACTTCATCTGCTGCTACCCAATTACTAGTCATTTAGTTTAGAACAAGGATCCTTACTATAGAAGGGTACTGTGTGAGCTGGCACCGCTGCAAAGGCAAGAGAAAAGTAGGATGGAAAGGAGAACAAAAAGGCCATTTGAAGGCAGAATCTGTAAGATTTGCTGACCAATGAGCCACTACCTCTGTAAGGATGGAAATACAGCTGCAAGGTGTGGAATGACTTTATATGGTACTCCCATTACACACCTTGAAATGAGATGAATGAAGGGGAAAACGACTTCAATTATCTCAAAATTTAATATGCTGTTGAGTTTAAAATTTTAATTCCAAATGCATTTACAATAAAAAACTAATAGTCCCAAAATTCATCTAAAGAAAACTACATCTCTTTAAACATTACCATTCCACTTAACCTGCTCTTATTTTCAATAAAAGTCAAAAGAAAAACTAATTTTGTACTTGTGGAAAGACTTGTGGTTTGATTTTTTGGTGTATTTGGACTACATCCTACTTGGCATAATTAAATTTGGCTGGAATTTCTATAACAAGTAATACAGGTTATAGTGGTGAGAGTTCAGCCAAACAACTCTAGCTCTGCCACCATCTAACTATGTTGATCTTAGGCAATTTTATTGAACTGAACTTCAGTTTCTCTGTCTATAAAATCGGGAAAGAAGAGCACTCCTTCAGGACAGCTGAGGGATTACATGTGATGGCAAGGGTCACACTACACACCATTAGCAAATGTTATTGCTCAATGAATGTCAGATGCTATCATTGTTACAACAAAGAGCCCTCCTGGACAATGCATGCAAAATGTCAACACAGCTCAACTAAACTTCATCCAGGAAAAAGTTACTTGGAGTTAAAGAATGAGAGCACTTTTTTTGGCAGTAGAGAAAATTTTTCACAAAAATGAAGAGAAACATGGTGTTTAAAATATGCTCTTCAAACAAGGACAGCAGATGTTGACAATTATGGGAGAAAACTAACAGATACATGGATGGTCACTATACTCTTAAAAGAAAGTTTAAATGTTCAAAATGACCCAGCCGGCCTGGCTCAGCAGTTGAGCATCGACCTAAGATCCAGGAGATTGCTGTTCCATTCCTGATCAGAGCACATGCAAGAGGCAGCCAACTGATGTTTCTTTCAGTCTCACATCGATGTTTCTCTCTCTCTCTCCTCTCTCTCCATCTCCCTTCCTCTAAAATCAATAAAAGTATGCCCCTGGGTTAGGATTAAAAAAAAGAAAACATGTACAATAAAGGAAGGAAAAGAATAAAGAAAAAAAAAACTTGGAAATAATTACATAAACATGTATAAAGTTAGATACCTTTTAATAACTAAACTATGATATTAATGTTTTCAGCAAAGATCCGAGAGCAGGTGCATAACCGCGAACACGTCAGCATATTTCATAGGGCTGATCACGGATGACATCTTGTCCCGTGTGCTGCTACATGGATACAATAAATTCCTATGACAGCTGACAAAGTGGCCACAGGAATGGTTTAAATTATAATGACAGACTTCATTCAAAAATGGCCTAATATTTAAAATTTTGTCATTTACTTTCAATCTATAAAGTAGTAGTCATTTACCCTATCACCAGCTGAAGAACCTAGAAGCACTGTTTAAGGACCTGAAATGCCAGCAATAAAAGGTCAGGGGTCACCATCAGAAACAGAACCCAAGGGAGCGAACAGTTTTGGTTCCTTTTTCCAAAGTGACACCTAGAATTTTCAACTAAGTACTAAAGAGCAGAATCACATCATCAATGTGAGATGTGCCCAAAAGACCAGGATGAATATTTATAGTTTGACAGTTTCACTACTGAAGTCCATTGGAATGGACAGTGAGATAAAATATATCAACTTTATAATAGAAGTAATAAACTTCTGAAACAAAGTGAGTAAAAACAGCAAAGTCTTACAATTCCTACTGGAAATTTCCTAATCAGTTCAAGTTTTATATATTAATTTTATTTTAAAACTCTGATGATCCCAAAAATGTTTCAGGGTCACAAGAGTTGGTAAGTATAATGCCATAAATTTCAATTTTTTAATCATCATTCTCTTTCTGCACAGCTGTGAGCAATCTGTGTGCTACCCCAGCAAACATGTCAGCATACTTCATAGGGCTGATCAAGTTTAATGGCATGGGTCATACCATCTCCACTGACTAGGCAGGAAGCACGCAGTGGTGACCCTTTACGTGGACCTGACCACAGCCCTCATGTTACTCACCAAGTGGCTTGCAAATAATTAAATGGATTATTGTTAAAGGACCTAATCAACCAATCTGTGAGTTTCCAACCTCTCCTAATGTCAGGTTCATTTCCACTCTGACACCAGTAACTGTAAATGCACTTCTGAAAAAAGTTTGGTTGGCTAAAAATATTTTTAATAAAAATAATTGAATGTCACTCAGGATGAGCCTAAAATCTAAATACCCCAAACTTGGAGGAGAGGAGCTAGAGGGGAGAGGAGCTGGCCAGTGATTTAATCAATCATGCCTACATAGCGAAGCCGTCATAAAAATCCTAATAGGTGGGTTCAGAGAGCTTCCGTGTTGCTGAACAGGTGCAGGTGCTGGGAAGGTGGAGCACCCAGAGGACATGGAAGCTCTGAGCCCCTTTCCCATGCCCTGCCACAGGCATCTCTTCCATCTGGCTGTTTCTGAGTTACATGTTTTTTGTACTAAACTGATAAACTGTTTTCCTGAGTTCTGTGAGCTGTAGTAGCAAATTATCCAACCCAAGGAGGGGCTCATGGTAACCTTCCACTGACAGCCAGTAGGTCAGAAGACCAACCTAACCTGGTGATTGGCATCTGAAGGGGGGTGGGGGACACTTTTGTGGGATTGAGTCCTTAACATGTGGGATCTGATGCTGACTCTAGGTAAACAGTGTCAGAATAGAACTGAATTGTAGGGCATCCAGTGGGTGCTGCAGAGAATTGGAGCTGGTCTGTGCGGGAAACCCCCAGCACATTTGATGGTCAGAGTGCTGAGAGTAGAGAAACACAGAGCTTTTTTCCCTTTATGGTGGCTACTACCTGGACACAATCTAGAACTAACAACAGGCCCATGCTCCTCACAGTGTAGTCTGAGGGCTGCTGGCAGTCCACACACTGTCTGTTACTGGTCTCGGAGAAAATAATACTCTCCAAGGCACAACCGCCCTGGCCTTCCTTTAGAGGTAAAAACGCTACCAGGCCACCCTCCTCCAACATTTACAAAAGTATCGACCTGGATGGATTGGAATTAAAAAGGAAAAAGAAATGTTCCTTCTGAAAATTTTAATACTGCTTCTCAGAAGCCAGTGAGATGTGTCAGAGGCAATTTTCATTTCTATGTAATTAACTGGTTAAAAGAGATTACAATAAAACATAAAACTTGAGGTGAATACATGAGTATACCCACTGTGACCATTAATCCAACATAACAATGTTCGTCTATATGGTCTATATAGATTTCCAAAATTAAAATGAGTACACAAAGCAAATGGAAAGTTTTATAAGTTCCATGGCATTATTTTATGCAATCACTATCCATTGATAACAGCTCTGCTGCCTTTTTTTCAAATATTGTCAAGGAAAGTGACACCCGAATAGTTCCTCCTTACTAACAAAACACAGCCAGCCGCCTACAGCTGGGGACCTTGGCCACCAGGAAGCCCGGGCAAGGTCCTCTCTGTGGAGCATTCTCCAGGCCACTTGACAGAGCTCCGCCCCTAATCGCCATGGCTGCAATTCCCAGTTGGGGGAACCTGGCAAGAACTACACTAGGTTAACCAAAACAAAACTGAGCAGAGAAAGCAGGGCAATTTTCTTGTGCAATTTTCTTGCTTTGTCTTCAAATGTATCATGCAGTGAGGCTTTAAAAAAAAAAAGCAGCACAAAGCACCAATTCCTGATTTAAAATCAAAAGAATGGCCTCTGGGAGGCCATTCTCAGGCTAATTCTCAGTCTATCTGCTACTACTAAACTTGACTCCAATTAATACGTGGTTTGGAAGCTCCATACATTTAACTATCTTGTTTTATTTTTATTTCCAAGATTAAGTTTTCCACTGAAGTGAGTTTGTATCTTGATAGCATATACTTGTGACAGCAAGCTAATGATCACATAAACAACATTTCAATTTTCTACATTAGGGAGTGAGAAGCAAACATCATGCTACAGCAACAGCTTCACAAAAGCACGGGCGTTAGCTGAGTAATTCTAGTAGGGATGGACAAGGGCCTTGTGTGAGAGCCAATCCAGCATGGTGGTTAGAAGCAGAGATGCCAAAAAAAGCCATTCTGCTGGGGCCCTACTCTTGCCTCCACCACTTTCTAGAAATATGACCTTGGATGTGGTGTTTAAGCTCTCAGTGCCTTGGTTTCCTCACCTATCACAGAGTTGCTGTGAGGTTTAAACAAATTAATATATGTAATGCCTTTAAAGGTATCAGGGTAACCTGGGTGATTCAAAAATCTCCCACTTGCAGCCATTTATTTTACCTATAATCTCTCTTTCCATTTGCCATGGAAACAGGTGCCACTGCTGACGCCAGATGCTCATGAACCTTGAGAGCCTGCCAGACCTACCTCCTTAAGAGCTGTGGGACCAAGACACCCCTGACTCAGCAGCCCAAGTATGATGTAAGATATCTGTGTAGAACCATTTAATTTCAAAGTCACTTTGAGTTGAACCACTAAGGCAGGAAAATTACAATTCCAATCAATCCTGTTTCTGATATGAAAGAGATTTTAGGAAGCTTGCCCACTAGGCAGGATGGTATTTCTCATCCCCACCCCCAAAACAGACCATGGGAGCCGCGTATGAGCCCCAGCTGAGAATGTGTTTACGACGAGAGCACACCAGTGGTGAGCATTCATGGCTTTCTTATCCTCTGTATTAAGACGCATGACGTGGGCAGCAAACCAGGTAGTCTGATTCTGGAGCCCAGATATATCTAAACGCATTGGCAGAATCCATGGGTCAATTTTAAATTCACAGCACTGAAAAGAAATGAGCTTTCAAGTTATGAAAAGACATGGAAACTTCAATGCGTATTACTAACTGAAAGAAGCAGATCCGAAAAGACTACATACTGCATGATTTCAACTGTATGATATTCAGGAAAAGGCAATCTATGGAGAAAGTACAGAAATCAGTGATTGCCAAGGGTTGCTGGGGAGAGGGAAGGAGAGGGGGTCTGAAAAGACTGAACAGGCAGAGCACAGAGGATTCTCGGCACTGAAAATATCTGTATAGATACACCGATGGATAGATGTCACTGTACATTGGTCCAAACCCATAGAATGTACAACACCAAGAGTGACCACTACCTCGTGCAAACTACGGACTTTAAGCACAGATGATGTGTCACTGTAGGTTCAACTGTAACAAAGGGCCCTTCTAGCGCAGGATGCTGAGAATGGGGGAACCATGCATGGAGGCAGGGGCACATGGAAACTCTCTACCTTCCGCTCAATTTTGCTGTGAATCCAAAATGGCTCTTAAAAACCAGTCTGGATTTAAAAAAATTTTTTTACCTAAGAAAAAACAAACAAAACCCCCTATCTAACCATACCTCATATGTAATCTCTCTACAATGCCTGTCACCATCCCAGAGCAGAACTGACTACAGGCAAGTCTGAGACTGACTCATGAAGGTTTAGGATGCGAAAACAAGGTTGCATTCATGCTACAAAATGCCTTGAGGACAGCTGCCAAGTCTGGATCATTTTTATTACCCCCAAACCAATTAGCAGCATTTTCTTGGCATGTACTATTTATATGGTTAAAAACAAACAAACGAACAAATCTTTTCCCCACTATGCAAACTCACAACATGGACCCAATGAACACCATCATCATGGAATTCTTGAGAATTAAGTATTCTTCTCAAAATTGTATAGGAAACTCATTATTTGTGGAAGACATTTAGAGATTCGAAACAACAGGAAAATCCAAGTAAAATGACAGGTAACGAAATGTCTTTAGTCTGAAGGCGAGGCGAGTCCAAGGTCTGAGCAAGAGGCAAGTTTAGCAGGTTCTCTTCCTGACACACAGTCCCCAACTTATGATAGTTCGACTTAATTTTTTTTGACTTTACGATGGTGAGAAAGTGATACACATTCAATAGCACCATTGTTTGAATTTTGAATTGTGATCTTTTCCCAGGCTAGTGCTAAGAGGCACAATACTCTTGTGATGCTGGCAGCAGTGGGCACAGCTCTGGGCAACCACACGATCGCAAGGGTCAACAACTGACACTCTACAGTGTACTGTGTTGCCAGTGATTTTCCTGGATATTGTGTTTTGTATTTTCACATCTAAAACACGCCCATCTGTGTCTCCTGGTTCTGGTGACAAGAGGAGGAAGGCAATGACTCTTGGTTTGAAACTCAAGATAACTACCCAACTGTACGTTAATTTAAGCGTTCTGATCACATTTAAAGTAGGCTAGGCTAAACTAACGTTTGGTAAGGTTTGGTGTGTTAAATGCATTTTCGACTTACGATATTTTCAATTTAACAGTGGGTTTATTTGGGACATAATCCATCATAAATTGAGGAGCATCGGTATAACTGAGAATTATCAATAAAAGAGCAACCGTAGCACTGCCTCAGCAACAGCGTTCTCTTTCAAATGGCATCAAGAAAAAGGGAAAAATCAGTTCACTAAACCAAGCTCATAATCTCAACTGGAGCAAGGTATTATAAAGCCACCATTACTAATACGAAACTGGAATGGGCCAGATCAATCCCAAATAGAAAAAAAAAAAAAAAAAGTTCCATGCCGGACACTGTACCCATCACCTCGTGGAGCCGCTACAGGGCTACGTGATGCTGTCTCTGAGGCGACCAGGGATGGATTCCAGAACACGATACTCATGTATTCTACTCTACGGGAAGGAAGGAACCGATGTTAGTGAGCATATTCTGTTTGCTACACATGGTTCTTGACACCTTATATTATCCACTCAGTTGTCACCACAATGTGAGATGGAATTGATCAAGCCCCATTTCTCAGATGAGTAAACTGCCCACAAGACTACGTAAATGGCAAAGCTAGGATTCAGACCAAGTTCAGGGTCTTTTCAGTCTCTTTCTTTAACCCCACATCTAACCTTGCAACCAGAATGATCTTTTGTAAATAAATTTCCTACCATTCTCCTGGGTTAGCATCCTGCAAGGACTACCTATTAAGCTTGGAATCAATACCAAATTCCTTACTGTCATCTACTGATATGACCTGCGGTCACCTTTCCCACATTCCATCCCTTCCTTTCTACCCACTGTGATTCAGAAAACTCATTCCTGCCTCAGCACAAAGATACATGCTGCTCTCTGCCAGGAACGTCCCCCCTCACCTGCCAGTTCTTTCTCACACCTGCCATGAATGTCACCTCCCCTTGAGGCCTTCCCTAACCTCTCCATCCTGAACTCCCGTTATTAACTTACT
The DNA here is from genome assembly GCF_054644295.1 of Miniopterus natalensis. NCBI lineage: Eukaryota > Metazoa > Chordata > Mammalia > Chiroptera > Miniopteridae > Miniopterus > Miniopterus natalensis. The sequence goes on along the minus strand of NC_142089.1, from coordinate 65,404,507 downwards.
ATCAGTTTTCCTCGTGACACCTATCACACTTGGTCAGTGTTGTGACTTATTGTCTGTCGTGTCCACTTTAAGGTGAGCTACCCCAGGGTTATGCCCGGTCTGCTCTGCTCACTACCATCTACCCTGTGCCTGGCACAGGTAAGCATTTGGCCTGGTCACAGACACTGGTCTCTTCCCCACTCTAAGTGCCCCCCCCCCCACTCCGGCAGAGGCTGGGTCACACTCGTCCTATTCTTTCCTACTGGTCTGCACAGTGCCTGATATGCAGGACAGGATGAATCTTTATTGCAGAAACAAACACATGCACAAAAAATAACCTCAGAACTATGCACTGAAAAAATGCAGGTGTCCCATAAGGCCAATCATGACAGTCATGAAGGGTAGCCTATTTTTATGTAAATACCTGGATACATTTATTTTACTACAGCAGAAAAGTTCTTGTTTTTGTTTGGTTAACCACTAATTTGAAAATCCTTTCACTAAGAATGTGTCTACTGGCTTGTTTACTGGGTTGCTCAATAGCTCTTAACATCACAGGTATCCAGTAGGGAAGCTAATTCCCAGTTCTGGGCCTCAGTGGGCAAGGGTGTCAGGTGATCTGGCTGGGCTGTCTGCTCTCTGGGGCTGCCTTCCTAAAGATGACAGCATCTCTCAGAGAAGAAAGCATTCACACCCCAGGGTATCTGCACAGGAAGAGCCCCCCACCCCCAATGCCCTCCCCAGCTTCCTCCCCTCAGGGGCCTTCCTCAGCTCTATTATTAGTGTGGCGGCTGCCTGCACGGCCCTACCTCCTCACTTGCCTCACAGTCCTCTGCTCTATTTTCCTCTCAGCACCTTTCTCCATTTTAAACCACTTTATTTAGTTATCTTTTTTTTCTTTCTTCCCTCTTTGCCCCCCTCCACCCAGCCCCCGCCCTCCCCCAGGCCTTCGCCACACTATTGCCTGCGTCCATGGGTTATGCATATATGCATATAAATTCTTAGGTTAATCTCTCCCCACCCACTCACCCACCCCTGCCTTCCCTCTGAGATCTGTCAGTCTGTTCCATGCTTCCATGTCTCTGGACTATTTACTTACTTATCTACAAATCTTCTCCCCTGGATCTAATAGTTATAAGAGCCATGGAAATAGGGGCTTTGTCTCTCTTCTTTCCACTTATGTTCCCAGTGCCTAGAAACTCAGGCATAAAACAAATGAATAAATATCTGTTAAGTGAACAAATGAATAGTCGTTGACTCACATCACCGGGTTGCTAGTGACATCTGAGACAGTGGTTATGTTCCCCTCACTGACTGCTTTTCTGTCTGAAGACCAACCAAATACACATGCAGTGTTGTGTTTTTACAAATGCTTTATTAGGGAAAATTTCAAACAGACAAGTGGAGAGGGAATCGCATAATACATCATCACATAACATCATAACCACATCCCATTATATAACAGCACAACACAACGAATGCTTCTTCCACAATAATCAATTCACGGCCAGTCTCGTGTAAGTCACGTGCACTAATGCTCCTGAGATGGGGCCATTAGAGGACTTCAAAAGTTACACTGATGTCCAAACCAAGGTGGATTCACATTCAATTCTGAAAAACAATCTAGTAGATTTCAAACTTCCAAAGTGCTCATCTAGGCTTTACATAGTATAAGAATAGTGACTGTTCCCTTTCTAGGGACCTCAACCCTCCTGCATCCAGAAGAAAACCTGTGGGCACCAGAAATAGATGTTCAAAGCCCCAAAAGGTCAGCCATGTCTCCACTCTTAATGCATTCATTCTGTGGCTGTTTTACACATTCCAGTTTGACCTGCTGTTATCTAGTTTTCTAGCGCACAGCAGACAGGACAGCCAAATGCCAAGGCTCTGAAGGGAGGCAACAGCAGGGCGGGGTCTCCTGAAAGCCCAACACTGTGGCTAGAGACTGGAAGCTGAGAACAACCTAAGATCCTTTCACCACACAGAAGATAATGAATGGTGATCATGCCCAGCAGCCTCAGGTCTCTCAGAGCTTAAGACAGCGGGGAAAATAGGGCATACTGTTTAAGGACTGGTGTCTGAGGGAATAGTTCCAGTTATCTGGAAAATAAACTTGTTTTAAAATACTTATGGGTAGGGAAACATGAGCAGCAGGTACAGCTGAAAAATTTTGTTGGGTTAGGAATTATTTTAGATAAAGATTCTAGACAATTTTCAATTGTTTGGAATTGAGCTCCTCTGGTTTTTGGCTTATTTTGGTTGAAAAGGTGTAATTAATGTAGTTCTTATTTCAGCCTCAGTCTCTTTCACATGTTGAAGGCCAAGAGAACACAGAACAGTAACCAACAGAAGAAAATACATACTCCCAACAAGGCACAAAATGAGATCTATCTAATACACTCAAATCAGCAAGCCGGGTACCTATTCTAAAACATGTCTTAAAAAAAAAAAAAAAAAAGGCCCTGGCCGGGTAGCTCAATTGGTTAGAGCATCGTTCTGATGTGCCAAGGTTGCTGTTCAATCCTGGGGTCAGGGCATGCACAAGAATCGCCAATGCGTGCATAAATAAGTAGAACAACAAATCCATGTTTCTTTCCCTCCCTACTTACCCCCCCTTTCCTCTCTCTATCTAAAATCAATAAATGAAAAATTAAAACAGTAAAGTAAAATAAAAATAAATAAGATATGTCGGTGTCCCTGGCGCCTTCATCTTCTCCCCACTTATCAAAAAGAAAGGGAAGGAGGGACGGTAGGAGGGAGGGAAGGAAGAACAGACGCTGAGAAGAACAATCATTTTCTTTCTTTTTTTAAAAAACTTTTGTTGACTTTTAGAGAGAGAGGAAGGGAGGGAGAGAGAGAGAAATATTGCCGTGAGAGTGAAACCTCAATCTGCTGCAAGCCCCCCACCAGGGATCGAGCTGCAACCTGGGAGTGTGCCCTGACCGGGAATCAAACTGGCAGCCTCTCAGTGCCCAGGACAATGCCCAGCCAACGCAGCCACACCGGCCAGGGCAAGAGCATTCATTTTCATTAGTGTTTTCATGCACAAAATCTTTCTCTGCCTAGAGACGTTCACAAAGAGGTAATTTTGGTGTGGGCCCCTTGGTTGCTCTCCTACTTCTGTGGAATATAATTCCAAGGGCAATGAGTATCTTTTAAAAGCTGATGCTTTATTCGTCTCATCAATTTGCAAAACTGCTTCTTCAGCTGACAGACACACACACACACACACACACACACACACACACACACACACACACACACACACACACACACACACACACACACACACCCCCCCCCCCGGCCTAAGTATTCTCATTTTAAGGTTCACATCCTCCCTCAAGATAAAGAGACATATCCTAAGGTACTAGAAAATTCCACTGCAATCCTGAGATCTAGGTAGATGGAACCAAGGTAAACAATGGAAAATATGTTAATGATGCCTTTCCCAGGGTGCCCAGAGGAAGATCATCACTGCCAGATACACCACAATCGAAGATGTTTTTGAACATCTAAATGTTCACAAAGCATGAGAGCATAGCAACGGCTCTAAGAAGCCCTGCAGAGGAAAAAAGAAAGAAAAAGCATTTAACTTTTACTGCAAAATCATTTTCCCCTATACGGCAGCCATGAACATCAGCTCAAAGGAGCACATTTTAAGGAAAGCTGAACAAATCCCAAGTATCAATAAACAGCTAATATAGTAAAACACACTCACACACTTCATGTTATGAAACAGGAAAAACATACTCAGAAACCTTACTTGTTCAAAACTGTCACAGGACAATACTGATACCAGTAACCCCTTAGAACAATCTTACCAGATTATTTTCCAAATTTGAAAATAAATGCAAACAGCTGAGGTTTTATTAAAGCTTTGGTCACTTCCACGGGGGTATTTTGAAACTAAACACTGGGACTGCCCCTTAACCACCCCCCTCACAATGCAGCGGTATAATAACTGATGAGAAACAGGGTGGGGAAGGGGAGGAAGGGAGGAGACCGCCCTTGGGAAGTGTGGAACGGAAGAACTCTGAGTGTCTTCCTGTGCTCTGAAGACTAGCCTGGTTCTAGTGAAAGCCCTTGGGTTTCTAGCTGGTGATCACAGGAGAGGCTCATCCACAGGATCCTGCAGGAGACAGGGCTTTGATTCCAGACCTAGGAGAAGCTAGAGTCACAATCTCTGGAGAAGTCAAAGCAAGTTCATTCTCTAGGTGGTCCCCAGAAATGAGGACATCGAGTATTCCTACTAATGAAAGCAAACCACCTGGAAATTCCCAGCCCAGACTCTGGGGATTTGGGCAGAAAGGAATCAATCCTTGAAGCTTTAAATAGCAAGTTAATTTGCTGAATTTGGGATCCATATTGTCTTCCAAAGACCAGTGAAGAAAGAAACGTGAAGAATGGAAAAGCAAACTGTGGCAATCCATACAATGCAGCCCTTGACGGCAGAGCGAGAACATGAGCTACTGGCACACGCACCAATGTGATGACTCTCAGAAATATAATGTTGGAAGCAGCAAGACTCCAAATAACAGATTCAGTGATTCCATTTACATAAAGTTCCCCCAAAAAGGGCAAGACTAAACAATATATTGTTTGGAGATATATAGCTGAATGTAAAATTATTTTTTTAAAGCTGAGAAATAACGAAGACAAAAATCAGAAAGTGAGGATAGTACAGTGAGGGCCGTGCTCCTTTCATCCACTCTTCTAAAGTACAGGCAATCTGTTTCCGCAGCTGGATGGAGGTTATGTGGGTTTCCATTTTATTATTAGTCTTTCATTGCACATGTATGTTTTATATACTTTTGTAAAAATAACCAGTGATTCTCCTCAAGTGTTTAATAAATTTGAAAAACAGAGTGGATGAGTCAGGAGACGTCAATTAGGAGAGACTCACCAACCACAGTAAGGCTGAGAATGTCCCTGGAATTCAGTAAATCTTTGCAATTAAAACAGGAAATCCCATTACATCTTCCTGATCCAGAGACCTGGAGGCTGCCAGATGAGTCTCTGTTTTTATTGGTGGTTGGCAGTCTAGATTTTTTTCATATTTATGGACAGACACTATACAGTGATCAGGGACAACCCTCTTCACAATTACTGCAATAAGGAACCAAAATTTTCAAATGAACCCTTAAACAAATGACAATGAACAGCAAAAAGGCCACAGGAGAAATCCTCCACAGGCTGCACCTGAAGGCTCACATAGACGTTCTTTAACTCTTTCCCAACTTCCTCCAATTCTCCAGTCACCTTTTACCAAGGTCTCAGCCGGGAACATGCTAGCAGTCCTCATCTCAGATGTCAGTGAGGGCAAAACCCTCAGAAATCCTTCCCTAAGGTACCTGCAGCTTAGGGGCCCCACAAGAGCAATAACCAGGAGTCACACAGGGAGCTCTTCCAAGTCAGCCATGTCTCAATTCCACAGTGTCTTTCGCACCTACCTCAATATCCTTTAATGAAGGTGCTCAAAAATCCTTTAATTTAGAATATGACTCTAGAATTTTAAAATTATTTGTACTTAAAACTTTTGAAAAAAACTCAGGATTACTGAATAAATGTTTCTAAAAACTGGAAGATACCACCATGAGCAGAGACTGTATTTCTAATTACATAATATTTGCGATACCATTTATTAATACGCTTAGAAAACTCACATATACAAGTTCCAGCAGGGCTCGAATCTTTTCCTGCCGCTACTTACAGTACTTGTTAGAGCTGCTTAAAATAGACACTTTGGGGATTTTCTGCACAAATTCTAGTCTTGGGTTTGAAATCGGTTATGCTACGATCCGTATGATGCTCTTGAGCTGTTGAAGTTCTCTATTTGTGCTTTGTTCTCCTCTTGTCTGATTTAAAAGTTTAAGTTTCTCTTTGGATTAATCAATACAAGTGGAGTACTTTTATAAATAAACTGCAGATTTTTTTGTCACTCAGGTAATAGGACTTGGCAAGTAAAATGAAAAGTCTATAAGTAATAAAATTTTTTTTTACTGAGGACAGCCCTTCTTATATAAAGCCTGCATTTATGTTGGATTAAACATTCTTTCTTTGCCAGATGAAAAAAGTTATCTCCCTTACAAACACAAACAGAACAAGGGCAAAGAGTTCCAGGTAGTCAGCACTATGGCCTGAGAGGGGGTGGATGGAAACGGCAAGACAGGAAAAAATGGGGGGGGGCACTGCTATGCAGCAAAGTCTCCCACATGTAGATAGAAATATACTAGGCATAATTACTATTATATTCCATGCACAGTGTTTTTTCTCTTATTGCTGGTTGCAAATAGGTATGACATGAACACCTAGTTGGTTCAAAAGTGACAGCAAGAAATTCCTACCAAACCTGGGTAAACTGAATTCCCACACAACTTACGATGCACAATATCTAAGACGACAGGAAATGGATATACTCTAAGAAAAGTTATCTTCACACACAAACTCCATATTAGAATCAAATTAAATTCGCTCCTTCCTTCCAATATGCTTTTCAAAAGGAAAACAAAATTAACAAGTGCTTCAAATCTATCCATCAGATATGTGGGGGAAGGTGGAGGGACCGACAAGCGCAAAGAGGCCGAGGCAGGCGCATGTTTGGGGGTGGAGATGTTAAGCAGCAGACACACTCAGCGCATGTTTGGAAGTCAGAGCTGATGAACTGATGTGAGGTGTGCGGGGAAGAGAGGAATCGGTGAGAAAAAACTAATGCTTTACACCTGAGCAAGAGGACTGGGGTTGCCTTTTATAAAAACTGGGAAGGCTGTGGGAGGAGCTAGTTTGGTGGGGGAAAGCGGAAGTTTGGTTTTACACATGTTAACTTTGAGATGCCAATTAGACATTTAAGTAGAGAAGGCAGGGAGGCACAGGTCAGAATTAAGATGACTTTTAAAGCTATGTAACTGGATGAGATTATATTCTGTCTTGTGTAGAGCAGACCAGTCTACTAGCCAACATGAAGTAAGTACACATGGTTTCTCCATCACTTTAAAGACACTTTAAAGTGGGAGTTTCACAAGAGGAAGCAAAAGATTTCCTAGGCACTTGTCTTAGGAATTAACATAAACAACACCTCCCTGTGGGCAGGAGCAGATAATCGATAACGTGTGTATGTGTGTACGCTGCATTTAAACAAAGCTCATCACCTCAACGTATTAAGAAACGTGTTTGATTAACTGCAGTCATTCACTGAGAACGGGGGAACCACCAGAAGAATGACAGAGGCAAGCAGTGTTATCTCTTAGAAGGATTAAGAGACACTTAGTACAGACATGCTCAGATGTCAGTTTGCCCTGGAAATACTAACGAAGAGGATGCTTGGCTAGGAGAGAGGCAAATCAGAAGGAAAATCTACTTAGTAGTACAAATAGCAACCTTTACTAAAGATGTCAGTTATTTCGCCCTGCCCCAGCCCAACTCTTAAGGGAAGCACCAGAAGAAGCAGCCGTATTTATGGCATCCTTGTGTAAACTGCTCATCTTATAATGAAGGTGTCAGAATCGGACATGTAATTGAAGTGGTCATTATGTACAAGTTCCTATTAATTCAGAAAAGAAATACATTGTCCATCTTTTGTTAAACTATAAAGCTGCCAAGAAATTCAGTTCTTGTAAAACTCAATGAGTTCCTAAATTTATTGCCTGGTGTACAGTAGTCCCCCCTTATCCACAGGGGATATGTTCCAAGATCCCCATTGGATGCCTGAAGCCACAAATTGCACCAAACCCTACATATACCATGTTTTTCCCTATACATACATATCTATGATAAAGTTTAATTTATAAGTTAGGCGTAGTAAGAGATTAACAATAATTTATAAGAAGATAGAACAGTTATAACAAATACTGCAATTAAAGTTATATGAATTTGGTCTCTCTCAATATCTGGAATTTTCTTTTTAATATTTTTGGACTGCAGTTGTCCACAGGTAACCGAAACTGTAGAAAGCAAAATCGTGGATAAAGGGGTACTACTATATTTCTTAGAACACATTTAGCTGTGTCCTGGCTGAAAGGTATCCCCAATTATATACTGACTGAGAAAGCAGAGGCGTAATAAGGAGATTGAAACTTTCATTGATGTAAAATTATTTATAATTTCAGTGTGTAATAATTGGAGGATACTTAAGTGCACTAGGATATATTCAGATGAAGAACACCTTATAGTCAGATCTGAAAGTGGTGCCTTAAAATATAATCAGAATCCAGCAATTCTACTTCTGGGTGTATACCCAAAAGAACTGAAAGCAGGGATTCAAGCAGTTATTTGTACATCTGTATGTGTAACAGCATTATTGACAACAGCCAAAACATAGAAGCAACCTAAGTGTCCATCGACAAATGAAGACATAAACAAAATCGGGTGTTTCCACACCATGGAATATTAGTCAGCCTTAAAGAAGAAATTCTGACACATGCAACAACATGGGTGATCCGTGAGGATATTAATGCTAAGTGAAATAAGCCAGACGCAGAAAGACATATATTGCATGATTCCACTTATATGAGGTACTTGGAATACTCAAATTCATACCAACAGAAAGTAGAATAGAGGTTACCAGGGCCTAGGAGAGGGAGCAATTGGGAGTTATTGCTTAATGGGTAAGAAACTTCTGTTTGGGGTGATGAAAATTTTCTGAAAATTGTGATGGTTGCACAACATTGTGAATGTATTTAAAACCACGAAATTATACACTTAAAAACACTTAATATGGTCAATTTTATGCTGTAATTTACCACAATAACCAATCTAATCAGAGTGCAGATCATTCCCTACTTTCATAATCACAGATAAGGGGAAAGATGGTGACGGGACAGGGGAGGCTGCCCAGGCAGGACCGCTCTTGGCATAAACAAGCAGTGTGAGCCCCTGGAGCCCAGAGCCCCAACCCCAAACGCCCCAGAGGCAGACGCTGGCAAGCAGTGACATTCTGACTCTCAATCATCAGCCAGGCGATGTGTGAAAGAGGCTTTCAAGAGAAAGGCAGCTTGGAATCATCTTATCAGGTATGATGTGTAAAGTGCCGGCTGGGAGCAAAGGCGCTCTACGAAAGCTGCACATCTCCGGTAGCAGTCCAGGCTTTTATTTCCCAGGCTGGCTTAAGCATGGGAAAATAAAGCAAGGTCGGTGAGCTGGTAAGCTGGGCCAGCCGCTCGCATCTCCGCCAGACGCTGAACAGTACGGTTTGATGAACCAAGATAAACCGCACTCCTGTATGTATGCACTTCCGTCTAGCTCAGGTATTCTGCGTGGACATACTCTTGGAGTTTCTTATCCTTCGAAACGGACCAAGTACTCCAAACCAGTCTCGGATGAAGTGCAAAGAAATCTTTCCACAGCCGTCAGAATAAGTAACAGGAGAGACTCGGGACTCTCGGCAGGAGGCCTGGGGCGGTGGTGACAGTAGGTTCAGGAAGCTAAAAACCCAGGGATTCGGAGAAACAAACCAACGAGAACCTGGCACTACCAGCTTGCTCACGACATCAGAGGCCACCAGCAAAGGACACTTTGGGAAACGGAAGCCACGATCAGTTCTACGTACCACCAACGTGGTACGTAGGGAGCAAGAGAAAACTCAGAGTTCATTTTATTCTGTTCTATATATTATGTTACATGTAGACTACAAAGCAGTGAAAAGTCTCACTATAAACACCTTCTCTCTGCTGCTTCGTATCATGCTGTCCAAGACATTTTAATATTAGAACAGTACAAAGTGCAAAACGGTATTTTTCTGGTCCGAGTAAGACCACGTGTGTTGAAGGATAGAGATTATGCCACCCAAAATGTGCCTCTTTGGCATCAGGATTATTTTGAGAAACAGCAGATGCAGGAGAAGCTTGGAAAACAGAGACGTTACCGATTTTTAAGGGACACTTGCATTTATTAAGGAAATAACCATTTGTAAGAGTATCCCCCTCACTGTACCAGGAAGAAGAAAAGTTTGACCCTCAATCACAAGAAACTCTTAATGGAGAAGGCACGGACTTACTCGATCTGCCAAAGAAATTTTACTCTTGTTTATACCCTGCTGTTCCTGACAACCTCCTATAATTGTCCCAACACACACACACACACACACACACACACACACACACACACACGCGCCCCTTTCTTTTGTCTTTAGCTGAAGATGATATTAAGGTGGTGGCTTAGGCCACTGCAGGGACCTACTCATTTTTCACTGGGTATTTCTTATGACTACGGGAGATATACATGTTAATGAATCTGTTCTATTCTTGTTGCTGTCTTAATTAAATACAGCACTTAAGGGCTTTTTTTGTTTGGTTGCGTGTTTTTTAAATTTATCTTTATTGTTGAAAGTATTACAGATATCCCCCTTTTTTTCCCCTCCACCCTGCATCCCCCCCTCCCCGTTCTCTTCTTGTTAAACAGGGGTCTCAGCCAAGAACTCAAAAGGACAGAGGGAAAAATTATTTTCCTCCCCTACAGTGTTAAATGTCATAACCATCCCAGAAGTTACAATGTTTAAAAAGACATTAACAAAAACACTTAATCAAAGTCACAGCAAGTCCTAAATTTCAACTTCAGAATAATTTGAATAGGTGGATGTAGAAAGACCAGTATACAGTGGAAATGTTGAGGCAGATTTTAATGTAAGGTGACAGACACCATAAATAAAAAACATGAAAGCTAAACACAAGATCACAAACAATCTGACTGTGTGCGCATTCCAGTACCAGCTTACGTCGCAGCGGCAACTCAAAAGAATTTCTCCAACAAACGGAGCGGCCCTTCAATAAAAGGTAGAAGACCCTCATCATTAATTGTTAAATGGACTGCTCTGTAAAGATGAAAGTACATTTTAGGTAGAAAACTGTACGCTAGCGTCCTGGTCTTACTTTTTTGACTTCTTTCTCCCGCAAGAACGAGGCGCTACGTGTGTGACCCTCAGCCAGCCGGTGGCGGCACTAATCCCGAAGCCACAGGCCCCAGTCAGCCGCACACAGGAAACGGACAGTGGACAGCAGCCTGTTCCACGGACTCACTAACCCTTCAGCCAAAGAAGAACAACTAAACATGGGGCTACAGTCTTCCTGCAATACTTACAGACGGTACCATTTGTGACGTGCATTTACTCTTTTGCTCCCTGAAGGGTAAAATGAATTCGCAGGCGCCCAATACGTGGCCACGTGCTACGAAGACTAAAAAGCAGAACAAAACTAACCCTTTCCCGGGAAAAGTCACAATTTCCTTTGAAACGTTCACCAATATACATGAAACCATCACAGAGCAGAGCAACTGTCGGTTTAGCTGTAACTGCGAAGCGCCCTAAGAACTCACAAAGACCTAATTCCCTAGCTTCCTAAGAGAGGCGGTGAACAATAGTGACAAATTCCTCAGGTGAGAGATCATTTTTTTAATATAACAGACTCATGGATTTCCACAGAGACTGTAACAACTTTAACTTCCTGGAAACACTAATTGGAAAGAAACTTACGGCCTTATCGGGGGGAAAAACACTGTTCAGAAACTATCTTGCTTTTCCTAAAGTTGTCTGACTTCAGAGTTCATACAAAGGCCGCTAAACGTTACCGCCAAATGGGCTGGGTGCGGTGGAAGGTAGACAAGGAAAACCTGGATCTACCCAACTCTGCCCTAACCTTCTCTACAGCAGAGAGACCAGAAATTATGTAAATTTCCACAACAGGCCACGGCTGGGAAAAACAAAGACGAGGTGGGGATCTCGCTTTTCAGAGGACACCCCTAACCAGCTTTTTCAACTGTGGGCTCACGTGAACCCTGTGACAGTCCGAGGTGTTCACGGGGCCAATTATTCCCATTCACACACTGGGTTTTATCTAAGAGGCTAAGTAACTTGCCTAAAGTTGGATAGAATCAGACCTAAAAACTAGTTATCTTGGTTCAAAGTCCTGTGTTTTCTCAACTAACCAACATCTAAATTTACTTCCAATTAAGGGAGGGCCTTCCTAAGATACCAATGAAACTCACGTAATACCCTTGCTCTTCTCTCATGGGAAAACCCTGCGTTCTTCAGGCTTTGGTTTTCATGTCATACACATATCACTCCTAAAACTGCAAGGGGCAAACTATAAAGAGCCTTTTACGTGATAAAGTGGTAGTTCAGCACCAAGTTTTTGTTTTGTTTTGTTTTTTGGTTGGTGGCTGGTGGACTGGTTTATTCCCAGGTCAAGAGAGATGGATTATCACTTTGGTCTTGACTTATTTGATGCTTTTAGACAAATTCTTTACTCTTCTTTCAGATTCTGAGGAGAGTCTCCCTCTTCCAAACGGATATCAAATATAAGATGCATTCATGAAACAGGAACAATTAGTGTCTTAAGAGAAGTAATGTGGCATAAAAAAATATGATATTCTTACTGAGCTATTGACAACCTACTGAGCACTTACCGTGTGTTCAGCACCAGGACTGACATAAGAGCTCCGTGTGACAAATACGCCCTTCTGAAAGCTCACATCTTGGGAACACAAAATAAAGACAAGGGATGCAGAACACAAAATTCTTGAAACTTGGTTTTTAAAATGGCAACTGTGTAAGACTGGACAAGAGAGGACAACAGCAGTTATATGTGCTCCCGAGAAGAGCAGTTCTAGAACTTCAAAAAAATGTCAAATGCTGTTTCTTCTGATGATAGCAGTAATAGTTATTGGGGAGGGGGGGGGGGAATACAGGAAAGTATAAAGAAAAAATAAAGAGCCCCTGTAATCCTATTACTCAGAAATGAGATAACTACTGTTAACATTATGGCGAATTATCCTTATAGACTTTTTTTATGCTTCTCTTTGAGAACTACAGTGGTTCTCAAAATGTGGTCCCTGGACTAATAGCATCAGTATCTGGAAACCTGTTCAGAAAAGCAAATTCTCAGGGCCCAACTGAGCCTACTGAATAAGAAACTCTTTGGGTGGGACCCAGCAATCTGTATTTTAACAAGTCTTCCAGAAGGTGCCAGATGATATGTGCTAAAGTTTGAGAAGCACTGACATATGCTATAAACACACATACATACCTCCCTCCCCAAAAAAGTGGGGTTATGGTATACATGTTTAAAATTTAAAATTCATCCTTGAAACCAAGCTTATATTTTGGAAATTACCAAAATGTTGCATAAATACTCTATTATATGCACGAATGTCTTCTGCATGGATAAGTGTCACAAAATGGTTCATGTAACAAATGCAATTAAACACTAAACTCAGCCAGACTAAAACGCTGATGGCTGAACAAACAAGTCATTTAGCAACTGAGGACCTAAGGAAATCCATTTAAAGCTGAGTAGTTACATAAGGCTCTTAGATCTTTTTTTTAAAAAAATAAGAAACATCTGTATTAGCTTCTCTATCCTGCCCGTGAATCTATTTTGGGGTTACTTAGAAACTTGCTTTTGCTTTCCAACATTCCAGCACCAGCGATCGGTTCCCCGACCCACCAATCTGCACACACTGGAACAGTCACCCGGACAACTCTAGCTTGCGTCCCTGCCACCCCGCCCCAGCAGGCCACTACTGCGCAAACTCCAGAGAAGCAATGCAAGCTCTGGAAGCTTGTATTCAGGCCCAGGGCCTTGACTCAGCTCAGGAAAGGGAAGAAAACTGGAGTAAGTAGCAACAACATCCCACGGAGATTTTGCTTAATTTTGCCAAACTATTTTTTGAGGTCTGGGATACACAGCTTTCAAAAATCTTTGCCAGCTCCAGGGAGATCCTAGAGGGAAAAGTCCAGCTTTTTATTTGCTGCAGGTTATCCAAAAAAAGCTTAACTGGGGGGAGGGGAATCAATTCATGGTAAGATAAGAATGTCTCAAGTATATCACTGTTACTTTATAAAACAGATCAGCTTTGTGACCTTGGGCTCCTTGCTGAACTTTGCTGGGCCTCAGTTTCCTCTTCCTTAAGAGTGACCTGATTGGAGAACATAAACTTAAGAGTTGTCAAGTGGTGGCAACAAAGAAAACCCAAGGATGTGAAAGTATAACAAGATATTACAGCATCTGTAAAGGATTTATTGGATAGCGATCTCTCCTCTCAACAACAAAGAAGAGTCCATTCCAACTGCATTCTTCTTTGTTGGAAATCTCACAAGTGGAGCTAGACATGGTATAACAGGCACAGGATGAAAGGAATCGTGGAGAAACAGTTAATTTGCAGGCTGGAGCCCGGATGCCCAGGCTCAAATGCCAGTCTCACCACTTACTGACTGGATGACTTGGGCAAATAGCTGAATCTCACTGAACCCCAGTTTCCTCACTTAGAAAATAAGATTGATAGGGTCCTGTGAAGATTAAAATGCTTATGAAAAGCACATAAATTCGTATCTACATATTTTAGCTATTATCATCAGTAATATTATTAGTGATATTAGATGTTCAACTCAAGAGGTACAGTTAAGAGGTGGCTGGCTATAGTCTAGAAACATCATGAAAATGTAACACGTGCCAGAAAACATAAAATATGTACCTAGATGACCTAGGGCAACAAAAAGGCAGACAACGGATTGAGTCAGTTAAGTAGGCAAGCTAGTCTAAATCCTAGCAGGTAACTACCTACCACGAGCTTACTACAACAGTATCTTTCAAGGGACAACATTTAACCCACAACTACAGATCAAAGGCAAAGTAGCTCAGAGGAAAGAAAGTTCCAAGGCTATGGGTTAGACTAGGATGTGGGTTCAAATCTCAGCACCTCTTCTTTTGAGCTATGTGGCTTCCAACAAATTACTTAAGCTGTGATTTATGGCCCTCATCTCATAAAATGATATACTTTCACCTGCTCTACAAGACTGTTATAAACCTGGTACAGGAACAGCCATGTAACAAGTAATCAGTAAAAGTTAGTAGCAACGGTTAAGTCTTAGAAGGAAGGTAACATCTCAAATAAAAGCTCCACTTAAAGCACAATGTATCTTAAGGAGGACACACTGTTAATCAGATCACCCAATCTTTTTCTGTTCCAACGCAGGAAGTGGAGTGTGTGTACATCACTCGACACCGGGAAGGTGACCCAAAGCATGGACAGAGAGATGACCAGAAACAGGTCAAACCACAGAACTCACAGCTTTGCTCAGAGGCTACCCTTTTTGAAAACAAAACTGTGCATTGAAATATTTATCTTTGGGTTACAAAAATAGCTTTGTTTCTTTATCTTAAAGTTTTGTTTTGTTTTGCTTTGCTTTAATTGCATGCTTTGTTTCTTTAGAAAGCAACTATTTTACCTGTATTTATAATAATAGCAATTTACTAATTTCAGAAACCATATGCTGGGACCAAAAGTAACAAAGCCATCACTTCTCATAACAAGTAACTAGGAAAGTGATACAGAATATGCCTTTTCTCTTGAATGTTTCCCGCATCCATAATTTGGTTGCCCTTCTTACCATGCGATGCGGCACGGTTAAGAGTTTCATTCATGAAAAGCCATTTCATTTGATTCTACAATAAAATCTTATCTTTTATGGCTGTTTTTCCAACAGTAAACTGATGTCGTACACAACTCAGGAAAAACTAACGAGATTGGCCATGGGGAGACCTGCTTTAAAAGAATGACAGAAAGTTGAAAGAAAAACTGAAACTCTAACATTTAGAGCCTTGCTCTGAAAATAAAACCATGTTTATGCTACATTTTATGTGAAAAAGGTGAAGAGTTCTAGTTTTGACACAGAGCAGATAATCCCTAGAATTAGTCACAGAAAAAAAAAGAAATAGAAGAAATTTTACCCTTTTCTTCCTAAGAGAGTAATTCAATCAGGTTTTCTAACCTCATTTTTTTCCCTAGACATTTTATTTTATTAATATGCCCTTTTAAGTTGATGACATGGATAATAAATGGTGTCCTTCCTCTGGATGGTGGGAAACGGGTGTTTAAAAAATACCCCAAAAAAATCTAGAACACAAAATACCTTCAGTTTTCTTGGGAATTACATAGCTATTCTCCTACAAAGCATATTTTTAAAAGAACCGATGATTAATGAGCTCAGCAACTTCAGGGAAGGTAAAAACCTCACCAATGGTCTGCCTAAAATTCTGCTTCAAATTCTAGAAACGTCTTAAATGTTGTTTATATTCTCATGTATGACATATAAGAACACAGCTGGCCCTGGCCGGGTGGCTCAGTTGGCTGGAGCGTCATCCTGTACACCAAAAGGTTGCGGGTTCGATTCCCATTCCGGGCACATACCTAGGTTGCAGGTTCTATCCCTGGCTGAGGCGTGTACAGGAGGCAACCAACTGATGTTTCTCTCACATCGACGTTTCTCTCTCTCTCTCTGTTCTTCTCTCTATAAAATCAGTAAATGCATCCTGGGGTGAGGATTGAAAAAATAAATTTAAAAATGGATGAACCGTGATACAACTGCACAGGGAGAGATTCCAATTTGGTCAATCTCCAGAAAGCAGCATAAACTAATCGATAAACTTTATTGAGAGGCAAGCAAACAACCAACTCTGAGAGTGGTATATTGACACTGCTCCAAGGAGGAATGCTTTAAAGATAATATACAGAAGGCTGATATCCTATTAGTAGCAACTCTTGATTCTACCCTTTTACAGTTCATGTTAAGTTTCGAAAACAAACAAACCAACAAAAAACAAAACACAATTTGGACAGCGCCACACTGTCTTGTTTTATTATTAAAAGCAATAACAAGCTTTTCAAATAGAAAACATTATTGCTGGAATTTTTTTCACCGGTTACCATTTCCTCCCCTGCCCCTCACTCTGGTTCTCTTCAAGTCATCCAATTACAAAAGCATATTAAATAACCTATGCTCGTTTTAAAAAAATTAATACAGTCTAAATAAGCAAAATAAAAAAATAAAATGTTTGGACCAAGTAAAATACACACTCAGCCTCAAGTCTCCAGGATTCTTGGAATAAAGGAAATAATGAAATAAATGGAAGCCAAAAGGGTGTAGAAACCAGAATGATGAAACCAGCAATTTACATTTTAAAGTTCACTGATTTCCTACAAGGGGAGAAAATACTGTGTACATGTCCAAAGGTAACAACTTTAGCAAATCATGTGTCTAGGTATTGGTGAAATATAAACTGTCCCAAACAGAAGCAACAGTCGAGGCTCCTTGATCCATTTTTACCTTAAACACAAAGCATGAGAAATGCCTTTCTTCCAATGGGAAACTTCAACCAGTTCTACCTGCCTGCCTGGCTCCTGACTAAACGCCTGGCACGGCGGCTTTAAAACCACATTTATCTCAGTCAGCTCCTGGGGTGTCTTTCAAATCTATCCTTTAGTCTGACTTTTATCTTATGACAATGCAATGTAACTATGGAAACACAGAATTCAGAGTTATAGTTTTCCCTGCTGCTTTTTATAACTCAGTTTTTCATGAAAATTGTGTAATGTAGGGTCAATTTTATTTTTTTTCAAGATTGGAAGAAACACGTATTTAAATGGAATAGGATAAAAAGAAGAAAATCATTTATTAAAATCCAGGGCAGATTTTCTTTGTAATTATTAAGAAGTCCATATTTCAGTCACTACTGCCTAATGGCCACAGGGCGCGGGCCTTCTTCAAATCCCTAAGTGAGCCTGGTGGGGTCCAAGCAGAGGCCCAGGCTTGCAGCCCTCACTCGCTTGCCTTGCAAGTGATCATGGGAGAAATCGAAGCCAGCTGCTTACCAGAGACAAGGGAGGCTGAATGCAGGCCCATTCCTAATTTAGGAACTTTGAACTCTCCCTGCACTACATGCTTCTGCAGCTAGAAAGTAAAATAAAATGTTCTGGCAAGTAGCATTCTAATATCATAAACACAGACTCCCCAATAATGTCATCATAAAAAGGCAACATCTAAAAATAATATTCTTGTGCTGAGTGTCATAAATATGGCCAGCGTCCAATGTAGAATGTGACCCAGATTTTTAAACACAAATATGGGCATTCCAAAAAAAAATGTATACACACTTTGAATAATTATAAAGGCGGTGTTTATTAAAATACATTTCATTTTCAAAATGTAATAGAATCTACAGACATAAATATATGTCTTCTGGGGATCAGAACCCCTTACCTTGCAATCAGGTAGATCCTGGATTGGCTTATTAGTTGCAACACCTGAAGCAAGTTCCTTTACACCTTGAACTTCAGGTTTCTTATCACTCTAAAGGCAACAGCAACTTGACTTGTTAGCCCAAAATAAATACTCAATAAATGAAAGTTTATTTTTTGTTGTTCCCATCATTTACCTAGGGGAGATGGAGGGGCATTAAAAGGCCAAAATGTTAAGGGTTGTTCTCTCTCTTGGAGGTTGCAGACATTTTTTATTTTCTTGTCTGTGCTTTTCTGTAGTTCTCAAATTTTCTACAATGAATATCTGAATGCTTTAGTCACCCCCCTGAATTAATGTCACCATCAGATTCTAAAGAAACATTTAGTCCCTTCAGGAAAAAAAAAAAGGTTCCTGCTTAACCTCTTCCTGTCTTTGGCAGATAATTCCTGCTAAGGATAGTCAGTCTGAGGCCCAAGGCACTAGGAAGCAGACAAATCCAGAGTCCCTAGGGGCTCAGTGAGGGAAATTCAGTGCCACCGACCCCTGGCTCAGCTCCAGCTCTGCTGGGGGGAGGGGGTGCAGGGAGACCTGGGCATACAATCCTGCTGGCAGCTGGGTCCTCACTGCCGCAATGAGAAAAGCAATGCATCTGTATTCTTCTGCCCTCACCAAGTGATCAGAAGCTCTGGAGTTGGGCCTGTGCAGAGTATTTTTTTAAAAGCACCCAAATGATTTTAACGAGTAGCTGGTGTTGAGAATTACTACCCTAGCAGGTCCATGAACCTCTAAGCACCAATTCCCCAAATGGAGGGAATTTCAATTCTCTAGCAATTCAAGGGTCTCCCTTTAATCTATATGTGCGCTGCGGGGAAGGGGTAGAGAGGCAGAAGACCACTCTGGATAGTTTTTTCTAAGATTACCTTGTAAACAAAAACTTTTATCCTCTTAGATTTATACAGGTATATAACAAAAACCTGGTTGATTTCAAAATTCAAAAGCTGATTTGTACTACAGTGATTAGTATAAATGAGGCTTTTAAAGAGAGAAATTACTAGAGATAACTGACTCATTTCCAACCCAATTCTTTTTCTTTTAATCCTCACTGGAGGATATTTTTTCTTTGACTTTTAGATAGGGTGGAAGGGAGGGGGGAGGAAGAGAGAAAGAAGAAAGCGGGGAGAGGGAGAGAGACAGAGGGGGGGAGAGAGAGAAACATCCATGCGAGGGATACACTGATTGGTTGCCTCCTGGAAACACCCTGACAGAGGCCAGGGATTGAACCTGCAACCCAGGCAAATGCCCCTGAGCGGGAATCAAACCCATGACCCTCCAGTGCGATGGCCAATGCTCTAACCACTGAGCACACCGGCCAGGGTGTAGATGTTTCTTCTTATAACCGCTGAGTGTAGCTTGCAGGAGCTTATTCCATAGTCCTGAAGACACAGTTATGTCTAATTATGTTGTTTTGGAAAAAGTGACAGCAGGTCTCTTCATACAGTTATAGGAAGCAAAGATGCCTTTGAAATGGAGAACTGGGGTGATTTATTCAGGCTTTTGATAAGTGAAATTATAAAATTCTAGACATGGACATCAGCACCTCAAGAGTTGCTTTCCTGTATCTATTAGTTGTGCAGTATAAGAATGGACAAGAATCTATTCTGCTTTTATATTTAAAAAATATGTTTTTATTGATTTCTGAGAGAAAAGGAGAGAGGTAGAAACATCAATGATGAGAGAGAATCATCCATCGGCTGCCTCTTGCACACCCCCTACTGGGGATCAGGCCCGAAACACAGGCATGTGCCCCGACCAGGAATTGAACCGTGACCTTCAGGTTCATGGGTCAATGCTCAACCACTGAGCCACACCAACAGGGCAATCTATACTGCTCTTAAACAGATTATATTCCAATTAGGAAGCAACAGTGCCTAGCACATAGTAGGTGCTCAACAAAAACCTGTTGAGTGAATGAAGAAAGGAAGGAATGGTTATGAAACAAGCATACAAAAATAATAAAATAACATAAAATGTGATCAATGCAATAAGAACAGTATAAAGTATTCATGAAGTATGGAAGGAGGAGACAAAGCTCCCAGCAGAAGCCAGGAAGGTCTTCACATAGACAGAATATATATGGTCCTAAAAGATGAGGGAATTTGTCAGTCTACCCTTTTCACCTGAAGAAGCATAGGGCGTATTATTACAGTAGCCTTGAAACATATGCTAAACAAACTTCATGCAAAAAAATAAGCATTAACTTTTAAATATCCTTTCCCTCTGGAAATTTGGCAACTAAATCTCACTGAAATGTCAGAAACTAGTATCTCAGTTTTCTGAGCTATAATGGATTCACTATGGCATTTAAAAAAAAAAAAAATCTTTCTTCCATCTTTCTGCCACATGTAGGTTGTCCGTGAATCATTATCTTGGAACTGAAAGTCTTTAGAATTTAACTCCTTTGGAGGCAACATCTTTACTCAGCAAAGAAATGGTAGTGTTTTTATATGTAGGATATACTCAGTTAATTTTTATTTACTCATTCTATAAAACCAGTTAAATTGAGTCAGCCAATCGCAGGAAATTTTATAGTCTTGCATGTCAAAACCCACATGATGATAAGGACAGGAGTTGTTTAATACACATGCAATTGCTACACTAGCAAGTTGGCACAAGTTCCTTCTTTAAGACCTCCCTTATTTGTTGCAAAACAATACAAATTCAAACAGAAACAAATTCAAACCTTGGGAAAACTCTAAGGTGCTCTAGGATGCTTTCCCCAGCCTCTCCCCCAACCCCCTCCCATGCATCTGCTACATATTAACAACACTAAAACAACAGAAGACATCTATAAACAACATTTCCTGCAAGGAAGACAGACATTCTGGTGTGTATCTTAGTAACAGATGTTTTAGTACATCTGAAATCCAATATTCAGCAAAGCAGTGATGATATACTTCACTGTAACATAACAAAGAAGTATGTTATACTTGATTTGTTTTTATATAGAATAGCTCCTCAAGGCCATTCTAGCTCAAGCTTATTATTCAACTGTCTTGCTGTCACTGAACACAATCGTCTTCAGAGTCTGAGAGCCTAACCATTTGAAATGGAAATGAAGTCTCACAAAGGCTGCACTGGAATGCACGCACATCGCGGGACCAGAGAATACTCTCAATTATCAAGTCCAATTTCATTTCACACGTCTGTAACTTGCCCAAGTCGGCGTGACTAGTCAAGGGCAGGCAGGACCAGAGTCCAGGTTTCTGGGTTGCCACCTGTAACAAACACATGTGCAATGACTCTTTTACAGCTGGAGCTTTCCTGGTAAGGCTATAACAATTTCTATTAAACAAAGAAGTCCTGACAGAAACACAGTCCTTGAGTTTCTCCACGGTAGACAGGCACAGAAAAATTGGGTGGTCCGTGGACACTTTTTCCCCACTAAGCTTTTAAATATTTTGTTCTAGTTCTGTGTTTGTTTCAGAGAGCGGTTTAAAAGTTTGGGTGAATTATCTGGTGGGTTGGTATAATGTCTGTATTCACGGTGAGAACTGCTCTTCATAAAGTAATTCCGACATTTATTACCCACTTCTGCAGTAGGCATCTTCCGAGGCTAACTGCTGTTTGGTTTGGCTGTGGTACTAGCAGCAGTGACCGTGGTGGTAATAATTAGCAAGGGTAATAAGAAAAGTGAACATGGATAAACTTACTGTGCCCAGCACTGTTCTAAGAACTCCACAGACATTAACTCCTTTAATCTTTCAACACTAAGGTCTTATTATCTTCATTTATACACAAGGAAATGAAAGAGAAGGTTATGCGGTTGGCAAGTAGTGAGCCATTGAGTCCTCTGGTTTTCTGCTTAGACCAACTGGATATACTGCTGGGATGGAAAACACAGACAAAAAGCACTGTAGGATTCTTCTTTTTATATAAAATATTCAATTAAAGTCCAGCTACTATCACCACCTAGAAGAGGGCTTCTTAAACTGGACTATGTATACAGATTACCTGGGAATTTTTTTAACACATTGTACGCAGGAAACGTATTTATACGTTTTACGTTGACTGGTAGTAGAGCGCGCGATAAAAACTACCCGCAAACAATGTGTTAAAATACAGATTTTGATTCTCAAAATTTGGGGTGGGGACTGAGCGTCTAACCAGCTCTCAGGGTATGCTAACACTGGCGGTCCACAAACCACACCAAGGAATTGTTTGTGGTGCAGAAAACAGTGCTGTTTAACTGACTTTACACACAGGAGGAAAATACTGTTAGTGAACCTACAGATTCAACCTATCTGGGGACCAAAAATCATCATATATAGTTCATATAGGAAGTATCACTGTTTCTCTTCTTTCAAAATGCACCAACAGAGTTCATGGAGAACTCCCATTTCCCCTCACCAGACACAGGAGCAGATCTCACAGGAGGGGCATATGTAATAAAGGCAGGACTTAGAGTAATGGCTGCAAAATTAATCATCTGATGTAAAACAGGATTATTTGCATTGGAAGTCCTACAAGGTTTTCCCCCCTATAACAACAATTCCTGCAGTTGGCAGTTTTTTATGACAAACTTTTTAATTGGTTAGGATTAACATGTGTGACTCTAAATCCTCAAAGAAACTTCACTTGGTCTTTGAAGGATGAAAGTATTTGCTACCCAAATGCTACATTACTCTTCTAAAACCTATTAAGAAGCTGGTAGGCTCTTGCCTGGATTTCAAATAGCCTGGTTCTATGAACTGTGCTTTAATTATATTAAAGAAAGAGAAATCAAGGACATTTAAATCTCAAATCAAAGATCTTGACCTTCTAGGGAAACTCTCACTACCTAAGGGCAACTTAGTTGTTATGGCCTTAACTGTCACCCCAATTCATACGCTGAAGTCTTAACCCCCAGTACTTTATAACATGACTAGATTTGGAGATGGAGGTCTTTAAAGAAGTGGTTAAGTTAAAATAAAATCATTAGGGTGGAACCTAATCCAATATGACTGGTGTCCTTATAAGAAAGGAGATTGGGGCACAGACACTCACAGAGGGAAGACCATGTAAAGACAAGGGGAGAAGACAGCTATCTACAAGCCAAGAAGTGAGTCCTCAGAAGAAAGCAACCTCCAGGGCTGTAAGAAAATTAAGTTCTTTTATTTAAGCTACCTGGTGTATAATACTTTATTACAGCAGCCCTAGCAAACTAATACATTTGCGTTTTGCATTTTCAATTCAAAGTGAAACACAGCAGAAGCTCACTATATATCTGATTGAAAAAAGATGGGTTATACATACCATTCACTACAAACATTATTGGAAATGGCATATGGGGAAGCCCATGGTGAGAATTAGAAGGCCTTGCCACAGATATCAAATTATTTGTCTCTTTATATTCAACGATGCGAGATATTCTATATCAATATACATATTTCTGTTCCCTGACATTTAAACTATGCCACCAGCAAAACAATCTGCAGCCCACTAGGTTTAAATTTTGGTGCTGCCATTTAATTAGCTGTTCAATCTCCGAATTTGAGCCCCTCTATCTTTAAAATGGGTGCCTACCTCATAAAGTTGTGGTAAGGATTAAATGAGATAATGTATTTCAGACCACGCACTGGCTGAGCAGCTCTTCCCGTACATACTGGATGCCTATGGGCCTTGGTTATTACATTTATCAGAAATAGTCAAAGTCCTCCTCTCTTATGTACTGGCGTTGGCAGCTGGACAGTAAGTGGAAAACTAGACTAAAGCAGGGAATTATAAAAACTGACACTTGTACTTTTAAACACTTTTATGTTAATTTACATCACATAAAAGTTCATTCACTCACCAATCTTTAGACATGAGGCGAAGGCTGTGCTGAGTGGGGTTCTGGTTGTCTTTTCTATGTAAACTATACCACGATGCATCATCAATTTTCAGTTGCTGTTTTCTTAAAGAGGGTCAAAACTAAAAGATCTTTAAAAAAAGATCTGAGTGCAGGAGCCTCCTATATATTTCTAATCCCCCATCTTCCTGTACTAAATTCAATTGCAGTATTTTTTTTAGCATGGTGGTTCTCAAATGTTAGCATGCTTCAGAATCACTTGGAAGGTTTGGTAAAACACAGATTTCTGGGCCTTACCCACAGAGTTGCTGACCCAGCAGGCCTGGGATAGGGCCCAAGACTCTTTCTGCATTCATATTCCATCAATTTACATAATATTTAATGAAATTCCATCACTTAAGGACAAATACCACTGCTGCTTGGTAGCTTACAACTCCAGGGGGAGGGGTGAAAGTACCTGGGGATCCAACTGGGATGTGCAAGGTGTAGACCCTGAGAAAGAAGATACTTACTAAGAAGGTCTTCTCCCAGTGGCTAACGGGGCTCAACTTTAAAAAGCAGAGCCTACCAACCATTTCTACACAGGCACCTCTCAGGCAAACTGCACTTCCAGGAGAAGCCTGCACTGAACCAGCTGCCTCTGCAGTAAACCGCCTACCCGCGTGTATCTCTGCCCTCTGCGCCAGAGCTGCTAAAGGAGTTCTTGGAATCCTATTTCAACCAATAGGACTGAAGCTCCCTCCCATCCAATCAGACCTGAGCAGCTATATCTCTCTCTCCCCCCCCCCCCATCGCCTTCTTCACCAACCAATCAGAGAGGCTCCACTCTGACCGATCAGGACAGTGCCTTTTGGACCAATCAAACTGTGAGGATTTGGAGTTCATTTGCATGAGGATGGACCAATCAGGGCCCTCGGTTAGGGGCCTCTGTCTATATAATTCAGCTCCCTCTGGCTCTGGGTGGACACTTTCCTTTTCCATCCAAGACTGGACTGTGTTTCCCAGGCTGAAGATGACTCACCAGAGTGGAGCAGACAGCTCAGGGCAGAGCAGGGCCGTCTAGCTGGAGAGGGGCCCGGCCCAGGGCTGCCTGTTCCCTGAGGGCCTCCTAACAGCCATGTGGTGCTGTATCACAACTGCGCTGTTTGCACTAAAGTTCCCTTGTTCTGTTTTATTTTTTAAATATGTTTTTACTGATTTCAGAGAAAGGAAAGGAGGGAGAGAAACATCAATGATGAGAGAGAATCATAGATTGGCTGCCTTCTGCACACCCCCTACTGGGGATTGAGCCCACAACCCTAGCATGTGCCCTGACTGGGAATTGAACTGTGATCTCCTGGTTTGCAGGTTCTACCACTAAACCACACTGGCCGGGCAAGTTTCCTTCTTCACCGCACCCCAAATTGGGGATTCCTGCAGGTGTTGATTAACCCCAAGGACCTCCAGTTGTCGATGGACATTTGACCCACCATGGAGATCAGTTGCCTTGTTAGAGAAAGAGTAGGGAACACCAGTTAAAGCAGTAAATTGGGTAAATGGAGATCAGCTAAAACTTCTAGGGCATTAGGCTGGTGGTTATCACTTTTCTGAATCCACCCTCAAACACATAAAAGAATCATGAGCTAGAAATAGACGCTTTTCTAATCATATGTTTAATAGTTTTCTCACTACTCAGCATCACAGGCTATCATATTAGCATACTTACACAGTTGTATAAGGTGATCAATCCAGCTTTAAGTTTAAGTATAAAAGTACCCTGTTGAGAGTTCACAGGTGAGCCTTACTGCCTTTATCACTGTCATCTTCCGAGAAATCAGACAGAAATTTGTGATTCAAGACTTTTGTGACTTTAACTGTCTTTTGTAACCTCACCCTGTTTTCCAGGAGGAATTTCAATTGATCCATATACACTGGAGTCTTTCAGATGCAGACCCAGGACAGTGGAACTTATTTGTTACTTTCTGACATCAGTATGCCCCAAATCCATTTTCAATAAATTAAACAATAAACATGTATGCTAGAACACAAATTACCACCCCGCACCTACATCTTTTCAATATTCAGCTGCACTGATAAACCAAAAAGAGAGTAATCAATCATGACAGCTTGCCAAGACCCCATGAAAGAGATTCATTTCCAGTTGCACACACATAAACTGGAAGCCAAGGACAAAGAAGCCGCCACCTGTGGTCTCACTCCTCCCAAACCATGTAGGCACTGGAAGACAGCAGAAACCCAAGGCCGTAAAAAATACAAACAAATTACAGCCAAATTTCACTTCCGAAATCTAAAGAAAACCTAAACTTATTTACAAAATATATATCCCATGATTTTTTGCATCTGACTTGTTTTATGCTTGTTTCTCTCCTCAATCAAAAGAAATGAAAGATATAAGGACCAGAAAAAAAGGAAAACTATCATTATTAGCAAATAATATGACTGTCTGTAAAAAAAAAAAAAAGGTCCAAAACAATCTGCAAAGAGATATTAGAATTAATGAGAATTTAGCAACATTACTGCCTATAGTCAGCAGTATTATTCTAAGCTACAGACATGCAATTTAAAATGAACACCTGTGCTATATTCACACAACTGAATACTATACAGCAATGAGAATGACAAACTACAACTAAGTGATCACAAAAAAAACACTGAGCAAAAGAAGCCAGATACAGAAGAACAAACTTTCTATGATTCATTTACATAAAGTACAAAAACAGGCCAAACCGACCCATGCTTTTCAAAGTCCAGATAGTGGCAGCCCTTGGGGGCATGGCAGTAATGGGGAAGGAACAGGAGGGGGGCCTCTAGGGAACTGCTAATGTTCTGGTTTTTTATTTGAGTGTTGGTGTTTAGTTTTAAAATTCAGCAAGCTGTACATTTGTACCTACAGAAAAATGCATGTGTCTCATCATGTATGTCAATAAAAAGTTTTTTAAAGCATACCACTAAGAGGAAAAAAAAATTTTTTTAAGTACCCAGGCCTGGGTACAAATCAGACAAAACATACATTTTTAAGGACGTATACCATATTCTCAGCTTAGAAAATTCAATACTGTAAAGATGTCAGTTATTTCCACGTTGAGGTATATATCCAGTGCAATCACAACATAGTTTTCGTGGAAATCTCTAAGAAGGACCAAGCTACCCATGAAACAGAACAAACCAGCGCTGAAGTTTACCAATAAAGCAGAGGATGTGGTTCTGCCTCAGGAACAGGCAAACAGAACACTGAAACAGAATCGAGAGCTGGGAAAACGATCCTCAGTTATCTGGAAACTTTATATGACAGAACGAGTATCGCAGATAAGTGGTGAAAGGCTGGACTATTCAATAAACAGCGCTGGGGCAACAGGCTATCTATATAGAAGGAAAATGAATCTCTACCTCATACCATATTTTTAAAAATCAATTTCAAGGATTTAAATGTGAAATGCAAAACTTCAGAATCTGTTGAAGAAAATACAAGAGTATTTTTATGACCCTCTGGTAGCAAATAACTTTTAAAAATAGACACATAAGACACTAACCTTAGATAAAGGTAAAGGGTAAATTTGAGTATTTTTAAAACTAGAACTCCTGATAATCAAAGAAATGAAAACCAACTAAAAAAAGAAAAGACAAGTTGGGAAAAGATATTTGCATATGACTAAAGAGTAATATGCACTTTAATGAATAACTCCTACAAATCAATTAGAAAAAGGCAAAAAAATAAACAAAATGGGCAAAAAAATGTGCGGGCATTTTACAAAAGAAAGCAAATTAATAGCGAACAAATATATGAAAAGGTGTTCAATCTTATTAGTTATGAGGGAAATGCAAACTAAAACCATAATGAGATAGCATTTCACACGCTCCCAACTGATAAAAAATTTAAAGTTTTATAATATTAAGTATTATCATTATTGTAAGTAGCACCATAATTAATATACTATATATACTATATGTGTATATATATGTATATATATACACACACTACATATATATAGTAAAGTTCAACATGCACATATCCTATAATCCTGTCATCCCAATGTTCATAAAAGCCCAAACCTGGACACTACCCAAATGTCCATCAACATGAAGGGATAACCTTTCGTGTTGTATATTCATACAATGTAGTACCACACAACATCAAAGTGAATAAAGGACAGCTACATGTATTAACATGGATGAATGAATCTCAAAAACAGAGTTGATTGTGGAGGTGGTTGCACAACTGTGCATATTTACCAAAGCTCACCAAACTCTACACGTCAGTGGGTACATATTATTAGGTATAAATTATACCTAAATAAAGTAATCCCTCCAAAACGGAGAAAGTAAAGTGCGGAGGTGGGGTGCAAACAGTACTGTTCTATTTACAAAAAGGTCAAAACCAGGCCGACATAAAATTAAATGTACTTATATTATTTTTAAAATTAAGAGAAAAATACACAAAACTCAGAATAGTCATTTCCTTTCAGGAGAATGGAAAAGAATGGAATTGGGAAAGTCGTACAAGGGGCTTCGAAGGTATAAACTGGGTAGTGATATAAATAAGGTACTTACTTTTAACTGTTAAAACCAAATATATAAGTGATATACTCCTTTCATTATATATGCAAGATTGCAAATTTTTTTAAAATAAAGGAAATTTAAATAGTTCTATTTTAGAGAGATAAACAGAAGGAAAACAAATTTATTTTAGCAAAATTTGGTAACAAAAAATAATTAAGACTAGTTACTTTATTTTACTTTCAGGTTCCTCCTTCACTTCAAAATTTCAAAGCTTTGATTGACTGGTAAATATTCTAAATTTGGTTATATTCAGAGAAAATACACCTTTACATAGCAAGGGATAAAGGACTATGATGTACACAACCTACTTTCAAACGGTTCCAAAGGCACTTATATATACACATATATATTCATAAACACATAATGATATGATAAAGCAAAGGTTTAAAATGTGGAAGTTTGCTATTCTTACAACTTGACATTTTCTCAAAGTTAGAACTGTTGTCCAAGGACAGATTAAAAACTCAGCACAGGAAACATGTTATATTGAGGACACACTTCAATGCCTCCATCCTAGTCTAACCGCTGTTGACGGTAATGAATCATGTAGCTGAGTTACTGCTCCCTCCCACTGGTCTCAGACCAAAGGTGCTCGAATGACCACACAGAAGCACTGAGCAGGTTCGACTTCACTGTTCAAGTGTCCTGGGCTAAAATTAATTTACACCAAATGGCTAAGTGGTTTCCTAAGGCACCAAACACGGTGGCACTTAGGGAGTGGCCACTGTAGATTCACAAATTTCTGTTTAAAACGAGTATCATTTTCTTTGAGGGGGGCAAAATTCAAAGAGCCAAATGTCTCCCAACCTGCAAAAACAATGGCAGAAATCAACTCACTCTCTCAACATTATAGATTTTCAAAAGTAAAATAAGTTATGCTGCATGAACACTGAACGAGACGTTTTTGTTCCAAAACCTGAAACTTACTCTATCACGAGTCATCTTTTACAACAGAGTGGGGCTGTGCAACAGTGGGAAAATACCTTGTATAAGCTTTTTGAAAGCAAAATCCACCCCCTCTGATACTTTCCAACTAAAGATAAACAGCCTCTTGTTTTACATTATATTCAATATGAACACACAAGTCAAATGTACAATATACAACATGGCCTCAGGAAAAACAAGACCGGACGAGATGAAGCATATGCCACCGCACAGGAGACGCTGAAAACTCACCCACCGCTATACATCATAGTTCATTAGAAATTTACATTAGCCTCCTCTGGGTCAAAAAAGCACTTTGCATAAAAAAATTTATTGTGCCCTGGTTTGCCGTAAGTATAAATCTTTTAGGGAAAAGTCACCAGAGTGTACCATAGCTCATTGATAAGTTAATTACTAGTGAGGCAAAGCATATGACCAATGGCTTTGGGGAAGGCTTTGCTTAACATTTATTATGGTAACCACAAAGGCCTTCCTGCTATGAATTAAAGCCACCCACAACATTTTAATTCTGGCTACTGAGCGATTAGAGAAATAACAGGCAGCTGCTGATGTATTTCACCATTTTAGTATAAACAACTGTGACAGTCTGGAGACCTTGGCTATATAAGGGGTCTCTAAATGCATTTTATTGTTAGTGCAGGTCTCATAAGGAGGGGAAAGCAGTTAGGATAGAAAAAGAACATGCTCCTAAACACAATCATAAAATACACCTGACACCAGTGTTCTTAATTTTCTAGAGTTGTGAAACCCTTTGAAATTCTGATTCAAGATATGAACTCTCACCCTTGGAAACTGCACATGCATCCACAAACACATCATTTTACATTTAATTTCAGGGGTTCACTGACCCCAGTTTAAAATGGCCTGAACTACACAGATAGTCATAATATTGCATAAAGGTTTAAAAAAATAAAAAATGCCAACTCAAGCTATTATGCCCAAGAAATGACAAATTAAGAGGTGAGGCCAAAACTAAACACAGTTAAGAGATGACAAAGATAATACTGGTGGACTTTAAAAGTAATAATTATAATTGTTTCTGTAATAATAAAATTCACTGATTAACTAACATGATACACTCCTACAAAATGGAGTCACAAACTCATTTTAGCTAGCTAGCTTCCTTCTTCCTAAACAAAGACTTACACTAAGACAATTATTTACAACCAATTTACTGAGCATTCACAATGCAAGAGTCTGTTGAAGACAAAAAACTATTGACCCAAATAGGATAAAGTCTGTAGCATACTGCTCTAATGGTTTAACTTAATGCTTGTTCTTTTGCAAATCCTTGTTCAAATGTAAATTACATCTGGCAGAGTCTCCGAGTGTGGAATATCTAATATTTTCTGTTGATCAGCACAAATACAAATTACAAATCTCTACTTCCTAACAAGTAAAGAAAAGAGCTGAGAGCTATCTGATTCAATTCTAACAAGCCGGAGGGGATTTAAACAAATATGAGTACAAACTTTATTTTTTCTGATTAGAGAAACAGAAGATTAAAAATACAATTACTCAAATACATCTGATGTTATAAAACCGTTTATTAATGGATTACAAAATAAAGCACTATAATTACAGATTTCATTGGTCAAATTTACCTTCTTAAACTCTTTAGGACCAACAGAGAGTAGACTATATGTACACAAACACACTCCTTTCTTATACACTATTTTCTGGATGAATGCCCCATGGAATTTTAACAAAAGCATTATTTATTCAACCGTTGAGCATCTTACAAAATCACAAAAGCAATAATGATCACTCAATCTTAGGAATTTATCTTTATATGTCTGATAATCCTCAAAAACACTTTTAATCATACCTCAACAAATCCTAATGAAACATTAAAAAATACTTAAAGATTAAAATATCCCTTAACTGCCCATCTAGAAAAACCTTTGAGGGACTTTAAAATTTTTCTTAACTTTTATTTTTTTAATCTTCACCCGAGGATATGTTTTTACTGCTTTCAGAGAGAGAGGAAGGGAAAGGGAGAGAGAAACATTGATCAGTTAGTTGCCTCTCATATGCTCCCCCAACCAGGGATTGAATCTGCAACCTGGGTATGTGCCCTGACCAGGAATCGAACCTGACAACTTTCAGTGTACAGAACAATGAATGCTCCAACCAACTGAGAGCCACACAGGCCAGGGGAAGTTTTTTAATTTTAAATTTCTTAAAAAAATTTCTTAAAAGAATACAATACTGTTGGCTGTGAATGATGCAGACCCTGAAAAACGAAGATACCTACTAAGAAGGCCTCCCAGTGGCTAACTGAACTCGAAGTTTAAAAAACGGAGCCTACCAGCCATTCTACACAGGGACCCCTCCTGCACAGTGCACTTCAGGGAGAAGCCTACACTAAACTACTGCACCTGCTTCTGCAATGAACTACCTGCCTGAACTACTTCTGGCCCTGAGCCAGCCCTTATAAGGGAGTTCCTTAAATCCTACTTCAACCAATAGGACAGAAACTCTCCCCATCCAATCAGAGCTGTGCAGCTATAGTCGTGCTCCCCTTCCCCCCAATCAGCTCCTTCACTGATGGATCAGAGTGGGTCCATTCTGACCAGTCAGGACAGTGCCTTTTGGACCAATCAAAGGGGAGGATTTGGAGTCCTCAGGTGGGTAAGCATGAAGACATTCCGTGTGTGGAGTGTCTGACAGTCAAACTGTCGGATGCTTACCATCACAGTGGCTTCACACACTTTTTCCAAAAGCTTTAAAAGAGCACTGGGAGGTACTGGGCTAGTCTTCCTCCAGGAAACATTCAGAGAAAACATTTTCCACAGAGAAATGTCTCTGAAAGCTGTCGTTAAACCCTGCTACAAAAGTAGTCTTCTGTCTGATAACCTCACAGAGAAATAGAAAACTCTCCACATAATGGACCGGCCTCTACAAGCGTTAAGCTTTCCTCTAGTTACAATGACACCCTGCGCGCAGTGAGAGATGTAACCAAAGAAGAACCACCATTCTAACCAACTGAATTTGACTTCAGTGACATTAACTTCATCTATTTCCAGGTGATCGGCCTAAATTCCTCAGAAGATACTGAAGCGGCTTGCCAAAGCTCTTCTCTGAAAGATGTTACCTCTGGCCCTTCATTCTTTTAACAGAAAAATTTTTTTTCTCTTTAAAAATAACTGTATTTGCCTAGGATGTCCTGTATAACACACATCTAACTCTGTAGCTGATGAAAACTAGATATGGCAGACTTCTTAGTATCTGAAATTAAATAAAATTCTATAAATATCCTAATACATAGTTTGTTGCTTATAACATTGGTTCTCAAGTTATAAATAGCAAAAGACTATTCTCTGTAAGTGTGGTGCAGCTGTTATTTGAATTTTGAAAGGCAAAGTCTACAACAATTGGGTATTCTAACAGCAATTTACTTTTCCCCATCAACTATCCTTATATTTCAAATTGGAAACTTCTGCTCAGTCCGTTGTCTTCACCTTGAATGTACACTGTGATCTTTTCAGTTAACTCCTGGCATATGACTTATTCTTGTACTTTAATTTCATTCCCTCCACCTGATCCACTGTGATGATTTTATTCATACAAACACTAAACTGATTTTCTTGAATGTATAGAAACTCAGTTATAAGATTATCTGGACAGTGCTAGCGTTTGTGTCATTTATTTCTAAATAAAAAAACTATATACAAATCACCATTTAAGAAGCTACTGATCATTCATTCATTCAATGTTTAATGTGAGGCTTCGTGCAAGGTACACAATCATGAGCACACTAACATGATGCCTAAAGCTTTGTGGGAGCTTCCAGTAACATTCTCATTTGTGTTTGTAGAGCCTGCATGGAAAACTCAGCCATATCCATACAAAATCATGTATTTTATGCATATTCTGCATTATTAATTGACCTACATCATGTCTGGGAGTTGCAATGTAAAAAGAATTTTATAAAATATTCAGTTGCCACTAAAAATAAAATTCTTGGCATACCAGATGTTTCTCTGTATGAACACATCCGAATTAAGAGCTGGACAGCAGGAGAGGAAAGAATGTGTTATTTTTAGTAAAATAAACTGGCTAGAAACAGGCAGTCATTGTAAACAACCCTAAAACAAGATGATCTCAACACCTGCTGTATCAGTAGCTTTCTTCCCAACAAGAGCTATCCTGCCTGCCCTGGCTGGTTTGCTTCAGCGGTTAGTGTGTCGGCTGTGGACTGAAGGGTCTTGGATTCGATTTCGGTCAAGGGCACGTACCTCAATTGCAGGCTCTGCAGTAGGGAGGACTCTTCAGGAAAGAGAGAGCATTTTCAATTATATTTATTAAACCTCCACATTAACCCCCCAATCAACATGAAAATCAGGGACATCAAATGGTAGATTTCCTCATGCAATTAAAAGCTCACAGTTCCCACCAATCAGAATGCTCTCCCCAAGAGGATATGATCGAAGTCTAGGAAAAATTGCATTATGCATTCATTTTGAATGGCATTTATGATTCCCCAACCAGTAGGGAACTTTATAAAGAAGTTGCCAGTATGCAGAATCATAAGAACGTGAGTCAATGGAAAATTAAAAATTAAAAAATTCTTCAAGAGTGGGGAGCCATGAAAAATTATTTTGGATTTGGTCTGACTGTGAACACTAATGGATATGCCTCTGGGCACCCACGTGTGTTGACAGAACTCAACAAATGAATAATAACTGAAAATAACAGAGCTAAACGTCAAAACAAAGTCATCTTTGTTAAGCAAAACTCTCCCCACGAATAACTTTTTTCCTTCTATATCCTAAATATACATTTGTGAATGTGATCAGGCTGGCCAACCAATCAGTGTCTATTTTAGAGTCCTAATCTTCAACACTATTATGTGAGTGGATAGTCTTATATCAGTTAACAGCGGGGGAGACATTACAGGGCACCTCTCCCACAGAGATGGGAGATCTCTAGGTTGATCCAAAGGGGACACAGTTTTAAATGTCTGAAAAATAATTCTTATGTCATTCCTCAGGAGAGGAATGTCACTCCCAGAAGAATAAGAATATGTAAAGAACTGTGATGGAGCTGTGGTGTCCACACATGAGACACAGCAGAGCACAAATGAATGGAGCTGGGAAGAAACCTCTACTCCCTGCACCACTAAGGAGCGACTTTGGAGTGCTACATACTATTAGTGCCCTCGTTACATGTTTCAGTGCCCACCTTCTCACTAGACACCTATGGAGCTTCAAAGTGAAAGAAACTGAGCCCTTTCAAGAAGCTTACCATACAATTGTTTTTAAAAATTATAGAAAAGCAAATGTTCGTGATGACATGGTGAAAATTATCTAAATAATGTCAGAGGGGTTTAAAGTTAAGACAAGCGCCAGAGAAAGTGTCTTAGAAGAGGGAGCATTTTGAATCATCTAAAAGGAACTAATGAAAGTAAGTTTGTGGAGAGAAGGCTAACAGCATTTCAGACTGGAGACGCTAAGGAAGTAAGAACTTGGGTGTGCAGCTTAATGAGATCTGGGCATGGCAAAGGGGTGGACTGTACTGGAGCGGGGTGAGGGGGGGCTGATGAGGAGCTGGGATTATTAAGGTGGGAGACAGCAACTGATGTGGAGCTAATAAAGCAAGTTATTAAGATATGAGCTAAACCAAGCCCTAGCAACAAGCCAGGGACCTGAAACCACCACCTAATCAGCCCAACAAGCACCAAGCATATTTTAAGCCTTTTATATTATCCCTGAATTAGGCCAGAACATGAAAGGCAAGCTGCACTTACAATATTTTACCAACTGATGACCATAAAAGACAAAACAGACCAGTCAACTACATATATTTAAAGTTTTGGGGATCTAATGCCCAACATGGTGATTACAGTTAAAAATATTATATTATACAGCTGAAAGTTGCTAAGAGAGGTCCTAAATGTTCTCACCACCACAAAAAATGGTAATGATGTGACATGATGGAGTGTTAGCTAACACTATGGTTGTGATCATTTTGTAATATAGAAGTGTATCAAATCAACACATACACCTTAAACTTACATATGTTATATGTCAATTATATCTCAATAAAGCGGGGGGGAGTGACTGTATTTACAGTAAAGATACTGTTGAAGATTTTGTTCACTAAATGATACTGTAAAGATAAGGTGTTTCATCCAGGGTTTAGTAACAAGAATAGTTATGTTCTTTTTGAGTAGAAAACAAATAACTGATAGTGTCATTTGTTTTATACAACACAATCATATAACTGATACTGTTTTCCTCTTTGCATGAGCTTCTAGGATCCTCCAGCCAAAAGTAAGGCCTACCTCCAGCAGCTACACTGACCTTATTTACTCTCCCTCCACCCTGGATGTCCTTCCCCTAAGCCCTTTGCTCCAGTCTATACTCTGGAGCACTCAGTGTTTGCTTGGTGACACTGTGTCTTTCATCCACATTTTAACATTCTGGAATTAGGATACACTTTATAATCAAGGTTTAATGGTTCAATCAGCAACACCTTTTCTTTCTGTTGTGGTGCCTAAATACCTACGTGTCTTACAATCAATAGCATTTCAGATTCAGTGAAAATACAGTAATAAACTGAAGAACAGATTTGAAACAACCATAACAGGTCAAGTTTTTTCTGCAAAGGCTGAGACACAGGACAGAAGCAAGCAGTAAACCACAAAGGAGGCCATGAGAGACAAGAGCCCGGGAAGGATAAGTGAAAGCACCTAGTGATGGAGGCCAAAAACAGAGGACACTGGCCACAGAGATGAGAACATCCAGGAAGCCGAAGGAGCCAGAAAGGCTGGGCTGGAGGAGGGTGGAGCCAGACAGTCATCTGTACTTAAGGCCCACCCTAGGGGAATAGCTGATGTTAGTGTGGGCACAGCAGGAGTGTTTGCCTGAGTCTGGAGGTGATTGACAGGCACGCTAAAGCCGCTGGGCCACAGAGCCGGGCATGACTGCTTTGTCTATTCTGTCCTGACAAATTCCCAGGTTCTCTCTCTTACTCCTTGGGGCCTCCAGATGTTGGAGATGTAACACAGCCAATCAACACTTTTCCATTCAATTGGAATTGTCCTCATGCTTGACTCAAATTCTGTTTCTCCAATTAGTTCTGGCTGACTAATGACAATGCACTGAGTAGAATCAAGCTCATATTATCAGCCAGCCCCAAAGTGTCACATATATATACATACTGTCATATATGTATATATATATATGTGTGTGTATATGATTCAAATGATTAGATTGCAGATCTGTCTGTCCTCTCCTACTGCACAGTCAAGTTAAAGTTCACAAGGACAATCGTTCGTCCCATAGAGCACTATTACATAATCACTATGTCTAGACGTGAAAGGCTTGTGCTTCCCTTTCAACATTGTGACCAACAGAAAATGGGGTAGAGAGGGAGCAAGAGTGTGAGCAACATGGGGAAAAAAGGTTTCTCAGTATGAAAAATATATATTACCAATGACTGCAAAAGGGCCAAGAGAGCGATCTGGGTGATGGAAATGTTCTATATTGGCATGTGGTGGTTACACAGGTGAAGACCA
Organism: Miniopterus natalensis; assembly: GCF_054644295.1. Classification (NCBI taxonomy): domain Eukaryota; kingdom Metazoa; phylum Chordata; class Mammalia; order Chiroptera; family Miniopteridae; genus Miniopterus; species Miniopterus natalensis. Next base: position 65,367,673 of record NC_142089.1, on the reverse strand, counting down.
TCATAAAAACTCAAGGAGGTATATACTTAAAATGGGTGCATTTTGTTGCAGGTAAATTATACCTCCATAGAGTTGATTTTTAAGAATATTATCCAGGCCCGGCCGGGCGTGGCTCAGCGGTTGAGCGTCGACCTAGGACCCAGGCGATCGGGGTTCGATTCCCAATCAGGGCACATGCCCGGGTTGCGGGCTCGATCCCCAGTCAGGGGCATGCAGGAGGCAGCCGATCAATGAACCTCATCATTGACGTTTCTGTCTCTCTCCCTCTCCTTTCCTCTCTCTGAAATCAATAAAGATATATATATATTTTTTAAAAAGAGTATTATCCAAGAACCAAATGTTCCACTAACTCTATTCCTTTTCTTTGAGCTGTTGGAGCCACCACCTCAATAATTCTCACAGAACACATCTGAAGACTGGGAGACAAAACACAAATGATATTCAGCTAAGTCATTTTTTCTACTTTTTGAAGCTAGGATCATTCATTGGCCTAAAGGGATGTTTTAATAAATCTTGTCTTTGGTTCTCAAAAGTTGACATCAGGAGACTGTATCTTACTCCCTACTGCCCTCAAATGTGGAAAAAGCAAAGAAAATAAAAAATGCTTAACCCAGTCAATGGATAAAACCCAAGTAAACCAAATTCATAAAACCAGTAGGAAATTTCAGTATTTACACTAAGAAGGAAAATATAAGCGGAATGCTGTACACTGATGCTGCTTTCTTAAAGAGAAACCCAGAAGTTTAAAAGATTTTCGTTAATAACATGTAAAACTGGACAAAAATGATACTAAAGCCTGTCAACTATTTCATGGGTTTAGGTTATCGCCACCTGTGGGGCTTCAAAGTTGGCTTGATTTCATCCCAGATAAATGCCATACAAAGCATCCAAAACATGACCACCTGGGAACAGTATTCAAGTGTTATAACTCATAGGTGGGAAAGAATAAAGCTTTTGTTCTATTTGATTCAAATCTCCTAGAGACCATTTTATTGGCCAATATTTCAACAATTATTGGGAGAAACTCAAGAGTTTAAACATAGAAACTGGTTCTCTGATCCTTACAAACTTTCACATAACTTTTACTGAGTCAGAAGTTCCACTCTCTTTATAGAAGCAGGAAGGAAAAAAATTATTACTAGTGACTCAAAACAAAGTAATGTAACTGTGCTTCATTAGTGAGATGTTTTCAGAGCACAGCCCCTGGAGGCTTTGGTGATGTTAAATCGTATTACTTATCCAGCAGCTTTATTATCAGGATCGATACTGACTTCATCGTTTTACTTTTTAGCTTTACCTTTGTGGTCACAGATAACACATTAGCTTTAGTCATAATTTTAGATTAAGGAATAACCACAGGCTCATCAAATTAAAAAGTGTAATTTTTCAGATTAAAAACTTCCAAATAGGTAGTTGGTAGGAAAAAAGTAAGGTTAAAATGAAAACTATCAACAGACTGAGGGATCTCAGAGGGAAGGCTGGAAGGGGGGAGTGGGTGGGGAGAGATTAATCAAAGAACTTCTATGTTTATACGTATAACTCATGGACACAGACATTGGTATGGGGAAGGCCTGGGGGTGGGATGGATGTGGGGTAAAGGGGACCAATGGGGATAAAAAGGGGACATCTGTAATATTCTCAACAATAAAGATAAAGAAACTTTAAAAAAATTAAAATTGCAAAAACAATAAAAACTATCAATGTCAATTCATAAAAACTGTATGTGTTTATAATTCCATCTCTGAAGAAGCCTAACACATAAACTTTAGCACTCGTGAGAAATGACCTGGTGCACCCATTAGAATTTGTCTCTGTTGTGCTTTCCCGCCCACAAAGTTATATACTAAAACAGTAAATAGTCATTATTCGGGAGCACTTTTCCAGGTGAGCAAGTACACTTTCAAAAGTTCTGAAATGCAGGTGAAAGAACAACATCAAGATGCTCACTGGTCAAGATGTGACAATTGGAGCATTTACCCAACAGGAGGGTGTGAGTAACAAGCGTCTACTAGGTCCAATCCGAATATGACACAATGCTTGGCTGTTTCGACGCAGACGGGGCACGGATTCGCTTGGCTGCACCCTCCCCGTCAGGTAATTCTGAGACATTATCAGTACTGCTGTTCTAGTCACCACTGTGCATCATTCTCCAGCATCACCCCTCTGTGGCTCTTATGACTGCGTTGATAGGAATAATAATGTACCGATAAAAATAGCTAACACTTTATTTACCATGTGCAAGAAATTAGTCCAAGTGTTTTATTTATTTTACACAAATCTGGAAATTAAGGTACAGGGAAATTAAGCAGCTGGCTCAAGATCACCCGGTGAGTACATGAAGGTGTCAACATTCACACCCAGGGAGCCTGGACTCCAGAACTGGGGCCTCTTCATGTTCCTTCATCAGTGGGGAAGGAAGATCCTACACACGCCAGCAGGACCTACCTTGGCTAGTGAACATTCTATTTCCTTTTTGTACAGAGCACACTTTCTCAGGGGAAAGGGAGACTGAAGGGGGGAAAACGCTAATGAAGGGAGAGATTAACCCTTTGCGGTCGTTTGTCTACTCTCAGCTTTTTTACCGTTCCGGTCGTATGTCTGCTCTCAGCCACCACAGCAAGGAACCGTGCGAATCTTAACTCTATTCATTCATGTATCCGTTCATAATTTCTCTGAAAGCTCTTAATTCCGACCAGTACGACACTCATGTCCAAATTTAATACGACCGCAAAGGGTTAAAGATAGAATTCTGACTTGGACTTAGGATTCTAAATTTTTAGATAGTGTTACAGCCTAGAGGCAGTATGCAACTGAGGTGTTTTCCCAGCCTCGAGAAATAAGTTCTTCATCTCGGCAGTACAAAATATGCACAGAAAAGGGGAAATGCATCAAAATGTTAGGAGATTATGAAGAAATTTTAACTGATGTCTAACATCCTACATTTTCCAAGTTGTTTAACAGTGAATAGGGATCACTTATATAATTAGGAATAAATGTACATTAAAAAGTCATTGGAGGTTTCAAAAAGAGAAGGAAGGATACAGGCCTCTCACTTCACCTGCACGAAGAGACCTTGAGCCATGGAAAAGTTCGCTGCGAGTTCCTAAGAAGTCAGTCACAGAGATCCTTGGATTAAAACAGTAATACAAGCAGAACAGTTTTGCTTGTTATTTTATCATTTTTAAAGTTCTGTGAAGAAAGATAGCAAGAGCCCCCTTACACTCAACTGCTCAAGGACTGGAAAACTAAACTTGTCCAGGGCAGAGAAAATTACCCAAAGCCTCTCTGGAAGGGCTGTAGGTTCCCGGAGCCAAGATGCTGGTCATCTCCAGAGTCATGACAAACTCCAGCAGACAGACTGTTAGCAATAACTTTGTATAAGCTGCGGCCCATCTTTCACTCCCCGCAGGTAAGACCTGCGGCGTGCGTTTTCTCTTGCTCTTAGCCACTGAGTCTTCTGCCTTCCTGCTCTGATTTCTGAACCAGCAAGGCTGAGCCATGGTACTATGAGTCCTTAAAGTTTGGTAATCTTGGGGAACTGTATCAAAAGTAACTTGTTAATAAGGAGCTTATTAAATAAAATCGGTAATGGCTTATTTAATAAAGTTTGTATAGTCATAATAGAGACTTGCTAAAGTCTGCAATGGCTTACTTAAAAATATAAATAAAAAGAGACTCAAAGCTATCCCTGTAGAATGCCATTCTCACGTGACTTCCATTCCAGCGTGCATTCCTGGACAGCATGCTATGGATTTCCCACCACCCTTAGCACCCCTGGGAGACTGGCATACTCAAGGGCATCATTTGACCTCTGTGTTTCAGTTACATTTGACACCTACCACGAAGGCAAGCAGAAGATACAGCATCAACCTGTCATTTAGGAACCAGAGAATGCGAGGTGCCCTTACCCACCAGGAGAAAACAGAGCAAGCAGGCCTGCAGGCCGGGCCACCCGGGGAGCTGTCCCAGGTTAACAAGCACCACACTCCAACATCTTCCCTTTCTCCCAACTCTGTCCCTCCACCCTCTCTGTCCATGACAAACGGAGGAAAAACTTCCCATAAGCTGACTCGCATCAATGCCAACCCATCAGGCTGGTGTAGGTGCACCCCACTCTGGGAACACACACCCCCCCCCAGGGCAGACACCAGCTCTGGCACTATAGGAAGTGAAACACACCCAAGGTCGCGACTTTGCCTACGACAGGATTCTTTCTCTTCCACTAGTGACTTGTATAGAACTTGCTGCTGAGGCTGCTGCGTAGGTTGTGTAGCAAACATGAAAAATGTCAACTCTGCAAAAAGCCTTGGTGAGCCCTCCACTGGATGGACCTCTGCTTATCTTAAGCAGAGCTAACAGAGGTGTCCTCTGCATGTCGGCCCCAGGCAGTGGGAGTCAAAGCTGGACGGGGCCAGAGCTACATTGTGACTGACTGATCGAAAAGAGCCACACCACAGTGCCCAGCCTGTCATTATGTAATAATCTAAAGCAGAAATTAAGGGTCTCACAGGGCCCAGTCTAGAAGCGGTAGAACCACACGTAGTGTGAACAATACAGCCTGAGGATAAGTAATGATGCTCCCCCCCCCCCCAGACTCATGTCCCAAGGCACAGCTCTTCGTATAAAATGCACATCCTCACCTCTCACTGTGATTGTAAACATCTGAGGGCACCTACTATGTACAGGCATGCACCAGCTGCTGAGGGAAATAGGTGTGGAAGGAATAAGATAAAGAAGACAGGGGCTCTGCTCTCAAGTTTATAGTCTAGAAATGGTGATAAGCCATTTGCACAGATTCTTCAGGGACATGGAGTTGGTCATGATCCTCCCCTCAAATATTTGGAAACACTTACTCATTACTCAATGACTAAACTCAAAGAGCTATAATGAACCGTCAGTGACTAAATGCCAGGGCACTTTATGAGTATCATTCTGCTTGCAAATAAGCTAAATAAGCAAATGAGCAAGCAAGCATGCAAGCGTGCATGCACCCACTAACAAAACGTTCACAGTCAGCTGTGCCTCTAACCCGGAACACTCTAGCAACTCGTGAAGGACCAGACGCCTGGAACATCTCTTCGCAGACCCGAGGTTGCAGAGGCCTGTGACCAGAATCCTCTGGGCAGCCCCTTCAGAGCACGGCTGCCCAGCTGTGCCTGCCCTCCCGAGGGGATCAGCTGACACGTGGAGGTGGCACATGGGAGGTGTGCTCGGACAAAGGGTGCACATGATTCCTATAGGTGCTCTATCTCCTCGACTGCCAGTGGAAGCAAAGAAGATTGGACAGTTTGTTAAATAAAATGTCAAGCTCCTTGCCAAAAGTCCAGTCCACTATTGAGGCTGCAGTCTGGTCAAAATGAGAAACAAGTGCTTTAAGTTCTGAAGATGACGTACTCTAAAGATCATTCACTGAGCTGGTGCAAGGCAGCACGGAGCCCCGCGAGATGTTAGGAGTTTCCACTCGAGCACTGGCCTCCATGGAACAGCGCCCAGGGCAGGCGGCACCAGACACTGGCCAGGGCTTCAGCCCTGCTAACAATGGTCACACAGGGACATTTACAGTCACGGCTCTAGTGCCATGTGGCTGTGCGCTGACGGAACAGCCTGCTATGACATGAGAAGTCTTTATTAAAGGGCCATATTATGCAAGTGAGAAGCCACAAGCAACTAAAGAGCTTTCACGAGAAACAGCTTTTCGGAAAACTGGAAGTAGTAAGCATTATTACTTTCCCCCAATTTATAGGCCCCCAAAGGCACATCAGCTCCTAAACTACAGTTTCTCTCAACTCCGCCTCACTTGCCAAAGGGCAACGTGGGACATCCTGAAGACACAGAGCGCCTATGGGAGAGCAGCGAGGCAGGGGCCCTCGTGCCCAGGACCACGAGGCTCTGGCGGGCAGGCATCTTGCACTGCAAACACTGCAAGAAACAAAATTCTTCCAAGACCGCCTCCTTCTCTCCAAGGGCTTGGTGAAGTAGCGGAGGAGATTCTTTTGAAAGAGGTAGCTTTGGTTTAAGTTTCCACATGTTCAAATTCGAACAAGAGTTTTCAGTCCTCTCCCCAAATACCACATAACTCCTACGTGTCCAACTCTGAAGCAGTTCAAGAACCAATCTGCGGGGTGGTGAACACACAGTACAATACACAGATGATGTATTGTAGAACTGTACACCTGAAACCTCCATCATTTTATTAACCAGTATCACCCCAATAAGTTAACTAAAAATGTTTAAAAAATGATTAATTTTGATGAGCCACCTACCTTTAAAATTCTATATATAGTGAAAGTTCTCTTAGCTCTTTTATAACATAAAATAGATAAAATGTATAACTAATAATAATAATAAAAAAGAACCAATCTGCTTATATTTTCACAGCAGCCCATTTTAGGCACACATGTGAATGAGCTGGCCTCCTGCAGCACTTATGTGAGTCTTTATTCAGGGCAACAGGTTCTGGCTACAGGAATGGAGGAAGGTGCCAGAATACAGAGAGAGGATTCACGGCTTTTAAACGGCTATAGCCTGTTTCTGCTCAGCACTCTAACTGGAGCTTACCACTGACACCCCTAGAAAGAATTCACTAAATCAGAGGCTTAGGGAGAAGTTCCTTGTCACTAATACCCACAGCCAGGGCTAGCCAGGATCCAGACATTTAAGTTAAAGACTGCATTAAAATTCATTTAAAAAAACAAACACCTGGTGACTGAAGCAGGCAATTGCTGTGAGCATAGAACTGATCTGAAATCTAGTTACTTTCAAGTCATCATTAGATCCCTCTCTCAGAATCCTGAAATAAAAACGTTCCCCTGCACTCAGTGTCATACCTGGAATGACACTTTGCGACAGGATCTGAGACACATTGAACAACAGCTGCCTAATCACAAAATCATTTGGTCTGGCCCTGCCAAGGCCTCACCAAAAAGAAGCAGTTCCAGCCAACCCATTAAGGGTGCGTTAATTAAATGTTTGACCAAATACAGCAGGCTAATTTTTAAGCTGATAATTTTGTATGGCCTGCAAATGATGTTATAAATATTCAAATGCCCCTTGGCAGACAACAGGTTCCCCACCCCTGCTTTAAAACATTCGCCAACCTTCCACCTGGTCTAGGCCTACAGCAGACGCCAAGGTTGGTCTGGGGAGGGCTGGAAAGTCAAGACAGTCTGGGCCATGCTCAGGGCCCAGGCCTATTCCCTCCCCGTAATTCCTCCACCTCCCCACGGGCCCATCCTGTTCACTGTTTCCAGGGCTGGAACAAGGGGCAAAGTGACAAACTCTGAGAGCAGAGCTGAGAGCGGTAAGAGGCAAACAGGAGAAACGCACACCTGCACTTTCCCACTTACGAGGCCGCAGGCCATGAATGTTGGCAGACGTGTTTCATGTGCAGAGAGAAAAGCACAGCATACACTTCATGTTCGTTCATGCAAATATACAAAGTATTTAGCACATCAAAACGTTTTATCTTCCTCTTTAGTTTTCTGCACACACACACAAAATGGATAAACGGATCAAAATTTCTGAAAGGGCATACATCTCTTTTATGTATAAAAAATAGCATGTAAGTTTGCATGATATATTTTTTGGGGGAAAAAGCACACACAAAGAAAACCTTTAAGAACATAAATAGTAAATTCAAAGGAAACTAGAATGTTTCTATGAAATAGCCTAAATATATTTTTCAAACCTTAGTGTGACAGGAAAAAAATGCCTAAAACCAAAAGATTACCAGAACTAAATAAGTAAATAAAAGAGAGTTCGGGGATAAAATACATTCACTTAAGGAGAGGATGCCAGAGAACCAAATACGCAAGTAAAAACATTGCTCTATTTTGAATTTTTAATGGCGAAGCCCTGAGTCCAGGATAGTAAACAGAACAAGGGTCACCAGCCTGGGGTCTGGGATAATAAAGTCAGTTGCCTCAGGAAGAAAAAAAGCAGCACAGAAACCCAATATTACTGAACATAATGTTTCAGCAGCTTCAGGCAGTCACTGTCTCAGAAGTCAGTTTATGACTAGATAGTACTGTCCATTTATGAATCCCTATACTAACTAAAGCCTCATAACCATATGTCCAATTATTAGATATATAATTAAAAACAAACACTTACTGAGAATGCACTATGTCTAAGGTAACGAAGGAGACCAGCACCCAATAACTAGAACACAGAGTTGAAGTTCCAGAACTGGAGCTAGAGCCCCATCCCTTCCACCCATAAACAGGCCCTCATGTTAGCCAGTTAGACAATGTGTGAAATTCCAGGCAGGCTATTTGCACTGAGGTTTCCCCCTTCGTATATTATTCCGCAGCTCTGCTGCACCCTCCCATCACCAGCCCCCATGCTTTGCACACACACTTTTAGAAACATAGCAAAGTTTTGACAAGAACATTTACTCCTTACAGGCATTCCATATACAATTTCTTGACAAAAATTCTTCCCCTAAAGGAATGACTGTTAAAGTGACCAGAAACTGGTGAACACCTGTTACAGAAGGAATTTCCTTCTCGACAAAATCCATCGCATCCAACTCACTTAGCAAAGCTGTGCTCCTGTGTTCTGTCAGCCGAGACGGCGAGGTACGTGATTTGACATTATAAAGGTAGACTTAAAGTGTCCACATTTAAATCACAAGTAATCAGAAAATTCTCAACACTTAAAAGTAAGAATTTTTGAGACTTCCTTCTATTTTTTTTAGGCATTAAAAAAAAAAAAAAAAAAGGCCCAGGTAAATGAGCTTTAAATGTTCTAAGGTAATAAAAATAATGTCCATGCTTAGTGTATGCTATACTATCCAGGTACTGTGCTAACCTGAACCCCGTGAGGTCTGTACTTTTATTATCCCCACTTTACAGATAGGAAACCAACACACAAGTGTTAAGGGACTTGCCCAACATTCCAGTTAACAAGTTGCACAATTTCAAACAAGAGCAGTTCTGCCTCCAAAGTCCACTTAGTGGCTCTTGGCTACCTCGCCATCCTGTCACAATGATAGTGTTTTACAAAACTAGTTATTCACATCCAACTGATGGTGACAGAAACACTACAAAAGGCAAATAAAAGATTTTCCTTCATTGAGAGCAAAAGCTCTAGCTCAGCTACAAGGTGATTCACAATAATTTTGAAAATTTAAACTTTGTTTAGGCTGTTTAAAAGATTGGCGAGGTTCCTGCAAAAAACAAAGATGTACCCGCCATTTAACAAATTCAATTACACACACAAATTAAAAAAATCCTTTAACAATTTACAGCATGTGCTTTGGCCTTAAGGACCAAAGGAGTTCAAGAAGCTCAGAAACTCTAATAGTTAATGTCTCATTAGACACCACGGGCACCAGGGACATCCAACTGTATGTCACAGTCCAGGAGTCACCTGTAGTTGTGTTTTCATTAGTTCCCAGGAAAGGAGAAAATTAACAGTGTGGTGAGTTTTTTTTTTTTTTTTTTACAAAACTAAATGTACTCACTGTTTAAATTCTAATTATGTCCTTCCTTCTATTCTTTGTTGAGAATCCTTTATTTTATTAAATATACTATCAAGACATAGCGGTGGTTTTGTTGTAGCATGCTTCTCAGCACATTTACAAGGAGTTCGAAACTTCATTTATCCAAATTTTTATTTCTACTTTTAAAAAAAATTTTGGTTCTCAACTCTAGGAACCAGTCAATGGGCAAGGATACCAAGAAGTCACCCTTGGAAAAAACTAGTTAATAACCTGCCTAGAGAACTTTTTTTTTAAAGTCTCTCCGGAGTACAGTAGACCAGCAATTTTGGAAAATTATTTCCACTGAATAATTCACCATAAAAATGCAGGCTAAGCTGTCATCCTCAAGAGAGGAATACAATTCTAACTATCAAAGCCAGCAATACTTCAAGGCTCCAAAAAAACTTAGTGACATTACCATGCTAATGTTACCTATTTGTACTGTAACTCTAGATCAAAAAAGCAGATGTTTAAAACTGGATAAGGCTACTCAAATTTAACACCATTATCTTGATAAGCTTTCCGTACCACACTCCTCCCTACTTTAAACACTACCCAAGAAAAACAAGTAATTTTAAGGATCTTTCTCAATACAATGTAACCACCCGTTACAATTTGCATGGTGAATACTAAGCTTTAATTAACTATATAAATAGAAGTAGTTAAGGGTAGAAAACAAAACAAAACACCCTAACAGTTTGTTATCCAATTCTAAAAAGGGCAATTACAACTGCAAGTTCGGCCGTGAACCTTCACACATTCTTGCTTAGCCTGGAAAACAGATATGTGTGCACACTAAGGGTCAATTCTGAGGGCTTGTTTTATTAAACCACAGAATGTAAGTATATTTAAAGGCTTGTTAATCTGATCGACAAACTACATGTGAGTTTACTGGATCTGGCCTTTCCAAAATTTGGGATAAATCTACCCCGTTCAGCTCACCACTGTTTGCCCTTTGCTGATTTTCCTCTGGGGCTCCCAGCTGGAGATACATGGATATTTGTGGTCATTCATGGTGGGTTTAACAATCTAGGGAGTGTCTCCTCAAGACAACACAGAGTCAACAGCAAAGGGAAAAGCTTCCCTTAACTCAAAGGCTTCCTTCCTGTTCCCTGTCTTAAAAAAAACACACAAGGCTCCAAACTTCTTCCCTCAAGGGAACTGCAAACAGAGGCTGTCCTCATGTCTCTTCTGACAGCAGCAAAGCTCATCACTTCTACAGGCCAGACGCTGAAGGACCCCACATAACCCACAGCTCCACTCTGCTTTCCAAAGAAAGGGCAAGAGGCACAAACCAGAGGGACACACACACACACACAGACACACAGACACACACACACACACACACACACACACGAGTTCGTCCCACCACCAAAGATCTGAAATACTGGGGATTAACCATAGTTTGGTAGAGTCGTAACAGATACCTCCGAAACAAAACAAGCTGCCCAAGGAAGCTTTAAGCTAACAGCTCTGGAAATGTCATTTCTCCACCCCCATACATACATACTTATTGCATAAAACAGCTGTATGCCTGCAAGATCAGCTTAAAAATCACTGGGCCCTGAAAGAACACAACTGTACAAGATGAAAACTAATTGGAAAGTCCAAATCCGAGGATTCACAACGCCCTGCAACCACATGCTGCTGTCCCGGAGAAGGAAGGAGGCATGTAGAACGCCTGTAAAGGACCCGGGCTCCGCAGCCAGCTGATAACAACCTCGGGTATCTGGAGCTGGTGGCTGTCTTATTTCACTCGACACCTTCAATTCTCTCAGCAGCTACTGCAGGCAAACCGAGCCTGCCGAGAACAGTGACCCTGTCCTCCCCAGTGTTCCTAACACTCTGACACGAAGTAAATTACAAGGCAACCCCTTTCAGCCCCTATAAATTTTACCTACTTACTCTATTTGACTCAACTTTAAACTTTAGAGCTTAAAAAAGGAGATAATCTCATCTAGCCCTCAATTTTACAGGTATAGAAACAGATGGGAAAAGACTATCCTGGCTTGAGGATACAGACCAAGTTAGGGGCAGAACCAGGAGGCACCCATTCTTCCACCCAGCTTATCGTGCCATGCTGATCATCTGCACGGATGGGGTGCGGGAGCTGAGGTTGGTATCACCACACAGTCAAAGGGCTAACGCAGGGGACTGCAGTCCACAGGCCACTGGAAAGCTGAAGACCGTGTGCTTCCCAAAAAGTCAGTACCAGGTGAAGGGATAGGTAAGAACCCTGCCTATTTAGGTGATTCCTTCCCTTCTACTGAAATTCAAGTACAAACAAACAAACAGAGGATTACGATTAAATACACCTGGCTAGGACGTAGAAGGCTTTTTCTAAAAATGGGAGAGAATTTATTTCTGAGGCTTTACTTTCACAATAATACTCACCCTCGGCACAGGAAGACCCTGTTAAAGTTCCATAAATTGTTTTTAATAAGGTAAATATTTAGGCTGATTTTATGAGGCTTTCAGATATTCATTTTGAGAAAGTTAATGGTTCTGAGGATTAGCATGCATGATCACAATCAAAATGGTAAAATAAACCAAGCAATGTGTGAAAGTGGGCTTTAAAACCTGGTTAATTACACCAGACCTGTAGGTTTCAACCTTGGCTACACATGAGAATCATTCAACCTGGTCAAGCCTTCAGGTGACTACACCCCCAGACTTCTAGTCTTCACAGGTGAGGCCCCAGACATTGCGGAGAAGAAATACATCATATCTACTTTGCTCTGTCCAAATTCCTGACCCACAGAATCTATGGGCATAAGAGGTTGTTTTAGACCACTAAGGTTTGGGGTGATTTGTTAAGCAACAATAGTAACCGGGACACCTAGGAAGTACTTAAAAATCCCAATGTCCAAGTTGCACTGCAGCCCAATTAAGCCAGAATCTCTCGGGGTGGGACCCAGGCATATGTCTATTTTTCAGAGCGGCCCAGGTAAACCTAATGCACAACCATGGTGGAGAACCATCTCTAGGCCTATGCTGTCCAATACACTAGCCACCTGCCATATGTTGCCATTTTAGTTAATAAAAATTAAATTTAAAGCTCAGTTTTTTGATTGCACTAGCCACATGGTTAGTGCTTACCATACTGAACAGCAGATACACAGAACATTCCCATCATCACAGAAAATTCTATTGGACCAGTGGTGCTCAAAGCTTGGTCCTGAGCTAACTGCATCACATGGGAATTTGTTAGAAATGCAAATTCTCAAGCCACACACCAGACCTGATGGGTAGAACCTTTTGGGGTGGGGCTCTCCAGATGGTTCTATGCACCCTCAAGTGAGAAAACCACTGCTCTTATTACTGCCCATACAAAATAATTTTTTTCAAGACCTATCTCATATTTATATCTGAAGATTATTAACTTTTAACTCCATTATAATGAAAGAGAATAGTTTACGTTGTCATAAAATTTCAAAGATATATTTTTATATTAGCAAGTTTGTTTGAGAAGAAATGCCTTTCAATTAGCAAAGGATTATTTAAAAGTTTCATAAGGATGCTCTCAGTTATTTACGATCATTAAGAGAAATAACCTTATGGTCCAAAAATATAGAAATGGTTAAAAATTATAAACCTCAACAGACTGTTCAATTATTAAAATTACAGAGGTGGGCAAAGTAGATTTACAGTTGTAAATACACAAAACAGGGTTTATTCTTATATTATTGTTTATTAATTATTGTATTATTTTCCATATGAACAACTTTAAACCTGCATTTGTCCATCCCTGTATAATTATGAAAACTATGTTGCATGACAAAATATAAATGGGAGAAAAGCAAAACAAAATTTAACTGCAAATATTTGTATTATATGGACAAAGACAAAATGAAGGCAGAGGAAAACTAAAAATAACTAATTTGTTAAGCTTAACTGAACAATGATGCCCTCCCCTCCCTTTATTTCTGCCATGATTCTCATAGTTACCTGGGCAAAAATATATTAGGGTATCTAAGGAAGCAACTAAAAAAATACAATTGTGTTTTGATGTGAAAAGTCCATTCCAAGAACATTTGGGTAAAATAGTTCTACTACTTTATCAATGATTCAGTGAATTGTCCACCTCATAGTAACATGAAATAAAGGATGGATTCAAGCAAATGAAGAGGCTCAGACTGGGTGTCCTTCTAATACTTAAAGTCCACAAAAATGTCTCCTCTCTTCTTTTTTAAACTTAGATCCTACAATCAAATATAAGAATTACGCATTTTTACAAATAAAATTTTAGAGATGTAAAAACTTGACTTTTTTTACTCCCCTGTGTGTGTTTAGTTGCCGCACAGTTTGGGTAGTAAAATACCAAATAAACCCAACAACTATGTGTTTCTCACATTTTCTTCTGATATTTGCAAGTCTAAATTCCCAGAGTCACTTTGTAGAGTGATCTTCTTTGAAAAGAAGATCCCACCTCAATAAACTCTTGATTGTTTTAATATGTTTTCATATAAATTTTAGCATTACTTCCTTTACTGACTGCTCTGTTGTTAGTAAACTTAATTTCTTACATTGTCAAGATACAAAATCATCTTTCCGAGTATTTCTGTAGGTCTTGGTGTCCCCTAGGTAATGCTCTCCAAACTCATTTAAATTCTAAATGCATTAACACCTTCTCTGCTCTAGCTCCTGGGAAGATTTAAGAAAAGGTAACTGGTTGAATAAGTCTGAGAAATCCTGATGTCTTCAAAAAGCCTACTAATTGGGAGACACTTGTTCCTGTAAATTTCTTAAAACTATGAATGTATGGCATGTGCAACTTTGTTGAAAACTGGAAACAATCCATGTTATACACTTACTTCTAACTAGTTTTTGCCAGAAGAGGCCAAATTAAGTGGTAAGATAATAAACTAGCCGGTTTGATATCATTTTGAAAAACTTTCCCAGACCAACATGTATACACATTTTTAAATTAAAAATTTATGAACCAAAATGTTTGCAATAGTGATACAAAAAAAGGATTTTTTCAAAATTTTCCAACTTTCTGTACTGACTACAAGTAATTATCTTCATAAATGTGGGTAATTGAGGGCCGTTTGGGGCAGCTACCACCTTCAATCCTCGTATTTACATATGCTGTTAAGGGAATCATTGTTTTTATTTCTATTGTTGGAAGTTAAATAAAAAGGGAATTTGATAGAGGCTTCTAATAGTAATAATTTTTTTTATTAGCAAAGAGCATATACAAAATGTTTTCTGTGTGCTGGGCATTTTGAATCCAGGAGAATACAAAAATAAATATATATAGTCTTTACCCCGGAGAAACACCAGAGTCTAACTGGATATAGCTGCGGTAGTTCTTAACATTGAAGACAGAGACCGACACAAACAAAGCCATGCGTTATGGGGTTGGGGAGCAGGCTACACGGAGGAATCTATCATTTCTGTCCTCAAAGCGGGCAAAAACGCCACAACCAAGACACAAGGATAGGTATGATATTTAAAAACTCAAGGACCAAAAAAAGGGCCCTTGAAAATTAAAAACATGGTCACAGAAAGATAAAGCGCAGGGAATTTCCCAGGAGGTAGAACCAAAAAAAAACAAGAGATGAAAAGTAGAAAGGAAAAATAAAAAGTAATTAGATGACCAGTTCAGGAAACTAACTCCATGTCCAAAGTGTTCCAGGGGGGAAAAAACAAACAAAATGAATAAAACAAAGAATTTGTTAATGAATCAGTTTAAGAATTTTTTTCTTTTTCTTTTTTTTTAGAACGGAAGGACATGATTTTCCAGGACAAAAAGGCCCACTATTGTGATTTCTCCAAAAAAAAGGGGCGAGGGGGGGAGTAAAGAATATTCCACAAGATTCAGAGAGGGAAAATCTAGGTTACATACTAAGGACTAGAAATCCAAATAGCTTTGGACTTAACAACAGAAACACCAGAAGATAAAAGACATCAGGGCAAACCACATCTTTAATTTCATACCCATCCAAACTATTAATGAGGTGGGGTGGGCAGAACAAAGGTATGTTCATGGTTTCCAAAAAACTTTACCTCCCAAGCAGCCTTTCTCAGGAAAGCACTAAAGGATGTGCTCTATAAAACTGAGGCGGTCAGCCAGGAAAGGGGGGGAAAGAGAAAAACATGACGCTCCACAGAGAAGACGGGTGAAGGGCGCCCTCAGGATGACCTTGGCCAAACCAGGCGGGGGCTGCGGGTCCACAGGGAGCCTGTCGGGAGGGTCGCGGAGAACTGTCCCTACGAAGGTGAGATCAAGAGAACACTGGGTATGTCCGAAGGTCTTGAAATGAGACTTAGGCAAGCGGCAGATAATGTAAGTGCTGAGTTAAGGGTAAGTACATAGGAAAAGCAGCCAATTAAAGGAAAAAACAGAAATAACTGTTAACTCCAGGGAACACAGAAAGTTCTGTGCGACAGGAAAAGAGATCATAGAAGAATACGTGGTTCAACTATCAACAGTGTTCTATTTGGTCATATAAACAATGTAAACACTAAGTATTGATATAACCAAAATTACTATAGAAATATATTGAGAAAATGGGGAGTGGAAAGAATTTGGGGTGGGCTGGGGACAGGACCCAGAAAGGGGACAACGAGAGAAAATAAAAAACTAGCGCTACCCGCAGGTTACTCAGAAATAGGGAGGGAAATTCCAAAAAAATGAGCCAAAACTGCTCTATGTGGTTCCCTCTAGGGAAAGATATGAAGAGGAGAATTATCATTTTTTTATCATAGCCTTTATAAATTACAGAACTACTTTACACTTTCAACTATGTACACTGACTTAATTATACAGGGTGGGGTCCTGGCCACTGTGCCTGTTGGATGAGCAGCAACCTGGACACCAAAAAAAGGGCCGAGGTTTGATTCCTGGTCAGGGCACAGCCCCAGGTTGTGGGTTCAGTCCCCAGTCAGGGAGCATATGGGAGGCAGACGATGGATGTCTCTCGCTCTCTCGCTCTCTCCCCCCTTCCCTCCCATTCCTCTCTCTTTCAAGTCAATTTAAAAAAAACAACCACCCTATCCTCACGTGAGGATTGAAAAATTAAACATAAACAAATGGTGGGGGGGAGAGTAGGTTTACAGTTGGTTGTGTGGAAAATAATACAATAATTAATAAATAATAATACAAGAATAAACTCTGTGTTTTGTGTACTCACAGCTGTAAAGCTACTTTGCCCCACCCTGTATATATACACACATACATACATATACACATACATATACGTAGGATGCAACCTCTTACCCACTAAACTTGCATTTTTCAAATTATAAATTTTTAAAAAAATATATCTTCATTGATTTCAGAGAGAGGAAGGGAGAGGGAGAGGAGAGATAGAAACATCAATGATGAGAGAGTCACTGATTGGCTGCAGCTGGCAACCCGGGCATGTGCCCTGACCGGGAATCGAACTCTGATCTCCTGGATCCTAGGTCGATGCTCAACCGCTGAGCCACGCCCGGCTGGGCTCAAATTATAAATCGGAAGCCTATTAGTGGATGGTGAAATTAATTCAGTAAGTCACAACCATCATTCCTAAAATGAATTAGAACAGGAGGGGATGGAAAATAAGGCATTGCACTCTGCAAATTTTTTCATGAACTTTCATACACATACACACACTCACTGTTCATAACGTAAAATGTATTTTTAACTGTGGACTATGAACAAATTAACTTTAAAATCATTAATCTACACTGTATTATAATCACTTTTAGTCTTGTTTTTTAAACGAGATTTCAATCTACCTTTATTTTAAAACAAAGAAATGGAAAACGTTGACAGCTAATGAAAATACTCCATTATAATGCTCTTTAAAATACCACCACCATCATGCATGAACAGTGTTCACTCCTACGTTTGTGAAACCTAACCACTATCTGCTTTCTTACAATCAGCTCCGTAATATTTGAGCCAGAGAGACAAGTAACAACACAGAAAACAGAACAGAATTCAAAGCCACCTAAATAATTTTACAATATGGAATATTATGCTTTTTAGGGTGATATTTTAAATTTTATATGACTTTCACTAATATTTAAATCTCTGGTCTAAAGAGACACCTGAGCAGAAGGACCCATCCTGGAAGCATTTTTGGAGTGGCAGAGGAAGCCAGTTTGGAAATAAAAACTTACAACATATAATGCACAAACTAAAAAAATATATATGCAGTTGATAAATATATATCAGTAGCTTTCTTCCACTGGCCCTCCCTCATACACTTTACAAGGGGTGCCGCACACCTTGCAGGATGGAAAATACGGGCAAGAAGTTAAAACTCTGATGCTCTTTTACTAAAAGCCCAAATTTAGCCCAATTTTTCTTTTAACTTAGCCAGGTTCTATATCTACTGCTTTGGATGCTTACCCTACCGTTTACTTACATAAAATAACCAAGAACAAAAACTTCTGTGGAAAGTAAGTTCCATTTATACCCACTTCATGGTAAAATTTCACTTCCCAAAAGTTATAAAGATCAGGTTCATAAGCCACCCATCTGTGTTTTTAAAACCACCATTACCATCCATTCTGGATATAAAACAGAATGAGTCTTAATATACTGATATTTAAAGATAGAAAAGATATTTGTTAAAATACACATAAGCAATATATAAGTGTGCTTGTGTGTGTGTGTGTGTCTGAAAATAAGCTTGAGAAATAAATGACTGTGGTTATCTTTTTCTGACGGGTGAGGGGATGGGACGAGAACAAGTGCAAGTGGTGAAAGGAAGACTTTTCACCATATATCTCTTCCTACTTTGATATTTTAACTATTACCCATTTTGGCAAGTTAACGGTTCTCATTCTGTTTCCCCCTCCTGAACTACCTTGCTTCCTCATACTATTCCACAGTGTGTGTGTGTGTATCCATGTGCATGCACAATCACCCAGAAGTAATTTCTGGCAGGAATGCTTTCGCTTTCTTTGACAAAGACTTTCTCCTGTTCTTGCAAAACTGAACCAACACTATTAGCACCCACACGGCCAGCACACATAAATGCCGCCTGTCTCTGCAGGATGCCACAACCCAGGGTCACTTCCACAGCCCCTCCTCAGCGCTCCATCATACTGGGAATGTAGGCGGTACAGACATTTGCTGAGCGCCTGCTTCAAGCCAGGCGCTGCTCCGGAGCATGGGACACAAAGGTAAACAGGACAAGATACTTGCCTAATGGGAGCTCACAGCCTCGAAGAGGAGACAGAAGAGGAAATGGGTAATTTCCAAATAATACGGTACATGCAATGGCAAAAGTATAGTCTACGTAATCTACCACATTGCATTTTAATGATTTTCCCTCCCTTTTCCCACGTCTCTCAGAGGTGAGATCCTCTGACATAGGCCCATAGTTAGTGGGCCTGTAGTTATCTTTGGATCTCCTGTGCCAAGTACGATGCCTGTATGAGGTGAACCTCATAAATATCTCCTGCATAGTAATACAACTGTATTTTGAGAAACAAATGCATATGTCTTAATATTTCAAAAACAGTAGAGGTATATATACATCTACTGGACCTTTGTAGTATATTATAATCTTAGAATATCAGGACCAAAATAAATATCTTTAACTTCAGAAGCCCTGTGACCTTTCAGTCCTCACCATGTAGTCTTGGCTTTGATTCCATAAAGGGGGAAAATTATGAAAGCTAAGCCTGTCTGTTTCTTTTCCTGGAAATCAATGTACTCTCACTTGTTTTACTGGTAGGACTGAAAACTTTCACCCAGTAACTTAAAATTTCTATTCATGGTTAATACATTAATAATTTCTTACAATTTTCAGGAAAATGGTACTTCTCAATTTGATACAGGTGTGCCAATATTAATTGAAGGACTTCTTACACTTCAAATCTTGGATTTCTAGGCAAGAAAAATTATATTCTTGCCTTTCCCTGAGCTCTATCCCAAAACAAATCATAGAAATAAATTGTAAACATAACATGAAGCACTGTCACAATTAATCAACTCAAAGCCCAAGGGAGGAACTGTTTCTATTTTTAAATGCACTGTTGCTTTAAAGGAAAACCTGGTGGAGAAACATGAAACCAAGCTGCATAATGAAAATCAAAACGCATTTGGTGTCTCCATCCTTGCAATACAGTAATCCTAACCTACAAGCAACATTGTTGTACTGACCCCTCTCAGCTGGACTGTAAACTAAATGACTGGTACCCAGGCAGAGCCCCATAGAAAGGGCCTATCTACCACTAAAAGAATCAGATCTGTCAGAAGGACAGAACAAGAGAACACCCGTATTTCAATGCTATTCTTGTAGCTTCAGAGAAGGGGCTATTCCAATAAGTAAGCAGATGGATAAATCCCAAAAGCATCCTACAAATTTTTACTTAAAAGATCCTGATTAGTAATGGCAGTGCCACTGATGCCCTAAAAATGATCAAATGATAATTTAGCATTTCTAATCTACTGTCTACAGTTGTAATTTCTACCCAAATTCCACAAATAAATGTTTCTCCCCTCAAATGACAAAACTTCATTTCATTAAATAGTAGCTAACAGTAGCATTCCTTATGGTCAAGAGTGACAAGGAACAGGTGCCAAACCAGCAAGGAAAAGAGAAGCAGCAGCTACATAACAGGAGTTAGAATATTCTACCTGTTTCCCAGACTGCTTTGAAGAATCTGGCCCACCAGAAATTTTTTCTGAAACAATATAAAAATATCCAGCTGGGGGGGGGGAGGGGGGGGGCATGTTGGTGATCTAATTTAACCTACATATATTTTAATGTACTCAATGAGTTTACTTACTAACCATGAAATATACTACATTGCTATACATGTATCTAAATTACAACATTTAAAATGTATCTAAAAATATTGCCCAAGGTTACATCCATTATTTAAAAGTATTTAACACAACATTTTAAACATAACTTAGCTATTTACTATCACCATAACAATCTGCTGTAGGTAGCAAAATGTTTGCAAACTGAGTAAAAATTGCTAGCCTTGGTACAAAAAGCAAAAACAAACAAAAACCCACAAAACAGCAACAACAAAAACCAATCTTACATCCCGATAATTTCTTTCCCCAAATTTAGCAAAACTGTGCAGTAACACCACATGACTTTAGAATGGAGGCAGTTGCTTCCTTTAGCAATAAAGTAACAAACCCTACTTCAGAGTCTCCAGTGAAAATCTCTGAAGAGCAAAAACCACTAAATTGTAGCACATCACTCAACAGGTGACTTCTAGAAACACAGACTCATACTCATGTCCCAGAGGAATTAATTTTGCCAAATCTCCCGTTTTTTCTTTCCTATATTTTACAAGCTAGTGCACTGCTATACTGATTGAATTCCAACCGTTTTCTTCTCAGGGGCTTACCAGAAAAATGCCAAATATTCTAATTATTTTAGGGCATTTTCCCATACTGCTGGGTGGAATAGAGCAGAATTAATAAGGATCCAACAGTTACAACTTTTCAAATGCAAATATGTTGCCATCTAGTAAATGCAGCCCCCTCTTAAACATCCCCCCAGTGTCTACACAGCTTGGACACTACTTTTGTTTCCTTTTAAAATCAAACTTCGCATATCACATTCAGGCATTATCCCACCACCAACAACAAAATAGATTTTAAATGGTCCAGGCCTCAGCCTGCATCTTACAAGACTGTTTTTGCTTTATTGTGGGGTCCTCTCTCATTTTACACACAAAGTCCCTACACAAGTCTGTCCAATGAAGTGCAGCGGTGGAAAGAACCTGGGGCACTGGGTCCCGAGAACAACGAGGCGGTCACTTGCCCACTCCCGCCTCAGTTTTCTTATCTGTAAAATGTGGCCATTAGACTAATCATCTTTAGGGTCCTACCCAGCCGGCCCCTCTACGTCGGGGTGCCTCGAGGCCTGGGCCTGCCGGGGACAAGCTGACTGGTGCTAGCTCTGGCCAGGGTGCCCGGCCCGAAGCCGCTCCAGACGGGGGCGGTGGGGGTGGAGCGCAGCGGGAGGAGAGGAACTTGGACTTGTAACAGCTACAGACGGGAGCGTGCGACAAACTTGAAGCCAATCCTCCTAACAATAGGGAAGAACACTCCCATTTTCCTGGTTCAAACTTGGTGACCGCGGGGTCGGGTCCTCCTCCCGCCCTCTGCGCGCCGCGTTACCTTTCTCCCTGTTTGGTGTTGGAAGGAGGAGGGTGCAGGACCGTCTGGTTCCCTTCCATCTCCACCACGCACTTGGTGTTCAGTTCCAGTTCTGAAAGCAAAGGGAACACGAACGTTGCAAAGTCGAGCATCCCGCCGGCGCGGGCTCTCCGGGGAGGCGGCCGAGCCGGACACCCGGCGCCCGGGTCTGCGCGGCCGGTGCGGGCGCCGCCTCCGCCCGGCTCCCGGGCCTCCGGTGCGCGCTCGCCGCCCAGCCCCGCGGCCCCGCAGTTTCCGAAGTTGCCCCCTCCCTCGGCCAGACCCCAGGGAGAAACCAGCGGAAAGCTCCTCACCTCGTCGGTTCATCGGCCGGACCCGGACGGCAACTTTTACCTTGGTATCCGACATGTTGGCGGCGCCCGCTCGGCCCGAGGCGGCCCCTCACGCGCCGCGCCGCCGCCGCCTCCGCCGCCGCCGCCGCGCGCCCCCCGAGCGCGGCCGCCGCCGCTCCGCCGAGAGCTCCGTGAGGCAGCGCCGAGGCGCGCGGGCCATCCCGGGGGAGCGCGACGCGGGGCACGGCCGCGGCCCGGGGAGGGGCGGGCGCGGGGCGGGGCGGGGCGCGGCGGGCGGGGAGGAGGCCGCCGCGCGCGGGCCCAGGCGCCGCTCTAGCCGCGCGGGCCCTGCCGAGCGCGCAGCGCCGCGGCCCCTCGCGGCCGCCCGGGACCCGGCCGCACCGCCATCTTCGCCGCCCCGCCCGCCGGCCCGCCGGGGCCCCGCAGCTCGGGGAGGCCCGGCTTGGCGGCGCGCGGCGTCCTCCGGGGCCGGCGAGGCCGGGGCGGGAACGGGGCCGCGGACCCCGCCGGAATCCGGGGCGGGACGCCTGCTGTCCCCGGGCGGGGCTCCCGGGCCAGACCTGCACCGGCGCCTGCGGGGACCCCGCGGGGACCGCCGTAGACCCGAGTCACCTTCTGGGGCCGCTGTCACCCGCAGCCCCGGCGCCTGGGGCGCGCCGGGTGGGCAGGCCTCCCCCGCGGGGCTGGAGGCGCCCGAGCCCCGACGCGCGCGCGCCGCCCCTCCGCCCGCCCGCCCGGCGCCGGCCGCGGTGCCTTAGGATCGTGGTGGGAAACGGAGGCTGGGAATTAATCTGTGCGACTGCCGCCGGGAGAGTGTGTGTGTGGAGAGCGCGCTCGCTTCCTCTCGCTTCCCTTCTTCCACTTCTCCGGCCGAGGGAGGGTGTCAGCGGGCTGGGAGGGCCATGGACTCTTACATAAGGATTTACGGGTGGATGCTGCCGTCCTGCCCGCGCGGAACGGGGCGACTCTGATTTATTCTCTTTGGCTCAACAAGGGCTCTGGGGCGCTCTGTGCCAGGCAGGCGCTTGGAAGCGTTGCAGAGTGTAAAAACCCCGGGTTCAGACCTGGGGAAATCTTTCAATTTTGCGTAAATGCGGAAATCTATTTATTCATAAGTTCATCGAAAGTTGGGGGTGGGGGGCCCTACTGTGTGCATCCTGCAGCGCAGGACACGCTCGGGCGTGAGTGAGGTTGTGCGCCTGTGCCCCAGGCGCACACTGGGGCGGGGAGTCGCGCGGGGTCTCAGGTAGTGCCAGGCTGCAGGCCGTGGGGACAGGTTCAGCTCTGTCTGGAACAGGTGCCCGTTATAGGCTTGACTTTAAGCGATGCCCAACCGATGCTGCTCCGCCACCTCTGTCTTGTGCCAGGGCCAGCTGATTCGGTCCGCCTCTGAACGGCCTCTGGCGGCTTTCCTTCCTCTCCTTTCCTACCGCCCAAGCTACTTCCTCCGCCCATTCATCTATTCGGTAACTGTGTATCCAGCACCTATGATGTCACAAACACTGTTCCAGGTTCTTGGGATATATCGCTGAACAAAACAGGCAAAATTAACAGCCTCCTGGGGCTCTCAGTCTAATCCTGTGCCTGTCTCCTCACCTTTGCACTGTGACATCTTCTTAATCGAACTTCCTCACTTTATCATCCCGTAATATTTTCTATGTCCAGCTTCCAGATTGATTTTTTTTCATGAGTAAAATTGTATCGTTTGATCACGCATGGTACTCCATTGTTCAAGAAGCCCTGCTGGCAACCTGGCTCATCCTATTACTATTACCTCCCCTGCTCCTGAAATTCTTCATTTCATCCAGAACTTTTTCACAAGTAAGGTTCCATCCCTATGTTAAGCCATTGTTCTGCAGTTTCCGCCAATGTAAATTATAGAGGGTTGGATTGTGTCTCCAAGTCTTAACCCCCAGTACCTGTGAATGGGACCTCATTTGGAAATAGGGTCTTTGCAGGTGTAATCAAGTTAAAATAAGACCATACTGGGTTAGGAAGGGGCCTTAAATCCAATAACCAGTATCTTTCTAAGAGAAAGGAGAGGAAGATTTGAACCCACACACCCAGGGAAGAAAGCTGTGTGAAGACAGAGGCAGAGCCCCGCCAGGCGTAGCTCAGCGGTTGAGCGTCGACCTAGGATCCAGGCGATCAGGGTTCAATTCCTGGTCAGGGCACATGCCCAGGTTGTGGGCTTGATCCCCAGTTGGGGGTGTGCAGGAGGCAGCCCATCAGTGACTCTCATCATTGATATTTCTCTCTCTCTCCCTCTCCTTTCCTCTCTGAAATCAATATATATATATATATATATATATATATATATATATATATATATATATATATATATATTAAAAAAAAAAAAAAAGAGGCAGAGATTAGAGTAATGCAGCTGCAAACCATGGAAGGCCAAGAATTTCCAGGAGCTCTGACAAGCCAGAAAGAGGTAAGGAAGGATTCTTCCCTGGAGCCTTCAAGGGGAGCATAGCCCTTGATTTTGGATGTCCAGCCTCCAAAACTGTGAGAAAATTAATTTCTGCTACATTAAGCTATATGGTTTGTGATAATTTGTTATAGCAGTCCTAAGAAACTAACGCGGGAATTAATGTCTGCCTGTCCCCTGACCCATCTTTCCCACCTCCCCCTTCCCTTGTTCTTCACCATATGAAAGCCTTAGATGCCTAAGAAATTCCAACTTTATTCTAAAGGTGGTGGAAACTGAATGCAGGTTTTGGTTTTAGAGACAAGGTCTGACACGTTCAGAGCATTCTGAGGAATGTTGTCGCCATCCAGGGGGAGGTGATGATGGTTGAACAAAGCCAATGACAGTGCAAATGGAACACCAGGAACAGATGCAGGGCTTACTGTGGAGATAAGAGTGGGACGACTTGCCTGGTCAGGGGGGCTCAGCAGTTAAGCATCGACCTAGGATCCAGGAGGTCGCAGTCTGATTCCCGGTCAGGGCACATGCCCAGGTTGTGGGCTCGATCCCCAGTTGCAGGCGTGCAGGAAGCAGCCGATCAATGACAACTCTCTCATCACTGTGTTCCAGCTCTCTCTCTCCCTCTCCCTTCCTCTCTCTGAAATCAATAAAGAGATATCTAAAAAAAAAAGTTTCCACCATTTTTTTGCTGAGTGGCCCCCCCCTACTTCTCACCTTTCCCAACCCTCTCCAACTTAAAAAGCCCAGGTTGGTCCTCACCTCTTCTAAGAAGCATTTACTAAATGTTTCTTCTTCGAAAACAGTTCTAGCCTTAGGTCATTTGAAATTATATATTTTTAGAGTTGGAAAGTGCCTTTGGGGTCTTCTGGACCCTTCTATACAACATCCCCCAAAGTGGTCATCCCTCTGCTTGAATACGCCTGGTGGCAGAGTGCTCATTTCTGCATGAGCGTTTTAAAGTTCTGTAGTTAGAGAAGACCTCGACGAAGAATTGAATTTGCCTCTGTAGAATATCCCCAACTGTTGATGTTAGGACTGTTGCCTAGAGCTCTGCACCCCAAGTCAAACTCTTAGACATGGCAGCCCTCAGATACTTGAAGACGGCTCTCATGTCCTTCTGCAGAGACCTGTTCCTCAGAATATGCTTGTCTGGTTACTGTTGTTCTATAACACATCCCCCCCAAACTTTGCAGCTTAAAACAATTTGAGAAGGGCTCATCTGGGCAGTTCCAGCTCTGGTTCTATCATGAGACTATAGTCAGATGGTATCTGGGGGGCTAGAACAGCTCAAGCAGGCCAGGCATTTCTCTTTCTCTGGGTAGGTTAAAGGTTTCTCCATGTGGTCTTTCTGCATGGATACACTTGGGCTTCCTCACAGCATGGCGGCTGGGTTCCAGGAGTGCGCATCTGAAGAGTACAGGGCAAGCCATCTCATTCTTTATCACCTTACCGTAGAAATCCTGGAGTGTCACCTCCGCCATAGCCACACGAGCCCTCCCAAATCTAAGGGAATGACTATGTTCCCCTTCTCTCGTTGGGGGAAATGTCAAAGTTAATATTTTAGGAAGATCCTGTGGGGTGGGAGATATTATAGCTCTTTTTGGAAAATACAGTCTGCCACATAATGCCTCCTCTCAGCTGTCCTGGCCATCCTCCTCTGAAAGTGTATTACGATACCGTAAGCCTTAGGAATTAGATAGGCTGTGTTTGAATCTTGCCTCACTTATTCGTAGCCTGGAACAAGTAGTTTAACCTCCTGGATCTTCAGTCAGTTCATGAGTAAGTGTGGAAGCTGAACTCCTGCCACACAGGATGTAGCAGCACCTTTATGAGTAAATGCCTGTTACGCAATGTTCTATTTTTCTGAGAACTGCTGTTCCCTCCGCCCCACACCCCAGCTCATGGCTCCTTGTCTTCCATTGCCATGTTTGTGCTAATAACCCCAGCTGACTGGTACAGTTCACAGGACACCAAGGGCTGCTCCTGCCACGTACTGAGCCTTATCAGGTTCTTCCCCCTGGAAATCTGGGCTTGGGGTTCAGAGGGTTGTGACCCGAGACTGTGACCCTTGGAGTCAGACTGTCTGGCTTGAATCCTGAACCTTCCCTTTATGAGCTAGAAAATCTGTATGAACTCCTCTGGGCCTCAATTTTCTCATTTGTAAAATAGGCTAATGGTGATTGATTATAGTAAAGGTACCTACTTTATAGGGTTGTCTTGAGCATAAAAAGAGTTAATACCTGTGAAAGTCTCATCACAGCATTGAGAATGGGGGCTGGCATCTCCACGAAGTCAACCTGAGGGCTGGGGAGTGGCTGTGCTTCTCGCAGTCACAGGGAGGCCAGAACACTGCCCTGACCGAGAAGAATCGTGAAGAGTTGTGCATGACACTTAGGGGAGGGGGAACTGTGTGGGTTTCTGAAAACCTTCCAGGTGCTGCTTCTAGGCTCTATCAAGGCTGAGCTGCATTCTTGCTCCTGGATTCAAAGGGCTGTAGAAAGGTTGTGGGAGCCCCGACCTCAGACACCTGACAAGGGGAAACCCAGGTTCATCCAAGAAGGAATCATAGGCCATACACTACTGGACAGACTTCTTAAGAAGAATCTGGAACTTTCTAAATTCACCCATACTTGGTTTTTCCCCTCTTATTTAATGAAGTAAGCAGTAAAAAAGGCAAATAAAAGGATGCAAGTGCTTTTCTTGAGTGACAGTAAGGAAGGATCTGGGAGTTAGAAGGCAGTGTCCCACTCTAGAGTCAGAGGAGGGAGAAGCTCAGGGGACAGCAAGGCAGCTTGTTGAGGTCATGGGTCTGCTGTGCAGCAGTAAAGGCTCACCCGAGAGCTGGCCTAGCCTGAGAAGAGCCCCAGACTGGGGCTGAGGTATATGGAAAGGCTGGGGGTTGGGGCTCCCTGAGAGCACAGCCTGGCCCAGACATTTTCAACCATCTCTACAATCTCCAAAGACCAGCTTAACCAGCTACGGCTGCTGTGCACACTAGTCACGAGACACATCCCAGTCTATGCACTTTACAAATTTGCTCTTTGTTAGGAAGAGCTTGTTAATAGGGCTGGACTTTAGAAACTGGCTTCTGAAAAACTGGCAGACACCCGATAGCAAACATCCCAGGGCCTCTGGAATCATCTAGTGTCCGTAAGACGAAGTTCCAAAGCCTTTTCAGTGGGAAGGGTGCTGCCAGGCTGATGTAAAAACTGCTTAATGGCTTAAGTCTACGGAGGATCCATGAGTAATGATGGAGCAGGCAAATACTTAAATAAGAAGCTTTCTATAAATCTTCTTTAACAACTGTATCTGTCAGCCTAGGCTTAGTTATAGCATGGTGACTAACAACCGTCGAATTTCAGTGGCTTATAAAAACAAGGCTCTGTGCCTCACTTACATGCCTTGTCTATCACAGCCTGGTTGCCCATCACAGTTCTGCTCCTATCATTTTCACTCCGAGTCTCCCAGGCTGATGAAACAGATTGGTGGTGGAAGGAAAGGAGAAGTGATAGACCACACAAAGGCTCTTCAAGCTTTGGCTCAGAGATGGCACATATCACTCCTTAATTTTCATAGGACAAAACAAATCACATGGTCAAGCCTAGCCTGGATGGGGCAGGAAAGAGTCATTCTCCCCCAAGGAATGTGTAATATTGTCATATATCTTAAAATATATATATTTTTTGGTGTCTATGCACGGTTCCTGCCTCACAGCTCCTAAAACTGTTATAATTACCTAAGTGATTAGAGCATAGAAGCATCTTTTGTTACAACATTTGGTTTCTGACCTTCATTCCTGAAATAGCTCCAGAGCATTAATGGTGAAATGAGGTGATTGTTAGAAAGCTCCTAGATCAGCAGAGGGATGAGAGCTGGTTGCCAAGGAAACCAACCATGTGATTAGAGGATTGGAACTTTCAGCCCCACCACCCTCCACCCTTACCTCCGGGGAGGGGAGAGGGGCTGAGGTTGATTCAATTACTAATAGCCGACGAGTCAATCAGTCATGCCTATACAGTGAAACCTCCAATTAAATTTTTTTTTCCCCTCAAAGGATTGCATTCAGCGAGCTCCCCGGGTTAGCGAACACGTGGAGATGCTGGGAGAGGGGTGCGCCTGGAGAGGACATGGAGGCGCCACACTCCTTCCACATACCTTGCGCTGTGCGTGTCCTTTTGTAAATCAACTAGTAATCTAGAAAGCAAACTGTTTTCCTAAGTTCTGGGAGCTGCTCTAGGAAATTATCGAACCGAGGAGGGGGTCATGGGAACACACGGTGACAACCTGGACTTGTGATTGGTGTCTGCAGTGGGGCGGGGGCAGCCTTGTGGGACTGAACGCTTCACCTGTGGGACCTGATGCTAACTCCAATGGTAGGACACCCAGGCAGAGAGTGTCAGAACTGAGTTAAACTGTAGGACACCTACGTGGTGTCCCCCCAAAATTAGAGAACTACTTGGTGAGGGGAAAACCCCCACACATTTGGAGTACAGAAATACTCAGTGAGTAGTGAGTAGACAGAAAACAGTAAGTTTTTTACTTTAGAGAAGGGCTCCAAACCATCTACCACAATAACATTTTTATGGCTCAACAGTTAACAGTAGCAAACATTTATTAAACATTGACGACTTACTGAGTTCTAGTGTTTAACCTTCACAACAACCCTGTGAGGCATACGTTATAATTATCCTTCATTACAGTAGTCAGTAAAAAATAAAGAGAGAATTTAGGTTGCTTGTTCAAGGTCACATACATGGGATCAGGTGACCTTGGGATTTGAATACACATAAATATTGGAACATGCATGTGAGTGGTTTTCTTAAGGGAGCTGATGGATTTGCCCTGACACCTGTATTTTTCTGGCACAAAAGATAAGCAATATAAAGAACAGTCTGTTCTTATTATGCTTTACAGTTTAATGCAATGGGTAGCTTCCTCAGAAGAGTCACAAAATACTATGGGAGATAGAAGAGAAAATAATTCTTTTCATGGCGGTGATCTAGGATGCAGGGGGCGGTATTTGCAGGGAATATTGGACTCAAAGTGGCATAATAGGAAAAGCGGACATGGTTGGTTCTCTGCCTCTGTTACTTACCTGCTGTGTTTACCTTGAACATTTAAGCCTGGAGTCCCTTTTCTATTTCACAGGGTTGTTGTGAGGATTGCATGACATAATGTATGTAGAATGGCTGACTTGGAGACAGTCAACAAACGGTAGTTGTTATTACTACAACTATTGTTGTTATTGAAAAAAGATAGAATTCCGATATAATTATGCGTGGAAGAGCAGTCTCTGTGGGGGACCAAAGGGAACAGGAGCATGGGCGCAGGAAAACAATGAAATGCTGTGCTGTAGGAAGCTGATCAAACAATGTATACTGAAGGGCTGGCTTCAGGAGAAGTCAGGCACTGAAAATGACCTGGGAAGGGATTGGCCACGCTGGATTTGAGGAGCACCTGAAGTGGGAGATGAGCCGGGACAAAGATGGGGAGAGAAGGGCAGGGAGACATGCCTGGACGGAAGTCTTTGTCCACACTGCTGTGGACCAGTGGCTGATCAGAATAGAGTCTGACATCTTTCTCAATGCACAGGCCTCTAACCTACCCTCATAAGCACTGGGACCTAGCCAGCTGGTCCCAAACCTGGCTGACCATTCTTTGCAGCCTGCCAAAGCAGGGATCCCAGAGTCTTCTCTCAGATAGATTCAGAAGGTCTGGGCTGGGCTGATTCTGGAATAGCCCATCCCTGACTGGCATTTAGGAACAGCTTGGCAAGGCCACCCCATCACACTGGCTGCAGCCCACATGTGAGGGCTGTATAGCCTTAGTTTCTGAATATAAGCTCATGGGATGATTTGGAACTAGCCAAAATGAAACCAAAATAAGGTGAGAAGCAGCCCAAAAGAGAACAGGCCTTTCCTGAGGAATGTACCCAGCTGGGAAGACTGCAGGTTGGAAGTTGTGTGGGTAAGTGTAAGGGAAACCAGTGCACTTTCATTTTAATTCTACAAAGGTCACTGATAGAAAGTGGAAAGGCAACCCCACCCCATCCATCCACCAATGAGTCCATTCATTTATCAAATGTTTATTGAGCAGCTGGCACCCGAGGTACTGCGGGAATTGCTGGGGATTTAGAGACAGACATCTCTTCCCTCAAGGGGTTCCTGGGCCAGAGGGGAGCAGCTAGATGCCCCCTAAATTGGGCCACATTCTCATGGTGTGTGAGCCAGTTTGGGGGGAAGCCACAATTTCCATCCTCAGGGAGGCTTCACGCTGGAGAGGACTTTTGATCTGGGCCTTAATGGCTTAGGGGTAGTTTGCCAGCCAGGGAAAGAGAATATCTTAATCAGCAATGACTGAGTTGCAAGAAACAGTCTCAAACCAGCTAAGCCACAGTGAAGTATGTAGGAAAGACACATCCCTTTGGGGAGGCAGGTACCGTTCGTCTCATGAAGGGCTGGTAGCAGACTCGGGCGAGCTGAGAATACAAATTACTGCCTTGTTTCCTTTCAGCCCTGTGGTCTTTTGTCTCTCTCCATGTTTAATCCCTCCCTCTCTCTTTAGATGAACGTTGGCCACCTTCAGCACCTCTGTGCATAGGGCCTTCTGGCTCCACTTCCCAGCAGCACTGAACCACGCAGAACGAACAGCAATGTCTTGTCTAAGTAGCTCCATGTCCAGCTAAGGTCAGAACCTGTGTGTGTGTGTGTGTGTGTGTGTGTGTGTGTGTGTGTGTGTGTGTTCTGAAGGAGGGGGGTATTCGCGATGGAGACAGAGCGACTAAAAATCTTAACAGACTGAAGAAAGGGCAGAAGACATGAGCGTGCAGGGGAGAGCGGAGGAGGGAGAGGGGGACTGGGGTCCTGAAGTGGGGGCCTGGGGTCGAGTGTACTGAGGAGGGCGGGAGGGAGTAGGTGGAACTTGGAGTTTTCAGGTCCCGCGTGTGGCAGGGCTGGCAGTTAACTGCCCCATTCCCACCGTGCGTATTCTGCTGCTGCAGTTCCACCAGGAAGGGTATGTTCTTTCATTTGGTAGAAAAAGAGGTGATATCTCCACATTACCTTTAAGCATGAAATCACCCGGTCTGGGCCGGTGAGTACTCGCCACCCTCGACCAGACGGCCCGACGTGCAGATCAACCGGGGACTGGCCGCTATGTATTTCAGACCTGGAAACCTCTAGAACAAGAAATCACAGAAACGGCAAAGAAGAGTTCAACTCCTAACCTTTCATCCGACTGTAGAGGAGGGTTTGAACAGAAAACGAGTAGGCGAGAAGCTAGTCTTATTTTGGGTGTAAGCCCATCTGCTGGAAGGCCAGGATTAGAACAGCTCACAGGAGAATCATGGTTTTGGATCACCCAGATAAAGGTGGATCTCTGTACTTAGCAACCAAAATAAATGAAGCAAAAGGCTTGCTGGAAGAAACCACCAAACACTGATTGATGCTCAAGGACTATTCTGAAGGAAAAAAGTGTGTGTGCGTGTGGCGGGGTGTGTGTGGGGGGGACTTAAAAAACAAAGTCCTGCATATTGAATCTAAACCACCACTGTCATTTTCATACATGTGCTAACCCTAAATAATAATCTATTCCAGTGTTAAGCAGTATAATAATAAAACATTAATAATCTGGAAAACAGAAAGAAAGAATTCGGTCTGATTCCTGTCCCTAGGACCCTGCCTGCCGTTTCCCTTGTAGACGTGAAGCACATCTAGTCACCCACAGGAGGCAGCCTAAGTAGGGAGGAGGAGCCCCTGGGACAGGTGTGGGGGGGATAGAGGCTGGGCTGTTCCATGCCTGCGGCACAGTGTTGTTTGCCGGAGGAGGGGAAGGGGCATGTGGGAGCGTAGAGGACACATTAAGAAATGGCCTGGAAAACATGGGGATGGTGGGTGGAGATCCTCTTAAACTGCCTTGTCACCTATGGGTCATAATAAAAATGTCCCGTCCCAGAAGTAGAAGGTCCCAGCGCATCAACTCGATAAGATGGAAGGGGCCCCAGGGAAAGTCTGGGGCTGGAATACCTGTCTTCGGTGCTGCGCTCATCTTTCCTCTACCCAGGCCACTGTGGGTACCCCCTGCCCTAGCCCCCTTCCTTCTGCAGGGACTCTTACCGGTTTCTGGGCTTGTGGCCTGCATATGCTATGGCGGCCTTCCATGATTCCAGTATCAGATGGTGTAGAAGGATTCATAGAATCACCAGCCCTTGTCCGTTCTTTTCTCCCTCTTGTCCTACTCCTCAGAGGCAACAGTTTTTAACCTTACATACCCACGAGCTCTTGGGCAATTTATATAATGTCCCTATGCCTCAGGACTCCTCACGTACAAATGTCACTAATAACAGAACTACTTCATAAGGTCATTATCAAAATTAAATGAAGTGATTCATGTAAAGTGACTGGCGTTATGCCTTCACATAGTAAAAATTCAGTAAATGCTAGCTGTCACAATCACAGTGCATCGACCCACTGGCTTGGTTGTCGCCTTCCTGAGCGGTGAGCTCCTTCAAGACTTAGAGTCTGTAAAGTGATGGGCTCATTGAAGGAACTCAGTAAAAGGTAATTATTTTTATTATTACTATTGTTGAAGAGGGTAGGAAAGTTGCCTTGCTCGCCTGAATGTCTCCAGCCCACGGCACAGGCCCTAACACCTAGCATCTTCTCAGTGGGACCTTCACTCAGTGAATGAATTGAATAGTTAGGTCTTTGTTCTTTTCAAAATAGTCAGCATGGAATTAAATGCACTGCTTATTGTGATGTTTCTCAATGTTTTCCTTTCAGAGCCTGTGACATTCCTGTGAGCATTCTCAGCCATGGCAGGTCTCCATTCATCACTTAGTCCTGGGATTTTCAAGCTGGAGGATACTTTGGAGATCATTTAATCCAATCCCTTTGCCTTAGACAGAGCAATTGGTACCTGAGACATTAGGTGGTGAGACTAAGGCCACACAGCTGGTCATAACAAAGCCAGGAGGATGGGCTTTGTAGTTAAGTCTGGAGGTAAAATGAGTAAACCAGCTGAAAAAATATTGGTTGGTTCAAAACTGAGGTAGGAGTGAAACTAGACTTGCTTGTCTCATGAGAGTGAAGGTAATTCCACGAGAAGAGTCCCCAACGTGCGGGAGTGTCATTACTGGAACGTGTGAGCTGGCTTTGAAGGCAGTGTCCAAACCAGCTCCCCCCCATCCCTAGCAGCTCTCAGGATGTCCACTCCTGGCCGGGGCATAGCTTTTTCATTAAAAACTCCCTTCGAGTGAGGCTGCAGGCCTGGGGAGCCTGAGCATCTCACCTGGCCTCAACTCAGACATTGGTCAGGGCCTCTGCCTGGCGCTTGGCCCACCCCTTCGAATGCGATGCCCCAGAAAATGATTTCAGTGATTCTTCTCTCATTTTTCCCAAGGTTGGTACCTAACTAGCCCACTCTAGATACCTAGGAGAGGTTAACTCGGTATACACAATGGGTGCCTTGAGGCATTAGGGTTTGATCTTCTTCCAGAACCCAGTGAAGAAAGGCTCCAGTTCGCTGTTCCTTTAATTTCCAATCCACCAGATTCCGGTGTCAACCTCACACCACCAAAGATGCAAGCCTATCCCACCCCAGCCACACCCCTCACCCTGGCCTCATTGGAATGTTCTTGCCTGAATAAGCACTGATATAGTTGTTAAAAAACAAAAGACAGCGCCCTCGCTGGTTAGAGCGTTGGCCCTCAGACTGCAGGGTCCTGGATTCGATTCCAGCCAAGGTCAGGTACTGCCTCCGGTTGGGACACATGCAGGAGGCAACCGATCAGTGTGTCTCTCTCACATCGATGTTTCTTTCTCTCTCTCTTTCTCCCTTCCACCCTGAAAAGCAATGGAAAAAATATCCTCAGGTGAGGATCAGAAAAATAAGAGTTTTCTTTTAGTCAAGTTAATATCAAGACAGACATCCACAGTAGTAAAATCCCACGGGAAAGCCGCAAGCCAATCTTGTTTGGAGTCAGCTCAAGGCAGCTGTAGTAAATTAAGTAATATTTGCTTCCTGTGGAGGTGAAAAGACCCTTTTGCTTCACCAGAAGACTCAGGATAGCTCCTTCAAATTGTTCCCTAACCTCCTAGGGTCTCCTTAAACAGATTTCCGCCCACCGTGGTCCCTGTTTGCCCCCGGTCTGTAAGACGGGAGGAAGGCAACACCCTGCGAACCCTTTCTGCGGGGCGGGCGCCTCCCTGGGGGCCGGGAGAAGGTCAGGCTTCCCCGGGGGGTGCTCGCTGAGGGCCGGCTTCAGGGAGCGCGGCAGGTATCGCTTTGTAATTCTAGAAAGCATTTGCTAAAGACTTCGCCAGACAAGTGGAAGAAATATGGCTCTAAAAATGACTGTTCCCTTTTGAACAAGAAAACCCCGCATTTTTGTGGAGGGAGTAATGCGCTGTAGTGGCGGCAGACAGATGTGTTTCCAAAAATAGCCTGCAAGGCAGCATTTGTGAGGCTGCTGAGAACCTCGCTGTTCTGTGAATGCTTTCTCCGGAGCCTCTGAACTAAGTTCAAGCACCTATTGACCTTAAAAAGGCTTTGGCTACATACATATTTATTGCCTCCATAGTCTATGAAATCATTATTGTAAAAGGTCAAATATCTTCATATATTTGAAGAGAGGGGAGTGACAGTAAATTTTCCTGTAAGAGCTTTTAATACAAAACTGAACCAAATGCAGTGTGTGGAGTGTTGGATCCTGATTTAAACAAACCGACTATAAGCAGATATTTGGGGGCCAATTAGAAAAATTTAAATATGGATGGAGAATTAAATGATACTTAAGGAATTATTGTTCCTTTTGTGAAGTTATAGTATTTTGGTTATATAATTAAATGTCATTTTCATTAAGATGCAAACTGAAGTAGTTAAAGGCAAATACGATGTCTGGAATTTATTTTAAATAGTTTATCAAATATGTGTAACAGATGATGCTACAAAGGCTAAATGTCAGTTATTAATAGAGGTAATTGTTATGTTGGGGTTTATTATAATATTCTCTTGATTGATTTATAATGTTGTTTTTTAACCCTTACCTGAGGATATGTTTTTATTGATCTTTTAGAGAGAGAGAGGGGGAAGGAGGGAGGGGAAGAGAGAGAAATATCCATCCATTGCCTCCCATAGGCGGCCTGACCTGGGATCTAACTCAGAACCTGGGTATGCGCCCTGACCTGGAACTGAACCCACAACCTTTTTGGTGTACTGGGATGAGACTCCAACCAACCGGGCCACTCGGCTAGGGCGACTTATAATGTTTAAAATATTTTATAACGAAGTATTTTAACAATAAAAATAAATGCATATCCAAATTTTAAAAGAAAGACCCTAATACTAAAAACAGGTCACTTCTCACAAAAGAAATGGAGGCAATTTACCAAAGGAAATAATAATGAACTTAAATTGGTCATTTGCAAACCTAGTACAAAGCAAACTTAGTTTTTCAATGAACTTTCTCAATTCATGATCAGACTTAATGATGGTATTGAACACAGGACCCTAACCATGATAAAGAAATTAGAAGGTTAAAGTAATATAAAATGTTTCATTTACATTAATCCCAAAATGCACTTTTAGATTAAAAAAAAGTCCAAATGTATGGTGCCAGGTGGGCACTGGAAATATCAGGGGGAACACTTCGTAAAGTATAAGGTTGTCTAACCACTATGCTGTACACCTGAAACTAGTACAAAATAATACTGAATGTAAACTGTAATTGAAAAAAAGTCAGTTTTTTAAAGTATATCTTTTATAATTTCTAATAAAAATTATTATCCATGTAAATGACTATAATGTTAAAATGTTTAGTGTTGGGTGATTTCTTTAAAAAAATATGTTAAATTTACAGGTTCTTTACATTACATAGAAAAGTAAACCCAAATTGCACAAGCCCTACCAATCAGGAGCGAGGTTGTTTGTGTCTAACGCAGTAACAAGAGGACCTCACAGAACTGTGTGTGATCGTGTGGCTCCCACGCGTCTTAGGACACATCGCTGAGGATGCCCCTGGGGGAAGATGCTTCCTCACGACCCCCTTCACACCGTCGGCAGGACTTCACATAAACTTACCAGTAGTGGGGTCTCGCCTTCCTCACAGCCTTACTCCGGCCCCTGCTGGGTGCAGGCACACCTAGGCAGGGCCCTGATGGCCTAGCAGGGCTGTCCTGGAGGACAGGGATTTGAAGCCCTTCCTAGGACAGGACTTATGCTAAGGAGAGAAGAAACTAGACATAAAGCCTTAGTCATTGAAAGATGGAAAGGATTCTGAACAGAATAGAGTGAGTTGTGCTCTAATCCTGCACAGGAGGGCATCCCAAAGGTGAAACGGAGGGTGTTCTTACATTAGGGTAACTTGAGCAGAGTTTGGGGGCCTTTTGTAGTTCAGTAAATGGGGTGAAAACCAGCGGAGATCTCAGCACAGGAAAGCATGAGGAGAGGGGGCAGTTACTGTCAGCAGATGGAGGGAGTTGTGAAGAGGCCACCGTGAGAGGAGCAGGGACCTAGTGCAGGGGTGCACACAGCCCAAGGTGGCTCCACAGGGAAGGAGACAGGAATCATTCCCACTCCTGGGGGTGACCAGCTGGCATCAGAAGTGGAAGAGCCCGGCTGAGAGAGGTCAGGAGGGGAAGCCTGAGAGGGGTGTGGGGCGCACGGGGAGTCTGCACCCAATCCTCCTCTGTCTGATATCCACAGAGCAGCCAGAGCAGTGCTTTTAAATTTTTCCTGATGGTGGCATTCTTGTACTCGCACCCCATCACCGCTCTCCCTCACACCTGGACTAAACCTAAACTCCTTACCTGAGCCCACGGGGCCACCACCGCCTGGATGCTGCAGGCTCTCTGGTCTCGCCCCTGAGCTCTTCCCTGGGCACCCTCAGTCCAGCCACACTGACTTTCTTGCTGTTCAGGACAGACCACACTTTCATGACTCAGGGCTTTCATCCTGGCCTCTGTCTGGAAGGTTCTTTCTATCATTGATGTCACAGCTCAGAGGCCACCTTGGAAAAGCCTTCCCTGACCACCCCATCTAAAATGGCACCCTTGGGGGGGGGGTTAACCAAAGAATTTATATGCATATATGCAAAACCCAAGGACACAGATAATAGTGTGGTGAGGGACTGAGGAGGAGGTGGGTGCAGGTAGAAGGGGTCAATGGGGAGAAAAAAGGACATCTGTAATATTTTGAACAATAAAAAAATTTTTTTTTAAATGGCACCCTTTCTCCAGGCACCTTCTGTCCTCTTACCCTGGGTGCAGTGCTCCTCTCTTCCTGGGCCCCTGAGGCCCCTGCCCTGGGTGCTGTGCTTTAAAGGATAGCCCTGCTCCAGCCGTGGCCTTCCCAGAGGGCAAGAAGTCACAAGGCCAAATGGATGTGTTCACCAGGAGCCCACACCTGTGAATTTGGGTTCAATCTGAGAAGCAGAATCAACACACACACATGTACACAGTGTACGTACACACACATATATGAAAGGAAATTTGTCACAGGAATTTGACCTTATAAGGTTGTAGGATTCATGAAGTCACTGTGGCGATGTCTGCTGTTGAAGCTTGAAATGTGCGGGGCAGACAATGGGGAAGGGAAGAGGGACGGAAAGTGGGGAGATCAACAGCAAGCCGGAGCCCACAGTGTGGGCTGGAGTCCCATGAAGATGGACGGAAACCTGCGCCAGTTCTTGTTAACTCTGACCTTAGGGATGTGGGTGTTCCTTGCCACAGAGCTAAACATACCCATGCACCGGACCCAGGAGTCAGAGGAGCAGAAGGAGGACCCAGGGGGAGGCGGAGGGGAGGGGTAACTGCTGTCTGGTGGCAGCGGGTGAGCTGCAGATTAGCAACCATGCCTGTGACTTACAAACAGGCTGCTGCTTCTTCCCTGCCCACCAACCCCCCCCAAGGAGCATGGGAAGGGGAATTCTAAGAAATAGGATTCAGCCCAGCCAAGTATTGGTTAAAAATCCATCACCCCTGTTCTCGACTGCCCTGCAGGCATCTCATCCCCTGGAATTCCCAAATGGCCTCAGTGCTGTTTCCATATCTGCATGGATCTCTTTCCTGGTTCCATTTGCCTTTGGGCCACTCACACCACCCTGAGGCGTGACCAAGGGGTGGCTGTTTTCAGAGGCGTGGATGGAGTTTGAACATGTGGGCTGGTTCACGTGTGTGTGTGTGTGGGGGGGGAGCCACTCATGATTCAGGACACAGAGTGGGAGGTGTCAGAAGAAAAGGGAGGGCCACTGGCCAGCCCTCCCCCATTATTACATCCCTGGATGAAATCCTCAAGAAGCCAAAAATCCTAAATGCAGGACACTGCAGACCATTATGAAGGCATCTTTGTCAAGGTTGATGGATAAAACATGTTTTATTTAAGTTTTTTGTATAGACTTGTACATTTGAAATATTTAGACTTTGTGAAGGGAGAGAATCAGTGTGTCAGTAGCTGTGAGGGTGACTCAAGGTAATTTATGTTGAATAAATACCCTTAGGCACACAGTAGCCACTTTTCACTTATTTAGCATAACAACAGCGTGCATCGAGTCAGAATGAATCTTAAATTTCTTTAAAATTTGGGTTTATTTTTTGAATTCCCATGATTCAAAACTCATTGAAAAGTGTCCCTCCCATTTCTGCCCCCCATCGCTCGGTTCCTCTCCTCAGGACAAGAAATGCTGCCTGTTTCTTGTGTCCTCTCCCAGGGACATTCTCTGCATAGATAAACAAATCTGAACATCTATCCTCCAACCCTTTAAAGTTTTAACCTCAGTTTTAGCATATCATTTATACCACTCTTCACTGTGTCTTTGTGACTTAGTGCGTCTTAAAGACTGTTTCGTATCAGCACACGAAGAGCTTCCCCCTTCTTTGGTCATAGCTTCATAATATTTTATAATTTAACTGGTTCCTTACTGAATGTACGTTTAGGTTGTTACCAATCTTTGGCTGTTACAAACAATGTCGAAGTGAATATTCTTAAACATACATATGTCTGTAGGAAACATTTGTAGAAGTGGGATTCCTGGTTCAAATGGCTTATACATTTAAAATTTTGGGAGGTGCAACCAATCGCCTTCCATAAAGGTTATACCAAGCTCCACTCCCATCGGCAATGCAGGAGAATGCCTCTTTGCCCCTACTTTTGCTAACAAAGCATGTGTGGCGGCCTTGAAAATGCACCACCGGACAAATGCACAGCGTGTAATTACCGCTGTGTTCTGAATCCGCCACTGGGAGTGTGCCGAGGCCGGGCTTCCCACAGGCTCTCCCGGCCAGGACACTAAAGGCACAGTCCTGCAAGGTGGGGGATTCCTCTGTAGGTGACTTCAACTCAACTGTCCATCAGTCCGGCCAAGCTCTCTTAGAACTGTGCTGCAGCCCGAGACTCCCCCGTCCAACCCTCCTTCCTTCCTTCCTTCCCTCTTTCCCGAGGGTCGGATCAGCACCATGGTCCTAAGGTTTCCCCTTCCTCTGTCTTCCCTCCCCTTGTCCTTCTCAGGAATTTCCCCCAAATCGTCTCTTGCATATCTAGTCCCATCCCGGTGCCTGCTTCTCAGAAGAACCTGAAGTTTTCTTATTATGAGTGAAGTTGGGCATGTTTATATATATAAGAACCATTTTCATATTTTTTCATGAGATATTTCTTCATCTCCTTTGCCTGTTTTTCTGTTGGGTTAATCATCTTTCTCATTAACTTAGAGGGTCTCTTTATATTTGAGGGATATCAGACCTTTTTAATATGAATTTTGAAAATAGTTTTGTAGTTTGTCTTCTGCTTTTGTCTCACCCCCCCCCCCCCAATACACACAATGGAAAAACTACTTATTTGTAGTTTTCAAACTTGTCATACTTATTTTCTATTCTTTCCTGGCACCTGGGTTTTGTTTCACATTTTGAAAGTTCTTTACTCCTTCAGGAGGATTTAAAAATTCTCCCATCGGTACTTTTATTTTAACATTTAAATCTTTGATCCTTCCCGAATTGATTCTGGTATAACATATGAGGTAAGAATCCAAAATTTATTTTTTTTCCAGATGGCTACCAGTTGTTCCAACCCTATTTCTCAAATAATCTTTTCCTACAAATTAGAAATGCTACCTTTATCATGTAGTAAATTTCCATTTGCACTTGGGGCTTCTTTGTGTTTCATTTGATTCTACTGATCTGTCTTGGAGAGATACTTTCGTCTGTATTTTATTAGTCTAGTATTATAAAAAATAAGCAGACAGATATCCAAGACTCTAGCATAAATTTATTCAAACTCTAGCCAGAGCAATATATTCAACAGATGAATTGTTCTTTGGAGAAATATTCTGAAACCCTACATCTGCCAAAATCTAATCTTCTTTACCTGTTACGGCTGAAGTCCAAACTATAAGTATTGTCAATATTAGTTAATAAATCTTGACTTTTCTATAGCAAAATAGCTGGCTAGTGTCAGTTTTGTTTGTCTTTGTGGGTGAGGTTAGCATGTGAGTGGACTATGCTCATAGTCGGGGTAAGAAATTGATCCTGCCATTTCTCTGCTCACTTTTTACTTTCTCCTCACCACAAACCACCCTTTTCTCAGTATTACTGGCCTTTTGATTTGTAGATATCTGGGAGATGACACTTTACAGAACTCCAACTGCGGGAGTGCAGCTGGCCAAGAACCCCAGTGCCGTGCTCTGAAACCCACTCAAGTGTGTGTGCTGACACCCACTCAGTGTCCCCCAAGGGCTGCTCCCAGTCGTGACGGAGGGCAGCAGAGATGCCAGGGCAGGCTGTTCTGGAGCAGCGAACACCTCTCACAGCTGACTTTGGCTCCTGGACGACCCGATGGCCTTGCTGAGCCTTCCTTTAATTGCACAACCATCAAGAACACTTCTCCCCACTGTCTTTCCCTCTCTCGCTCGCGTGGGGTCAGATGTGCACGGTGGTCTAATGGTTCTCCCAGCCTTACCCTGCTTTCTCTGCATCTTCCCTCGCACAGGTGTTTTGTCCTACTAAAATCTTAGTGCATTGAATCCCAGTGTGACATCTGAGTCTTAGAAGACCTGCATTAACGAAAGCATCCTGTTCTCGTAGCCATTAAATGCGCTTATTGGTGCCTTTTCTACATACTAACTATAATTGGATAGTTAGGATATAAAGTAAGTGTATTTAGGCAGCAGATGAAACAAAACAAAACAAAAACCAGAACCATGCTTTAGGAGAAAGTAAAAAGTGAGCAGAGAAATGGCAATACAACTAACAACTTGGATGTTGGGTCCTGGCTCTTGGCCCCCTGCTTTGCTCTCTGTGCATTGGGAATAGCTCTTTTCCTCACTTGAGCGCATCATCCTGCCTCTTAACCACAGGTAATCAGTGAGAGATCACTAAATCTGTGTGTCAGTAAGTCAGGACTTTCAGACTTTAAAGCTCACATAGCAAAGATGAATGGAAGTCATCTTGAGAGCAATTAGGGCCTGACTAATCATACGAAGAGTTAGTTTCAACCTGGGCTTCACTGGGGGTATACCCAAAGAACAGAGCTGCTCCCAGGGCTGAGATCACCCCTCGGTCCTCAGGTGAAGCGGTTCTAATACATCATCATGATCCACCCAATGATGAAAGGGCGCACCCTTGATTTTAGTTAAATATCACCCCTCCTGCCTTTTCTAAAGTTCAGTATTTCCAAGACTTGGATTTAATTGCAAACGCTCTTCTGCTTTCCATCTTCAGGGATTCTGATTTTCTGGTGAAACCAAGTGTTAGTGGAAGGTTCAAGCTCAACTATTAATCCTCTCTCAGAATTCCGGGATCATGTCATTTTCAAGCACGAAATGCTTCACAAGAGAGCTGTTGACTTGCTGCTGCCCAGGTCCTTTCAGGTTGTGGCGTGCGTGGTGGAATGTCTCGGAGATGACTTCTGCAGGCGAGGCTTCCCTTTGAGTGTCTTCGGGCAAGATCAGTCATGTCCATTTCATTGCTGATGAGGTGTTTGTGCGATAAAAGCATTTTTAAATGGCTTACTTAACAGCTTTGGTTAACACTGAGTGTTTGGATCCTAATGTGTCAGTTATAGACATTTACTCTCATTATTAAAAATTCCTGCCTCTTTCACTGTGCAAAGGATGGTGTGCATGAGTAACGTCTGGGTGGAGTGGATCTGAGAAAGAATTTAGGGAGGAGAAAATTATACAATCTCCAATTTTTTTAGGGAGAGCCTAAATTTTTACCAGGTGAGCTCACTAATTTTTACCAGACTTGCCTCACAGGTTCTTATCTGTCTACAGACAACCCCAGGTTGGTACCCCAGCTGAAATTATAAGCAACGTAACCCCATTTCCACTTCTCCTGGCCCTTCACACTTCAATGTCAAGGGAATGTCCTTACCCCAAGCCAAACTCCGTAGCTAGCAAGTTACTCTTGGTATAAGGCTTGTTGAGCAAACGGCTGCTGTGACGCCTGAGACCAGCACTCCCCACGGGAGCGAACTGTGAGGAGCCGTTGCCTCCGTAAGATGAACTCGAGCCTTGGCTGGTGTGGTTCAGTGGTAGAGCATCACCTGGACACCGAAGGGTCGAGGGTTCGATTCCCGGTCAAGGGCACATACCTGGTTGCAGGTTGCTTCCCAGCCCCAGTTGGGTCATGTGCAGGAGGAAACCAATCTATGTGTCTCTTTCACATCACTGCTTCTCTCTCCCCTCCCCACCTTCCCCTCCTGCCCTCCCTCTTTCTTTAAAAATCAATGGAAAAAAATATCCTCAGGTGGGGATTAACAGTAAATAAATAAACAAACGAACAAACAAACATAAAAAAAAAAAAGATGAACTCGACTATTAGCAATAAGGACAAACCCTCCTAAAACTGACTCAGAACCTTGACAGTCTGCCACATTGTAGATTTTTTAATGTCATAAAGAAGAAATTCTAATAAAAAAGAAACGTCCCCACCTATCCTCACACCACTCTGTGCATCTGCTTTGTAACTGTGAAATCCATTTCCATCTGCACTGATATATAGGTGTCCCTCTCACTTGGATCACAGCATATATAGATGTGTCCTACTTCTTTCAATGTTATGTCATAGCCAACATATTTATTATTTTATTGGCTACATAGTATTCCATCATTCATATGTAATTTACTTCATCACTCCTAGCTATTAAACATCTAGGTATTTTGGGGTGTTTGATTTTTAAATATCTTTGTAATGCCATTATAAACATTACTATATGCAGTTTTTAAAAAATGTATTTTCTTTATGATCAATTCCCAGGAATAGTATTAGTGAATCAAAAAACATAAATATTTTGCCCTAGCTGGTTTGGCTCAGTGGTTAGAGTGTCGGCCCAAAGACTGAAGGGTCCCTGGTTCGATTTTGGCCAAGGGCACATACCTCGGTCACAGGCTTGATCCCCGGCCCTGGTCAGGGTGTGTGTGAGATGCAACCAATCAATGTGTCTCTCTCACACCGATGTTTCTCTCTCTCTCTCACCCTTCCCCTCTCTCTGAAAAGCAATGGAAAAAATATCCTCTGGTGAGGGTTAAAAAAACACGCCAAAAAACACAGCACATAAACA
This sequence comes from Miniopterus natalensis, assembly GCF_054644295.1. Lineage (NCBI taxonomy): Eukaryota > Metazoa > Chordata > Mammalia > Chiroptera > Miniopteridae > Miniopterus > Miniopterus natalensis. The sequence continues at coordinate 65,323,775 of NC_142089.1, read as the reverse complement.
TTTTAATGACTTTTGATAGGTAGCCAAATAGTCCTCCAAAAAATACAATACAGATTTACATGGCTACTAGTATAAATAAGATATATTGTAAATTTTAATTCATTATGTGTTGCTATCAAAAATAAAGAAGAACATAGTGAAGTGCTCACAAGCAGTTCCCCTTGGCCAGACTTAAGAAGGGGCAACACACAGGACAGGCTGAAGGCTTACGAGGGCCCTTCTGTCTTCACGAGGCAGGCTCCGAGGGGGAGAACGTCATGTGGGAGGTGTGAACCGGTCTTGCTGGCAGGTTTTTTTCTGTTTTGAGAAACATTGGGTTTAAACTGGGATTGGACAAAGGTTATGGTATTAGCAGCAAAGAGCATTCAGGGCAGAGGAGCGTACCAAGGGTGAATTTGGATCCAGATATAGGTTGAAAGTCCAGATCCATTTTTGGGGGGGAAGGGACACCACTCTTCTACCCAATTAAGAGAAACATATTGATCAGTACAGAGGTCTTTTTTCCTACACTTATCCTGCCATGAATTCGCAGAGACAGGCCCCCGCAGCTCAGGCGCCTTTCCGCTGGCTCTCACAGTGCGCTTCTCCGGCAGGAGCCGGCTGGCGCTCCGCTGGGCCCAGGTACCTTCCTCTTCGGCTTCCTTCCTTTTCTGATCATTTCCCTTCCCACGTTTCAGGAAGCTGTCTCGGCTCTGAGAGGGCTTCATATGCTCAATACGTACATTAATTCCCTTGGCAAGAATCTTGCCCTTAACTTGTTTGTTCCCAACAATGCTCACCGCACGCTGGGTGACATTGTAGACTCCTCCGGTTTTGCCGTGGGAACATTTGTGGGGCGCTCCTTTTTGAACAGTGCCCATTCCCTTGATGTCCACAATGTCGCCTTTGTTGCAGATTCTCATGTATGTGGCCAAAGGAACAACTCCATGTTTTCTAAAAGGCCCAGAGAACATACAGTGGGTGCCTCTCCCCTTTCCCTTTGTGTTGGTCGTTTGGGCAAATTACTGGAAGACGGTGGTTCCGACTGAAAGGTCTCCAGCAACTTTTGATTGAATTCCAGATTCCATGCTTAGTCCTGGGAATATAAAGGTCAGGAAGTCGTGCTCTTACACTTAAGGAGACCTCTGGTGTGGGGACAGAGATAAAAATACAGAGTGATCAGTGCAAGGAACCAGCAGACGCTGTGATGAGCTTTACAATGGAGGTGAAGCTTGAACTGAGTCTTAAAAAAATAACTGGAGAGAAACTGGCACCGTGATGCACCGCTGGTGGGCAGCTCCTCCAAAAGTTAAACAGAATTACCATATGATCCAGCAATTCCATTCCTGGAGAATTAAAAATATATGTTCACACAAAAACCTGTGCACAAATGAAACATAGCAATATTGTAATAGTCAAAAGGTAGAAACAACCCAAATGCTTATAAATTAATGAATGCCTGACAAAATGTGATACATCCAAACAATGAAGTATTATTCAGCAATAAAAAGGAATACAGTGCTGATACATGTTACAACATGGATGGCTCTTAAAATTATGCTAAGTGAGAGAAACCAGTCTCAAAATGTCACATATTGTATGATTCCATTTATGTGAAGTATCCAGAATAGAGACAGAAAGCAGATTAGTGGTTGCCAGGGGCTCAGGGGAGGGGGAAAGGGAGAGGGACTGCTTAATACAAATGGGGTTTCTTTTGGAGGTGATGAAATGTTTTAGAACTATATACAGGATGTCTCCCCCCAAAAATGTATGCACACTTTAACAGCTGATAGCTCAATTTTGGAAAATGAAATGTGTTTTAATAAACATTGCCTTTATAATTATTCAAAGTGTGTGATACATTTTTGGGGGACACCCTCTAGAGGTAATGGTTGTACAACATTGTGAATATTAAATGCATGTCACCTAATTGTACACTTTTGAATAGTTAATTTTATGTTGTGTGAATTTTATTTCAATACAAAATGAATAGAAATTCTCCAGGTAGACAAGGTGAAGGAAACATTCTACAGAGTTCACATCTTATGCCAAGGCCCAGAGGTACAAGCATGGGTTGTTTGAAAACATGAAGTACTTTAGTGTGGCCGGAACACACAGGGAACAGTAGGAGATGAGACTAGAAATGTGGGTGGGGGCCAAAAACTAAAGGGGTAAGGGGCTTAATTTTATAGAAAGAGGTGCCTTCTAAATCGAGGCTCAAAAACTGGCAAGGCTGAGACTGTAGGTGAGGACACTCTGTCCAAGGTTGTCATTGTTGACAGAATGTTAAAAAAAGAAGAGACTTAGAAAATATTCAGCCTGGTTTTTCCCACGGTGAAGTCATGAAACACCGGCCTTTTATGGTACGGGGCAGGGGCGGGGGTGGATGTGTGGTCAGGCCCTTCATTCACTGCTGTGTCTCCAGCATCTAGAACAGTGCCTGGCAGATAGTAGACGCTCAGTAAATAACTGTTAAATAAATGGGATCAGTTTGGGAAAGGTGCACACTATATTCCTTCTTGGAGGGCATCTACACACATTAGCAAAATAAAGTCCCTGAGAAACCGGTAGTAAAGAAACACTTTTAACTTACCAGCCAGCATTTCCTAGCTAACGTTCCCACACACTTCTGTTTTCATTATGCTTATGCAGATCCTGTAGGTGCCTAATGCTCTCCTGAAAAGCTCAGGAAATGATTACCTGCTTCATACCCTTTCTTTTACAGGTGAGTCATATTCATAGAACACCAGATAGAGAATTTTATTTATTTTTAGTAAATATATCTTTATTGATTTCAGAGAGAGGAAAGGAGAGGGAGAGAGAGAGAAACATCAATGATGAGAGAGTCGTTGATCAAGCCCACAACCCGGGCATGTGCCCTGACAGGGAATCAAACCCAGATCGCCTGGATCCTAGGTCGACGCTCAACCGCTGAGCCACGCCTGGCCGGGCCAGATAGAGAATTTTAAACCATACCTAGCTGCAGTGAAAATCAGAAGTACCTAAACTGAAAGGACCTAAACTCCAAGAAAACAGAGCCTAGCTTAGAATAAATGTTTTGAGGGACAAATTGTTCCCTGGTTTGGATGGAAGCAGAGATATCTGGGAAGCCTCTTTTTTCTCTGCTGCCAACATAATCGGAGCTGTGCCCCAGCTGAGGGAAGCTGTTTCCACCTGGATACCCTCTGGCAGTTGTTTATACTTCCCTGGATTGAGCAGTAGAATGCTCAGTCTTACTGACCTCAAATGAGACATTTACCGATGGAACACCAGCTGTTCTTATCTGTAAAATGGAGATGAGACATTACTTCCTTCCCCATCAGAGGATTTACTGTGAAATACTTGAGGCTTAAGCCTCAGGTCTTTCCATTAGATGGGCCTCTTTTACTTTTTTTTTTGGTAATTTCTATATTTATTCTAAATAAATATGTGGCATAGTAAATTCATATTCTCTTTTTTAAAGAGCCCTCCAACTGTATACACTTAGGACCTCATGGAACTCGGATCCCACTCTCAAGTGGCCAGACTGGAGGCTCCCTGAGGGCAAGGACCCCGTGCACCCAGCATTCAGAGCCTTCCCGACAGTTAGCAGGAACTCAGTAAATATTTGTGGAGGATTGGCCGTTTAGAGATCATGTACGTTAAACACTTGGCAACGAGTCCTCACTACATGGAGTTTTATGAGTACACAGTCAGACAGAGGCAGAACAGAAAGTGCACCCGAAGGTGTTTATCTGCAGAACTAGGCACAAGTCATTGGTTTTGAACCGGCCCACGATGCCTATGAAGCACATTCAACATCATCATAACAAATTGCAGGTTTAGGAATACAAATTTTTCCTGGTGCTCCAAAATAAACTTGCCCTTTCCATCGCCCGCAGTCATGTGGCATTTCCCTTATCTGTGAGAATGGGACAAAGGGAACCCTGATGCGACCTTAAACTCTGAGCTCCACTCAGTGCAGATGAAATCGTTAGAACGGCAAATACTCTGCTCGATGTTCCTTAAGAAACGGGCGATTTTCTCACTCAGTGATGACTGACATTCTTTACAGTAATGTTGAGGAGCATGAGGGCTTCCAAGGAAGACAACCAGAAGGCAGCTGGGCCCTGGCCAGTGGGGCTCAACTGGCTGGAGTTTCAACCCATTCACCAAAAGGGTGCAGGTTGGATTCCCTGCCAGGCAGGTACCTAGGTTTCAGGTTCGATCCTCAGCCAGGGCGCCTACGGGAGGCAACAAATCGATGTTTCTCTCTCACATTGATGTCTCTCTCTCTCTTTACGCCCTTCCTCTATCTCTAAAATCAATAAACATATCCTCGAGTGAGGATTTTAAAAAAGGCAGCTGGAAGAGTAGGCACAGTGTCATATGTGTTTCTGTGAAGTGTGTGTATCTCTTTGTTGCAATTGCCTCTGTAAACAGACAGCCAGCAGAATCCTCTGAGAATAGCGATTACCTGCAGCAGCGAGTGACTGAGCCATTAATAAGGCCAGCACCAAGGCCTCGTCGGGCAGGAGAGGCTCTGCCCTCCCTCCTCGGCACCCCACCTCCTCTAGAACCCCTCCTGGGAGGCGCTCACCCTTCCTACCATTATCATAAAGAATGGCCGGAATGGGAGGGTGGCTGAGTCTTAAACACTGCTCCTGTCTAGTCAAAGGAAATGAAGGTGGAGGGACAGCCCAGCTTATAGACACGGGGGACATGTCGTCAGTGCCATCCGCTGCTGGACTGAAACACTGGGCTATTTGTCACACAGAGCCCCATCTGTTCAAGGCACAGGGATGCTATTCGCTTAGAGGGGAAAGGAAGAATTGATAGCAATATCCCCTCGCTTTCACATTAGAGGGTTTGAAAAATAGCCCTTCAGAAGAAGGACACCTTTGTGTTCCGACTGAGTTATGGATCTAACAGCATCACTGGGCCGAGGCTCATCACTTGGGGTGGTGAACCGTGAGGCGCAGCAGGACGCCAAACCTGCCCTCTCAGAATTCTGCTCTGTGAATGAATCCCCAGCAACTTTTTGTTGCCAACAAAATTAAAAATAAAGGATTTGGTTTATGATGGGCAGAATCTGAAGGGCCAACGGAAGGGAAATAACAATGGCTTTAGATAAGAAAAGAGCACATTTGCAGAAAACTTACATACGGTCACCTGAGTTCTCAACGAGGAACATCTTTGAAGACGGTTATCCTTCAACTAAATTCTCTCTTTATTCCCAGTCCTCAGAAAACTCATGATGAAATGCTTCAGTGTGGATATGATTATTACCATCATCATCTCGTTATGATGTGGGGCTCTGTAGTCTCTTCAAATCTGCAAATGGAGATCTTGCAGCTCTGAAATATCTCTTTATTATGTCATTGATAGTTTTCTCTTCTCTCTTCTCTCCGTAAAACCCATGAGCTGGATGTTGGGCCTCTTGGAGTGATTCTCTCATTTTCTTATTTTTTTAATCCCATTGTCCATCTTGTTCTATGTCTTGGGAGATTTCCATCAACGTAAAATTCTCTGGAGTTTTTCTATTTGCTTAGCCTGTTTATTTTTTTTATTTCCGAAAGCTCTTTCTTAAATTTTGTTTTCTTTTCTTAGAATCCTTTTCTGGTTTCTCTTCTCTTGTGTTTCAGCATCCTGTTTTTGTTTTTTTTCTTATTGCTCTTGAGGATATTAATTCTAGTTTTTGAATGTTTTCTTCTATTCTTTGCCTCATTTTTGTCTCTTCTGGGTTATTTTGTTTGTCTGTTTATTTGTTCATTTATTTGTTTTGGACCCTTGCAGCCAAATCATTAGCCATTACCTATAGATGAATGTCGATCCCTCCCCATAGAAAATTCTCTTTCCAGACAAGGTGATCCTGCTTGACACCTGAGCACCAGGAGGCTTTCCCTTCCTCACTCTCCTCCATGGCCACTCCTGAGTGGGGCCGTAATGCTGCTCTCATCCATCTGGCGCCAGCATGTGGTCCGAGGTAATCTGTAAGTCATTCGTTAGGGTTTCTTCCTCAGTCCACTACTTATTAGGAACTCTGGTGAGGCCACAGATGTGGGGTGAGGAAGGGGAACAACATAGCAAAAGTGGGGGTTATGGAAGTCATGCTTTATGACCTTCTCAAGGCCAGTCTTGTCTGTACCATTTCCATTTGATGGTAGTTGAAGCAGTAAAAGCTGAATGGCTGTGTGTGTTGCTTTTCCAATGGTGGGCCTTAGAACAGGGTGATCATGTGCCAAGCCAGCTTTTTCATCAGAACATTAAAAAACATTGGAGCACAGCATTGGAAATGCCAGTTTCCAGAAGTCTTTTTTTTTTTTTTTTTCTGGGACCACTGATAGTCTTATGGGGGTTCCATTGTACATAATAAGTTGCTTTTCTCCTGCTGCTTCCAAAATTATCTCTTTGTCTTTGACTTTTAACATTTTGATTATAACATGTCTCAGAGTAATTCTTTTTTTAAAAAAAGATTTTTAAAATTGACTTTAAGAGAGAGAGGAAAGGAGAGGGAGAGTGCAACATCGATCGGCTGCCTCCTGCATGCCCCCTAACAGGAATCAGACCTGCAACTTTTCAGTGCATGGGATGACACCCAACCGACTGGGCCACACCACCCAGAGCACAGAGTAATTCATTGGGTGGATCTTGCTTGGGGTCCTTTGAGCTTTCTGTACCTGGATGTCCATATCTCTCTCAAGACTTGGGAGGTTTTCAGCTATCATTTCTTTAAATAAGCTTTCTGCCTTTTTCTCTCCCTTTTCTTCTTCTTCTTCTTCCTCTTCTTCTTCTTGGATTTAGATGATGAGAATGTTCATTTGGTTGATGGTACCCTATAATTCATATAGACTTTCTTTACTTTTTAAAATTCTTTCTACATTTTGTTCATCTCATTGGCTAACTTTGAATAATCTCTCTTCAGGTTCACTGAGTCTTTCTTCTGCATCTTTATTTTATAAATGAACTAGCTGTCCACCCCGTGTCTTATACTAAGATAGGCAGGTCTTCATGGAAGTGTGACCACGGTCATCAGATTTTCAATACATTTTGGCCTCAAGAAAGAGTTGGAGGATCCTGGTGTGAATGTTTTGTTTATTTTTATGTTTATTTATTTATTTGAAAGAGGGAGGGAGAGAGAGAGAGAGAGATCGATTTGTTTTTCCACTTATTTATGCATTCATTGCTTGTTTCTTGTATGTGCCCTGACTGGGGATCGAACCCACAACCTTGGAGTATTGGAATGGTGCTCTAACCAACTGAGCTACCTGGCCAGGGCCAGGCCAAGGATGTTTTGTAACTTTGGTGTAAGGGAGTGGAAATTTGGTATGACAAAGAGTAAGCTGTTGAGAGTGACTGTTTTGGATTTGTTTCGCCTACATAGCTGACTGGCCTGGGGCTATCTCCCACTGAGGGACACTTTGGATTATTGGGGAAAAACACTTTAGATTGGCTTTGTTCAAGGCTTTAGATTCAAGTAGCTCTCTTCTCTCCTTGGTAAACTTTCCTTAGACATGTTTCTCCTTGTCTCTTCTTGTCACTAGAACACTAAGAGATCTAGAGAACTGATATTAAAATGTGGGCTTGGAGTAGGGATGCTAAACGGGTTTCAACTTGTTTATCACTCCAGTTGGTTTTTTGTAGTTACCTATTGGCTGTTTTGAGAAGGACCCTTAAGATTTATCCAGGCTCAGCAAGAAAAAGCAAGTAATATGATTAATTAGTAATGTATTTGGACATGGCCAGTGTTTTAGGTGGATTCAATAGAAACAAACTCTGAGTCTCAGAGACTTGCTTGCAGGAGGATTATTAAGGAGCTTATTCAAGAATAACACCTGTAAGGAAATGAGGGAAGCAATATGAGACATTGCAGTTGCTACTAAATCCTTAGCCAATCTCGCGGGGGATCTCTAGAGCTGAGTTGTCCCAAATGAGACAAAGTGCCAGGCCTTAGCATGACTATTTCCCCCCCATTCCTCCCAACATTGACCCTGGAGGGCTGAAACCTTGAGTCAGGTAGTTCCCTTTGGCCAAAGCCATTCTCAGAGAAGCAATTATGAGCCATCAGTGGCCAACACTTGTGACAGCTAAGGGAATGCATGCATGGGTCCTGAAAGGGGAATCCGGGTAGCATACCACAGTGTCCACTATAGCCACAAAAGTGGGAGTGGCTACACATGTGAGAGATATTTGTCATTCTTGACTAGGGAAGAAAGCCAAAGAAATTCCCTGCTACTTCAAGTGTGAGCCTTAGGCTAGAGGAGCAAGATAAGACCATGCAACAAACAAGGACCACTCGAGCTCACTAGAGGACAATACTGAGGTTCAGGACCCAGCGCTGTTGTTGTCATAAGTGTCCCTGTGCCTATTCTTGTCTATTATGCATATACCTGCCTTGCGAAACGCACATGGGATTGGCAGCAGCTTCATTAGCAACTGGAGAGGATACAGGACTTCAGGCCCTGAATTCTGGTCATCTTTCTCTATATCTTTCCACAATGGAAACATGACTAAAACTATTTAATGCCAGCTCATCGTAACTAATGATATGAGTCTCCTTTGCTTACTCACCCTGCCTCTCCCTCATGCCTCCTGCCCTGGAGGTGTCCCTGTTGGAAGGTGTTGGAGCTCCAGCTGGGCTTTCATCAGCGTCTACATCAACTGCAGAAGGAGCCCAGAAGCTGCTGTGAGTCTAAGTCAGAGGTGGGGAACCTTTTTCCTGCCAAGGGCCATTTGGATATTTATAACATGATTCACTGGCCATACAAAATTATCAACTTAAAAACTAGCTTTGAATAAAGCTCCTAGATATATTGACTTTCAAGCCCCCATTGCTGTTGCCTTGGCAGGGCCAGACCAAATGATTCTGCGGACTGCATATGGCCCATGGGCCAGACGTTCCCCACCCCTGGTCTAAGTCCTGAAGAGGGGTGTCATCTGAGGCCTAGAAGTTCTCTATTTATCTCCCCCAAATTCCTTAAATCTTCTCCCAAATCTTTAACTATAGGAAACCCAATGTATAGCTTGTCTGTGGGGCCAGAGTTAAAATCAGAAAGTTCTACAGAGATACATCACTTGTTCTTCTCCCCAGGTGAAGTTGTACTGGGTTACTGCCAAAATTTCAATGGTCCCCCACCTAAGTGATGGATAAAACTCACTAGCAGCCTGCCATTTATATTTCTTTGAGTTTATTTTCTCCCTGATTAAAAAAATCATAGATCTAAATATGAAGGCTAATACTCTAAAGCTTCTAGGGGAAACCACAGAGAAATATTTTTATGACTTTTGGGTAGGCAAAGATTTCTTCGACAAAGCACAAAAGTGTAAAAGACAAAGTTGAAAATTAGACTTCATCAAAATGGAAAACCTCTGCTCATCAAAGATACCATTAAGAATGTAAAAAGATGTCGACTTGGATAAAATATTTGTAGTGTTTATTTGACAAAGGACTTATATCCAGAATACATATGTAGATATATTTTAAAACTCCTACACACCAAAACTAAAATGACAAACAATTCTATTAAAGAAACAGCAACAGACTTTCACTGGCACTTCACAAAAGATGATAACTGAAGGTCTAGACAACATATGAAAAGGCTGTGAAAATCATTATTCATCAGAGAAATTCAAATTAAAAGCACAATGAGATACTATGACAGACCTGAATGAATGAATAAAACTAGAAAGACTGACAATAATATATGATGGCAAGGATGTGGAGGAGCTGAGACTCTCCTACAATACTGGTAGGAATATAAAATGGTGCAACCACTATGGAAAGCTGCTTGGCACTTTCTAAGTTAAACATGTATCTACCTTACAACTCAGCAGTTCCACTTCTGGGTATATATCTATAAATGAGTGTACATGTGCACATAAAAATTTGTCTGTGGCCCTGGCCAGTGTGGCTCAGTTGGTTGAGTGTCATGCTGTGTACCAAAAGGTTGCCGGTTTGATTCCCAGTAAGAGCACATGCCCAGGTTTCAGGCTGGATCCCTGGTTAGGGTGTGTGCTGGAGACAGCCGATCGGTGTTTTTTTCCCTCTCTCCCTCTCCCTTCCTCTCTCTCTCAAATCAATAAAAACATATATATTTTTTAAATCCTAAAAAAAAAAAAAAATTGTATGTGGAAATTCATAGCAATCTTATGATAACTCCAAAATAGAAATAAGTAAAATGTGCACCAGTAGGAAAATAACTAAATAAATTGTGATATATTAATACAATGGAATACCACTCAGCACTTAAAAAACAATAACACCGGTATAGGCAAAGAAGTAGATAACCTTCAAAACATTACATTGAGTGAAAGAAGTCAGATACCACTAAATAATATACACTGTATGACTCCATTTATATAAAGTTCAAGAACAAGGAAAAACAGCCTATGGTGACACGTCAGGATGCAGGCAAGTGAGTATTCACTGGAGGCAGAGGGAAGCTTCTGAGGTGATGGAAATCTGCACTATCTTGATCTGGAAGGTGGTCCCACGGGAGTGTAGGTATACAAATATTTATTAATTTTTTTCATTGAAAATTTCATCTTAAAACATGCTCTGTACTATGTATGTTATGCCTCAAAGTCCTACTAAAAGAATACATGATCTTAACACCCAAATAGAAAATATAACAAAGCAGAAAACAACTGATCATAATCCAATCATCCAGAGGCAATCTCTGCTAACACTTCTCCTCAGTCTTGTTTCAATACATGTTTTATGTGGATGAAATATTATCGCAAGCACATTTTATTTTGCTTTCTCCCCTTATCATCACACCATAAGCACTTTTTCATGACAGAAAAAACTTCTCAAGAACACGATTTGAAACGTTAGCTATATCCTATGCCACCATATACAGCAAATTATTTAACCATCCCTTTAACGGTTGGATCCTCTGTTGTTTTGTTTTTCGCTGCTATAAATAATATTTACTTAAAATGCTGTGTACCAGAAGTTTTATTCCCTGTAACTTAGGTTATAGATTTAAGTAACATTCCCAGCTGTGTGTCAGCTCTAATTTTTTAAAAGAATTGAAGAGGTAACAGCCAAACCCTACGCCTGGAGCTTCTACTCAGTGGTGTGGAGCCCTGGCATCCTGCCGTCGAGGGGAAGGCAGCTCCAAGCTGACCTGTCACTCACCGTAACTGCTACTGACACACAGAGGGGACCCTCCGTGCGCCCAAGCCTAGGGGAGGTGTAGGGCAGGCTGAGCGGATGGTGCCGACCCGCTCTTGTGGACTGATTGTTCAGGGAGTAAGGAAGGATTCAGGAAAGCTTCACGGAAGAGTTGATGTTTTCAGTGGCCTAACAGGATGGACAGGGTTTTGCCAGACAGGAGGTGAGCCACAGGAAATGAGCGAAGGCGTGCAAGCACGTGAGGTGCTGGGGTCCTGCGCGTGTTTAAGCACTAAAGCGACGCTGTCATATTTGGGTATTAGAATTCCCTGGCAGTGCTCCAGATCTAGGAGGATGGATCGGAAGTGGAAATGGAGAAAGACATTAAGAGGGGTAGACAAATTAGGGGACTCTTGGTAAACAGACAGGATGAGTGGAATTGGGGTACAGGAAATATTTTTGAGAGTTATTTAGGGACAACTGGGTTCGGGGTGTGAAGGGCAGAAACTTTTTTTGAGAACAACTTCCTACTGAATTTATAATCCTAGCTATGCCAGAGGATGACTGTATGACTTTCAGGGAGTCTCAACCTATTAGGGCTTTAATTTCTAATCCATGAAATAAAGAGGTTGGACTTGATCAGGACTAGATTATACTCATGTTTCACCTTCCCCTCTTGTATCAAAGGCAAGTAGATGTCACTAACTAAACCGAGTCCCTTCCCCTGTTGAGCCAGGACAAGTCTCCAGGCACCACCAATGAGGGAATGTAGAAGAGCTGAATCTATTTGCTTGCCTTGGACATGATGATCTACAAGTTTATTCCCACCTCTAAAAGCATGATTATAAATGACGTCATCACATTCTTCAAGTGGGAAGTGAAATTAGAAAAACTACTGCTTAATAAAGACCTGTAAGTACTACTGTACTTGAAATAATGTGAGCTTATTCCCACCTTTGGGAGATTTGATTTTAATAACAGAAATTTCTCACAGAGTGTAAATAGCAATCAACACTAAATAATGAAATCGACACTTGGTTTCCCATATTAAAGAAGATAGTTCTCTTCGAATAAAACACTAGTAAATTTTCATGACTTTAGATTGGGTAATGGTTTCTTAGATATGACATGAACAACACAAGTGACAAAACAAAAAATTGATAAACTGGACTTTATAAAATTAAAAACGTGTGCTTCAAAGGACGCCATTAAGAAAGTGTAAAGAAAACTCACAGAATGGAAGGAAATATTTGATTGTCATGTATCAGAAAAGGGACTTGTGTCGAGAGTATATCAGAACTCTTACAACTCAATAATAATGATAAAAGAGATAAATAACCCACTACAATCAATACATTTTTAAAAAGAAGATAACATTTGCAGAAGATAAAACCAAAAATTTTTAAAAGTGAATTAATGTGCATCTTTGTCTTTAAAAAAAAAAAAGATGAACGTGCACAAATTTGTAGCCTGATTGTTTACTAAGTTGAACTTTCCACATGTAAGAAAATAAATTGTGTTAGCATTCTTGTGGGAAAAGAAAACAAGTGTTGATTTATCACATTTCCAATCACTGAATGCTTGAATTTAGAAAACAATTCCACAGTTCAGTAGGTTAGATATAGTTTTTGCTTCTTTGACAGCTGAAAGTATTTGTTCTCTCTAAATGCTGTTTTTAGTGCTTTCCTTGACTTGGCACAGCTAGCTTCTGTTATTTTCACATGCAGTTTTGGACAAATATTTTATTCTTAGGCTAACCAAGAAGAAAGAGATCCCAAAGGCCCTAGCTCTGCTCCCCACATATTAGCCAAAGAGAAAGGGCATCCTCAAGGGAAGATTGGGTCAGGATTCAGAGGATTGAGAAGACATGAAGGAAGTGTGGAAAGAGCTCCAAAGAGAAGCAGCCCAAGTGAGCATCTACCACACGAAGGCATTGGAGAGGCCAGGAGGACCTGCGCCCAATGGCATATGTCTGGCACTGTGCTGCTGAAGCCTGGAATTGTGGCCTCAGGCTCTTTAGGTTAAGGCAGAGTTTCTCAATCTTTCTAAACCTCTGCTCTCTTACTAAGCTTCTCACAGTCTCTGTTCTCTACCAGCTGAGATTCGGATACAGACTCGTGGGGTCATATTTTCCTCAGCTATCTGCCGCTAGCCAAGATTAATTGAACTTCACTGTTGGCGTTTTCTATTACTTTAAAATGTTTCTGTATAAATTTGTGTTATAATATTTAATACACCGTTTCAAACAACAATCCTCCGTTGCTTCTCTAGCCCCAACAAAGAGAACATTTCCCTTCGTTTTTCTTCCTTTATCTCCTTTCAGTTTGAAAATCAGGAATTAAGGAATTATCAGTAATTTTGTAGTTGATACAACAGAGGACAAAACATTAAACGTCAATTGTCACTTTCATATTCAGTGTAGGGGTGTGTGTCAGAGAATATCTAAAAGGGGGGAGCCCTGGCTGGGTAGCAAGGTTGGTTAGAGCTTTGTCCCAATACACCAAGGTTGTGGGTTCAATCCCCAGTCAACCAATGAGTGCATAAATAAGTGGAACAATAAATTAATGTCTCTCCCTCTCTCTCCCTCCCTCTAAAAAAATCAATAATAAATAAATAAAAGGGGTGATAGTAGGTGACAGCAAGTTTTTATTGGAAACAAAGACAAAGATGGTGAAAGACATCAGGAAATGGGGGCCGCAGGTGGATGCGATGGTCCTTCTTCTCTATGCCTAGCAGACCAGTGCCCTGGTTAGCCTTCCACTGCCACCCTTGATCTCCAGGTCTTAGGATTTTAGGCTAGGTGTCTGTGTAGTTTGATAAACTCAGTAATTTTCCAGAAGGGTGGGCTTCCTTGCATAATTCCTGTTTCTGTTTTGAGTGAATGGGTCTCAAGTGCTCTCCAGTGAGCCAAGACTGTATTTTACTGAAATACGCCTGGGATGTAGGCTGGACAAAGAAAGCACAATCCACCACACTATGGGATTGAGGGAAGATTTCTCTCTTGGATACTTCAGATGCAAGAAAGGCCCAATAAGAAATTATCTTGAGAAAAATGGGATTTATTGTAATGACATCCAGGCATTGGCTCTGAACCTGGAAAACAGTCAGAAATGAACACTGTGAGATTCCTCTGCTTACTCACAGTTTCTGCTCCTTCCTGTCTTTGGCTTGGCCCTCATGGCCACAGACCTACCTTGGGCAACACTCTATACATCCTTTTGGCTTCTGCCCTTCTGGCTGCTAACATCTTTTCTCGTTGCTCTTCCGCTTAAATTGCTGGGAGAGAGAAGCTGCCTGGCCACATTCAGGCTGGAAGTCACGGCCAGCCCCTATAGAGCCCATACCTGTTTGGGACAAGGGCCCCCTCCTGGCCCCATCAGCCATGTACAGAAGAGGCTGGTAAAAATGATAGGTGCCTGACCCTACCACTTTGACAAGCAAGTCAGTGGATGGACTGCAGGAAACCCGCTCACACAACACTGCTGTTCCTGGAGGTGATGATAACTGCAGCAGCAAAGATTTTTAGCTACTTTCCCAGGTTCCCCTCCAGGAATTCCAAGCCAGAGTGAGTCACTCTGTGGGAATCCCACACTGAGGGTGGCTCAAAAGCTTCTATTTGCTTCAATGTTAGTCTCTTAAACTGGGGAAACTGAGGCAGCTTAGAGAACTTTTCCAAAGGAGTAGTTAGTATAGAAACACAAAGCAAATGCACTGTCCTTAATACTGCTGTGTCTCCAGATTTCTACCTGGCCCTCCTTACTGTGATGGATGGGAGTCGGCACGGCCACCATATATAGCCGTGCAGGTTGTGACTGCACAACTCCGAGGAGTAGAGGACTTTTTCACATCACCACCTCACCTCTGCCCCGCCTCCAGGCCATTCACATTTTTCAGCCCTGGGGTAGAGAGCAAGGGCAAAGAAAGAATTCCAATTCTACATTTTGTTCCTCCCATCAAAAGGTCATCTCCCAAATACATACCCCCATGGTGGCCCATTTTGTAACAGCGGGGAATTGTTTCTGTCAACGCTGAGCCTGACCTTGTAGATAAACAGCATGTTTGTATAAGAATCCTAGGAACTCACTTCAGAAAAATGCAGACTCTGACCTTCAGTCATCCCAGTTCTGGGAGATTTGCTGACCATCAGCCACAGAACCAGGATGACACAGAACCAGGGTGCTGAAGACGAGGGTGACACACACCAGACCATCATTTGACCAGTTTTGAGATCCTCATGGGAATGAACTGTGCTGGGCTGCACGTGGAGAACTTTTCAGCCTGTTCCCCTTGATCTCTTTGTCCTGCTCTCCCTCTCCCTCCTTATAAAAACCTCTGCCTGCACTGAAACACTGAGATGGGCTTTGGACAAGAGTCCTCCATCTTCTTGCAATGCTGGCACTGGAATAAAGCGCTTTCCTTTTTCATCAGCCCTTGTCTCAGGAGTCTGGCTTTTGTGTCAGGCAGCCAAACCTTGATTCCAGTTACAATTTCATTCTTCCTGTGCTGCAGATGTGTCCTGGGCACATAGTAAAAGGTTTCTGACTCAGTCCATTTGGGCTGCTATAACAAAATATCATAGATTGGGTAGCTCATAAACAACTTGGCTGGGAAATCCAAGATCAAGGGGCCAGCATAGTCATCTTCTCATGAAGGCCCTCTTCCTGGCTCACAGCGAGCACCTTGCAGTGTCCTCACATGGTGGAAGGGACATGGGATCTCTCTGGAATCTCTTTTATAAGACACCAATTCCGTTTGTGAGGGCTCTACCTGCATGATTTGAACACCTCCCAAGGTCCCCACCTACTATATAATCACCTTTGGGGTTTAAGATATCAACATGTGAATTTTAGGGGGACATAAACATTCAGATCATAGCATAGTTTTCCTTTCTGCAGGTGAAGTAAGGAAGTTTGCCCCAACTGCCTCTTAACTTTAGCATCTGCAGGATTCTCTTTCTAGAGGTAATGAACGTGCTAAAAGGAAAGAGGACACTGTGTCCTGCATCATTTTGCCCCTGTCAGTCCTGGTGCAGGAACACTCGCATTACCATTAGCACAAGGACAAACAGCCTGAATCAGTGTGGCCCAGGATAGAAACGGCCCAATCTAGGAGCAGAAATGCTGTTTGACAGAGACTCCTGTGGCCCTCTTATCCCTTCTCTCCATCAGTTTCTGTCACTCCTTTTAGAAAAGCCGAAGGTTGCAAAGTTTGGTGGGATTGCCATTGGAAGTGGAGTCGGGTAAGGCTGGAAAGGAAGTCTGTACTTCTTTTGTACCATTTTACACATAGTATATGTATTTATTTGGTTGAAAAAGAGGAAGGGAGCCTGGCTGGTGTGGCTCAGCAGTTGAGCATCAACCTAGGATCCAGGAGATTGAGGTTCGATTCCCGGTCAGGGCACATGCCTGGGTTGTGGGCTCAATTCCCAGTGGAGGGCGTACAGAAAGCAGGCGATCAATGACTCTCTCATCACTGATGTTTCTGTCTCTCTCCCTCTTCCTTCCTCTGTCTGAAATCAATAAAGATATATTTTTTAAAAAAGGGGGGGAGGGGGAAGGAATCACTTCTTGCTGGTGTTTCTTATCAGTTCACATTTCTTTGTTCCTTGAACACACCCAGTACTTTCTGCCTCAGACTATGAAGTTCTCTGCTTTGAACTCTGCCATGTTCAAAGCTCAGTAAAATATAATTCTCCCTAGCCAAAATATTAAAAACCATTTTTTTACTATGAAAAATTTTAAAGAGACAAAATAGAGAGAATACTATAATAGTATAATACACCCAGTAATGAGTTGAATGGTGCCCCCCAAAAGTATGTCTATGTTCTAACCCTGGGAATCTATTAATGTGACCTTATATGGGAAACGGGTCTTTGCAGATATAATCAAGTTAATCTTGAGATCATCCTGATTTCTCTAGTGTTCTTTTTTTTTAAAAAAAAATATATCTTTATTGACTTCAGAGAGAGGAAAGGAGGGGGAGAGAGAGATAGAAACATCAATGATGAGAGAGTCATCGATCAGCTGCCTAGCCCGCAACCCGGGCATGTGCCCTGACCCTGGAATCAAACCCCGGTTGCCTGGATCCTAGGTCGATGCTCAACTGCTGAGCCACGCCCGGCCGGGCTCTAGTGTTCTTATAAGAGACAGAAGAGAAGAAAAGACAGACATAGGAAAGAAGGCCATGTAACCATGGAGGCAGCCACAAGCCAAGGAAAACCTGGAGCCACCAGTAGGAGGAAGAGGCGAGGAAGGATTCTCCCCTCGAGCCTCCAGAGAGAATGTGGCTGTGCTGTACCTGGGTTTCAGACTTCTGGTCTCCAGAACTGTGCGAGAATGAGTTCTTGTTGTTTTAAGCCCCCAGTTTGGAGTAATGTGTTATGGCAGCCAAGGAAGCTAATATATCCCAAATATCCATCACACAGGTTTAAAAATCACAATTTTGTCACATTTGTTTCGTGGACGGAAAAAAAAAAAAGGGCTCTATGCAAAGTAACCTCACAGGGTGATCTGATTGTAAGCTCCTAACTCGGCAGGTCCCGGTGGGTAGTCACACCCCAGACATTTAACATTCTGGTAAAAGGCTTATCTTTGCCTTAAGCAAGTCCTGTCCATTGTTTCTGTGCATCTAGGTTAACTCCCCGTTGATGTAAGCTATAGCCACCCTCAAGAGAGCACATAACATTGTTAACTATCCTATAATCCAGTCCCCTCCTTGCTTTTTTTCCCCCACCTCCATGTAATCTTTACGTTCCCTCCTTAATTTAAAATGCATAAAATAAGTTGCAAAACTGTTATTCTCTGGAGCATTTGTGCTCTTGCTCCCCAGCGTATGGAGTCAGTTTGGCTCAAACAAACTTTGATAAAAATTCTCTATGGGTTTGGATGTTACTTATGTCAACAGTTTTATTTATTTATTTATTTATTTATTTATTTATTTATTTATTTATTTATTCATTCATTCCTCCTTCCCTCCCTCTCTCTCCTCTTTCTCTCTAAACTGAAGTGTTTTAAAGCATATTCCAAATATCATGCCATTTAATTTAGTATACATAATAATTTAGATAATTTAGTATACATCTCAGAATTTATGGATATTAAAAAATTTTTTTTTAATATATCTTTATTGATTTCAGAGAGAGGAAAGGAGAGGGAGAGAGAAAGATAGAAACATCAATGATGAGAGAGTCATTGATCGAGCCCGCAACCTGGGCATGTGCCCTGACCAGGAATCAAACCCTGATCGCCTGGATCCCAGGTCGATGCTCAACCGCTGAGCCACGCCCGACCGGGCAGATATTTTAAATTTTAACCACAATGCCGTCATAACAACTAACTAAATAGCTAAAAATAAGTCCTTAGTATCCAAAATGTTTTATAATATTTTTCTTTATCTCTGTCTCTGAAATGTTGTTAGATTTCTCACTCCTCTTTGAATTACCCTTTGTTTTCTATTATCTTTCTAGAAAAGAAATGCCTGGGATTAAACATCCCATTACAGGTTTGGCTCCTAGGTGCATGGGTGGCGAGTATCCTAATGTTCTTCAATGATGAAAAAATTCTTGAAATTCTTTCTCTGATTAAAAATAAAGATTTCTTTTTTTCTTTATAATATGAGCTTTTGTCTAGGATTGACATTCAGAACGTCAAAGTCATGTTGGAAGTGAATGAGAATAAAGTCACAATACAGAAAAGTAAGTTGGATTCAAATTTTTCCCTCAAATGTAGAAGACTTTTGCTTTGAAACATGAAATAGAATTTTAAAAAGGTGAAACCAGGAAGTCGCTCTACATTGGCTTTCTTTTTTTTTTTTTTTTCTACATTGGCTTTTAAATGATTTTCTCTCACAAGTTTTCCCTTTCTCTGAGAAATTTTTCCACCAGTTAAAAACAAAAGAAAACAAAAATTGCTCTGAACAACTGCATTTAGCAGTAGTTTCAAAGAGAAGTATGGTACCTGTGGACTGTATTCAGGTGTTTGCTGCTATAAAGGCATATCCCTTTGGTACTTTACCTGTGCTCCTAAAATTACTCTTTGAAGGAGATTAATATTATTTCCATTGTCCTTAATTAAAGGTGTTAAGGGCAAATCATTCTTATGAAAAAGGAGGATTGGCAACCTTTTAGGGGATGTGGTATGAGGTGTAAAGGTAGGATTCTTTGCCTGAAAAATATATTCTCCATATCTAAGGTTACTATCTTGGAAGTGTCTTCATTCCATAATACCCTTTGTCAAAATTAAAATACTCCTTGGAAAGGTTGTACCTTTGCATGTTCTGAGATATGTTGGTGATGAGAATAAGAGGGTCAAGAGTACTGACTGACCAGCTAGACTTGCAAAAATTGCATACAGAATTTTTTAAAATATATTTTTATTGATTTTACAGAGAGAGAAAGGGAGAGGGAGAGAGAGAGAGAAACATTGATATGAGAGAGAAACATCAATCAGTTGCTTCCCGTAAGCGAACCTGCAACCTGGGCACGTGCCCCGAATGGAATCGAACCAGCAAACTTTGGTGCACGAGGCGATGCTCAACCAACACTGACACATGAGCCAGGGCCTGGATATTTTGAGGGGACAGTAAAGAAGGTAGTGCCACCAAGAAAGGAGAAAGGCAACCTGAGTAACAGAAAAATGTGAGGGTGCCCGAGATAAAACCCTCCAGCTTCCTATTTCATTGTTCCTCTTTCAGATTTGGTGGCCCTAGGCTCAAGGCTGCCATGGCCACCAGGGCAGTTGCTGAGTGGTAACATTTTCTGTCTGAAAACAGTGGAAGCTCATCCTCTAAATGAGTTTAGTCAGATCTTGAGATCTAGCCAAGTGACTCTTCCTCCCCATCTCCACTCATACAGGTTCCATGAATGGCTCTCTTTCAACAAGGCAACTGCACCTCCCTCCTGCAGTTGAAGCCCTTGATTTATGCAACTTGTTTGTTCATGCTTAAATGAAACCTTTGGCAAAATAGAGAAGTAGAAAAGCTTGTTCAAATCTCTCTTCCTGATACTTTCTTCTATCATAAGCCAGTCAAGGGGAAGGAGGCATGTATCTGACATGTGCACAGTTATAGCATAAAAAGTTAGGAACTAATGAGGGAGGACAGAGAGAAGTTAAGGAAAAATCCCAACCACTGGAATGAGGAAGTAGGAGCTGACATCCTCTCACAGGAGCCCCAACCTTTGGGCATGATCAAAGAGAAAGTTTGTGGCAAGAAGACCCTTGTGGTGGTTGTAGAGTTAACAACAAGAACTGGCTAGAACCAGATAAATCCAAGATGGAGAAAGAATTGACCAAAGACTGACCCCAAAGCTCATAATACCATCATTATAATAAAAACAGCACAAGTAGAAGGAAGGACAATGGGGACAAACACCATGTCACTTCAAGAACTGACCATGGTAGGAGCAAGCCCTCCACCCCCAACCAGAAGGCAGAGTCAGAATTTGGCTCCACAAAGCTCGAAGTCATCCCCGCACCCCCACCTTGGAAACACATAAAATCCCAAGAACTGACTGCATGGGCAAACTCACTCTTGAGTTGGCCCGCATCCACTCTGGAAGAGTACTTTTCACTTTTTTCACAGCAGGGCCCACACCCAGGCAGCTTTCCTTTTCTTTACTTGAATAAAACTTGCTTTATTTGCACTCCGATTCATCCTTGAAATCTTTCCTGGGCGAGTCAAGGACCTGGAGGTCTCCTGTTCACCTGACAGGTGAAAGGTGCCTGATGGTGCCTGGTCAGGGCCAGCCCCCAGCGTGGGAGCAGTTCAGTAACACTTGAATTATAACATTTGTCTAACTTTCTTGGTAACTTACTGTCTTAGTGTTCTCAGTACTTTACCAGAAAGAAGGGAGAAGAGATCAGTAGAAGTCTTTCAACTCCAACATTTATAGGAGAGGTCTCCAAAATATAGGAGAGGTCTAGTTTCAGCTCCAACATTTAAAATGCTTGGAAGTCACCACTCCTGTCTTCACAACAAGAAATAAAGTTGAATAAATTGAAAATCAATGACTTTTCTTAAACATATCAGAGAAATGAGGTCACAGGGCAAACTACCATTCTGAAATCTGGAGAGACAAGTGAACACAGAGACTAGCTAAGATCAGCTTATCTGGAACAGCAGCTGCTGGAGCCATGAATGGTAGGAATATTCAAATAGTAATTTTTATGAGTTGCTAGAGGCTGAGTGTGACTAGTTTGACAGTTAGAAATTGAAAGGGACTCAGTCTACAAGACCCACTTTCATGGGTTTTACCTCCAAGAACCCCACCAAATTCTCAGGATGAAAATCTGAGAAATGTCCCCTTATATTTCTAGCAGGGGGAGGGGAAAAGTAACCATTTTGAAATTCACCTAGAATCTTCTCCATAACAAAGTCCTGCTCTCTGAAGATAACTTCTCCAGAGCCTCATCTACTTGGGAGATGGGAAATTAGCCAACTACAACCTCCTCTAGCCTTCTGTTTCCCCTAAGGAGAATAAAAGAAAAAGATAAGAAACATTTCCAAAGGTCACAGCTCAGGGAGCTAAAAGACTGAGATTTAAATATAAGATTACAGAGTACTTCCCCTCCCTGACACTATCACCAAGCCAGTAGGGCTCCAGAATAGGAATAGTAGGTTATAACTAAAGGAAATGCAAGACACAGAGTCTATTTAAATTCTTAGGGAAACCCCAAAAAAATAAGGAGAGAAAAAAAACACACAAGAACACCAGAAGACACTGAAGTCTCTGCTACCTCAATCTACAGAAAACATAATACATAGCCCAGCTCCTAGTCAAATTAACATAAACTCTCACAGTAAGGTTTGTTTACTATAGTTCTTATTATCTAAAACATGTCCCACTTTCAGCAAAAAATGATAAGCATGTTAAAAAAACAAAGGAAAACAGTCTGAAGAGGCAAACTAATAATCAGAATGATATAGATCTTGGAATTATCAGGTAGGAAATTTGAAACAACTATGACTAATATGTTAATGGATTTAATAATAAAATTCGACAACATTAAGAACAGAGAAATGGAAACATTAAAGAATAAAAAAGAAGTGTTAGAAATCAAAAGTGTGAACAGAATAAAAAGCCTTTGATGGGTTTATCAGTAGACTGGACACAGCTGAAGAAAGAATCAGTAAACTTGATGATATGTCCATAAAAATTTCCCAAACTAATATGTAAAGAGAACAAAAAATGAAAACAAAAACAAAAAACACACAAACAAAACAGAACAGGATATGAAGGAACTGTGGGAAAATTACAAAAGGTATAATGTATGTACAATTGAAATAGTAGAAGGAAGAAAAGAACAAAAGTGGCAGATGAAATATTGGAGTTAATAATGGCTGACAATTTTTCAAAATTAATGACAGACATGAAACTACAGATCTAGGAACCTTAGAGAATACCAAGCATGATAAATGCTAAAAATCTATATGTAAGAATATCCTATGTAAATTGCAGAAAACCAAAGACAAAAAGAAAACCTTAAAAGAAGCTAGTGTTGGGGGGAGGGGAGGGATCTTACTTAAAAAGGAGCAAAGGTGGGAATTATATGTGACTTCTCATCACAAACCATGCAAGCAAGAAGGGTGGAGTGAAATTTTAAAATGTTGAAAGAAAACCCCACCAACCTATAATTCCATATCCAGTGAAATTATCCTTCAATAGTGAAGAAGAAAGAAATTTAGACAAACAAAAATGAGGAAATTCATCACCAATAGACTTGCCCATAAGAGATGTTAAAAGTAGTTCTTCAGAGAGAAGAAAAATTTTATAGGCCAGAATCTCAGATCTACATAAAGTATGTTGGAGATGAATAAATGAAGGTAAAACAAGATAGTACTTTTTATTCTTAATTCATCTAACAGATAATTGTTCAAAGTAAAAACCGTAACAATGTATTGGATATTTATAGCATATGGATAAGTGAAATCAATGACAGGAATGTTATAAGGGATTAGAGGAAGGAATCAGGAATACTCTGTAAAAAAATATCTGCACTATCCATGAAGCTGTATAACATTATTTGAAAGTGAATTAGCCTCGTTGCAAATATGTGTCTCAAACTCTAGGTCCTCTACTAAAAAAATGTTTTTAAAGGAAGTATAAGTGATATGCTAAGAGAAGAGAGAACATGGAATTACGTAAAACGCTCAATTAAAACCAGAGAAGGCAGAAAAAGAAGATAAGATTCAGAAAAGAAACAAGCTTAGAGAATACCAAACATGACCAGGTAGCTCAGTTGGTTAGAGCATGGTCCCAATATGCCAAGGTTGTGAGTTAGATCTCTAGTCAGGGCACATACAAAAAGCAACCAACGAATGCATAGGTAAATCGAACAACAAATTGATCTCTCTCTCTCAAATCAATTAAAAAAATAAAGAAACAAAAAACAAGTGCAACAAACAAAAAATAGTTACAAACATGATAGATAGTAATCCATCACTTTATATGCGAATGGTCCAAGTAATACCAATTGAAAAACAGACTGTCAGAGTGGATTAAATAATAAGACCCAACCATGTGTTGTCTTTAAGAAACCCACTTTAAGTATAAAGACAGATATAGGTTAAAAGTAAAGGGATGGAGAAAGCTTTATCATGCCAATATTCACCAACAGAATACTGCAATAGAATATTAATTTCAGGTTTCAGAAGAAGGAAAATTATCATGGATAAAGAGAGGCATTATATAATAATAAGGGGGTGACTTCTTTAAGAACACACAACAGTTTGTAATATGTATGTGCCTGGCAACAGAGTCAAAATACATGAGGCAAAAATGGATAGAACACCAGAGAAATAGATGAATTCACTATGATAGTTGGAGGTTTCAACACCCCTCCACCGGTAATCATAAATAATGAATAGGCCCAGCAGGCAGAAAATAGCTGAACTGAATAGTACCGTTAATCAACTGGACCTAAGTGACATTTGCAAAATATAAGTTAGTCTTACTTTAAACAAAATTGGAAATATGAAAATACATACTTAGGAAACCAAAAACTTTAGGTGTCATAATTCAATGTACAAAAGAATTCTTTAGTTAACTGAAATATATCTATTTTTATTCTGCCTAATAATTTTTACAGATTTCCTTTACACATTTAAATTATGAATTCATTTAGAAGTTTCCAGTTTACCTTATCAGAGAAAGAATTGTGAAATAAATCATCATAAATCCCTATAAATATTTGAAAAAGTGAACTCCAGAAGCACCAGTGGATGTAACCAGCAAACACCCTCTAAAGAGCTCTGGCCAAGGGACTTATAATTTGAGGAAAGTGGAGGTTCCTTCCTAAATCTGAAGGAGAGATAGATAGATGAGTGTTGCTTCTTCAAACCAAAAGACCCACTTTTTAGCGGCAGGTGGGGAAGAGAGGCATAGGACAGCTCCTTCTCCAGGGCCTCCCTGCTTGCCAGGCTGCCCCTGTCTGCTGCTTGTTAACCTCTGACACTCATTCATTCTTTTAATAGCACTTACTGAGCACCTGCTGTGGGCCAGGCACTTCCCCAGATGACCACAGACATTCGGGTCAATTGGTGAGTTATTAACATCACTATGTACATCAAAACAATGATGACAGATTAGAAAAGTGGAAATTCTCAGCACAAGTTGTTCGCCCAATTTTGCATCTATTATCAACCATCTGATCCTCGGGTGGATGGAATGACAGTCACCGCAAGCCAAGGCCAGCTCTCTCTTTCCTCTTCTCTTCCTGTTCTCTGGCTGCAGAGAAGCAGAAGTCCCAGTTAGCTAGTTGGAGCTTCCTGCCCTCCCCACCCCACCCCCACTGGAGATTGTCATGAAAGAGACATCGAACCTGTTATTACTCTGTTTTTATTACACTTTTATTAAGTTCTCCCATCGAACCCTTGGCCAGCTTCCTGTAGGACTCCAGGTAATTTCATTCATTCGTTACTTACTACATGCAAGTTGCTGCGTAGGGGACTATCCAAAATGCAAAAGTGAATAAATCTCATTGTCCTCTAGTAGTTTGCAATCTATCATATTTCTTCCAAACAGTTCCTAGGATGTTCTTACCTGTGTTCTGCATTTCATAAATTTGGTTACTTTCACTGAGTTATATTTTCTTTCTCACTTTTTATATCTTTTGGTAGCACCATACATGGTACAGGAATAATATAATAATCTATCTTTGTATATGTATTTATAATTCCATAATCATGAAAAACAAAACAAAACCGCCCGGCTGACATGGTTCAACGGTTGGGCATCGACCTAGGGTCCAGGAGATCTCTGTTCGCTTCCTGGTCAGGGCACATGCCCGGGTTTCAGGCTCCATCCCCAGTCTGGGACATGCAGGAGGCAGCCGATCAATGACTCTCTCACCATTGATGTTTCTCTCTCTCTCCCTCTCCCTTCCTCTCTCTGAAATCAATAAAGACATTTTAAAAACAAACAAACAAACAAACAACAACAACAACAAAAACCTTCTTAGCACAGATTTAAGAATCAGAAGATCAGGGTCTGAGTCCCATCTAGGCCTGTGTAGCCTCAAACCAGCCACTTAACCTTTCTGAGCCTCACTTTGCCTGTAAAATAGAACTATATTTTTTGCCTTATCTATTGCACAGTTTGTGTGTATCAAATGATCAAATGTACATACAATCATTTTCTATACCATAAAATAATGTACAAGTGTAAGCTCTTATTATTAAAAGTTTGTAACAGAATCAACCTCAGAGTTTGCTTATGTGTACAATACAATCGCCATAGAAATAGTAACTAAGGGCAGAATTTGGCCCAGGGCACTTAACTACAGCAATTTTTTTTAAGGACAGAAGGAAAAAAAAAAAATCAAAGACTTTTTATTCAGAGCGGAAAACCTTCAAACAAGAGACAAAACTTGGCAAGGCCGCAGTTGCTAAATGGATCTCCTTGAGAGAAATTCAGAGAATGAAGGCGAGCTTCGGAGAGCAGGGCCCGAAAGAGATTGTCATGAAAGATTCATTGAACTTGTTATTGCTCTGTTTTTATTGCACTTTCATTAAGTTTTCCCACCAAACCCTTTAATGTTATGCTCTTCCTCCCCCACCCTTCCTCAGAATTCCTTATCTAATCAACTGGACACACATCTTAGCAGTCAAACAATAAAAATGGGATGCACTTTAAATAAGGATCCTTACAGAGCCCCAAAATACCTGCCCACCCCGCTGCTACCACTGTGCCCAGAGGGCCCCACAATCCACTTTCACTTTTAGGGGAACTGCAGATAAAATGCTTTCTCTCTTAGATTTCTAAAGTGTGTCGTGGTGAAATCAGGTTAAAACATAGAGCTAAAAATTACATTATGTTCACAGAACCTTGCAAAAAAGCAGTTTACGCTCAGTTCCCCTGAGATAAATCGGCAAATACAGGGGAATGCCGTGAAGTGGTGGGAAGGAAAGACTTCAGTCATTCCCAATTTTTCCAGCTTGGACTCCCGTGTGTTACAGCTAGTTCTAGAAAAGTAGAAATAAAAGAGGTTACAGGAAGGCCGCTTGATGTAAGAGGTTGGGATGGTTAAAATGAAAAGAGGTGGAGGAAACTGGAGAGTACACTGCTTCAGTGAAAAACAAAGAACAAAATCTCACACGCATCAGGAATGGCCACACACACATACGCACACAGCTGAAAAGAACAAGTGTTGGTAAAGATGGGGAGAAACCAGAGCCCTGTGCATTGTTGGTAAGATTGTGAAATGGCGCAGCTGCTGCTGAAATAATATGGTGATTCCCCAAATCATTAAAAATAGAATTACCACATGATCCAGCAGTGCCACTTCTGGGCATATATCCAAAAAAAGTGAAAACGGGATCTAAAAGAGAAATCTGCACACCCATGTTCATAGCAGTATTATTCACAGTGGCCAAGGCTTGGAAGCAACAAGAGTCCATCAATAGATGAATGGATGAACAAAATCTGTGAGACTATATATATATATGTATATATGTATATATGTATATATGTACATATGTGTATACATATATATATGTATATATATATATACACACACACACATATATATGTAAATGTGTGTGAGAGAGATTTTATATATATAATATTCCGTTGAATACATATATTCAATGAAATATTATTCAGCCTGAAAAAGGAAGGAAATTGTATCACATGCTACAACATGAATAAACCTTGAGGACATTATGCTAAGTGAAATAAGCCAATCACAGAAAGACAATACTATGTGACACCCCTTTTTATGAGGTACTTAGAGTAGTGAAATTCATAGAGACAGAAGAAGAATGGTGATTGAGAGGAAGATGGGGAGGAAGTAATGGGGAGTTGTTGTTTAATTGATACAGTTTTAGTTTGGCAAGATGAAAAGGTTGTAAAGATTTATTATATATAATGCGAATATACTTAACACTACTGAGCTGTAAACTTAAAAATGGTAGAAAATTTTATGTTAAGTGTTGCTGTTTTTTACCACAAATAAGAATTAAAAAATTATTTTAAAAATTGGGAAAAAAAAAACACAAAGAAACCTCACTGCCCAGATTAACCTTACAGCTAATGACCAAGTTCTGTGTTTATAGATTCTGATGATTTCCTATGCCTAGAAGGTCCAAAGCCTTTAGAACAGCATTCAAAAGAACGAAGACCACCCTAGATGGTTTGGCTCAGTGGTTAAAGCATTGGTCCGAGGACTGAAGTGTCCCGGGTTCGATTCCAGCCAAAGGGCACGTACCTCGGTTGCAGGCTGCTGGTTGGGGCGAGAGCAGGAGGCAACCAATCGATGTGTCTCTTTCACATCAATGTTTCTCTCTCTCTCCCCCTCCACTCTCTCAGAAAAACAATGGAAGAAAAAAATAATATCCTCGGGTGAGGATTGAAAAAAAAAAATTACTTTCTTTGGCCCTGGCCAGGTAGCTGAGTTAATTGGAGCATTGTCCCCATACGCCAAGGTTGCGGGTTCCATACCTGGTCAGGGCACATACAAGAATCAACTAATGAATGCATAAATAAGTGGAACAACAAATTGACCTACCCCTTTCAAGTGAGTAAAAATAAAGAAAAAAAAATTTTAATTGTTTTGTGAAAACGTCCTTTCCTAACCACCTGTCCTACTTAGACTCACAACCCAGCCTCATCTCCACCCCAGTGCACCCCACTCCCTTTCCCGTCCTCATTTTTCTCCATCAAACTTACCACCAGGTGACATATATTTTACTGTTTGTTTGGTCTTTGCCTCTTCACTGGAATATAAGCCCCATGAGAGCCTGTTTTGTTTTTGTTTTTTTCAAATCCTCAGCACCGTGTACAGTGCCAGCAAATAGTAAATCTTCCAATAAATAGTTGTCCAGTTAGTTCAATGATTGAATGACAGAAAACACTTGCACTCTAAGATTATCGAATACTTTCTGATTGTTTGTAATCCAAATTGTTTTTCTGTGAGCACTCATTGTAGGCTTGGGGGAAAAATTGCAATACAAGACTTTCTTTGTTTCAATGCACAGGATTTAACCTGTACTAAGTAGCAATTGATTGCTGTTTTGCTGTTGGCACGCCCTTTAATCATTTCCCATCAGGAATTAAAGCAAAGGTCGTGTTGGATAAGCACTCAGTTAAGTCTTTAGATGGTGGTGATGTGTAAACAGACTCAGTCCATATGTGTAATTAATTCTCACATTACCGGGCAGATTGCTGTAACACTGTAGTAACATGATTCCCGCTAGCTTGCTACCTGTATTCCATCATAGGTCCCAATCTTTTAGTGAGGTCAGCTCCCATTTTATTGTGAAAATTTTCAAACATAGGAAAATGAAAAAATTTTACAGTTAATTTTCATATACCTGTCCTCTAGCTTCTGCTATTAACATTTTAGCATATTTGCTTTAACACCTAACTATCCATCTATCCATCCATAATTAGGTCCTTTTTTGCAGGGTGGGAGGACCGGGTACAGTGTACTTTACTGATGGTACATGACAAGATAGAGCTCCCACGGCCCATCCCCTTCTTCTAGGGTCTGGGCTGGGAAGTGAGCGGACAGGAGATTCTCAGGGTGTTAGGGGAGTTGTGGTAGGGATTTCCCAGCAGCTTCTCTCTTTCTCTCATGCTCTTGCTGGGGCTGGTGGTCCAGGAGGCCCTTACTCCTTTCTGCCCTGTTGGTGTAGCCAAATTCATTATAATAACAGGAAATGAGCTTGACAAAGTGGAGGTTGAGAGCTATGCCAACCCCAGCTTTGAAGGTGGAAGAGTGGGCGTCATTGTTAAAATTGCAGGAGACAACGTGGTTCTCAGTGTAGCCCGGGATGCCCTTTATAAGGCTCTCTGAGGCCTGCTTCACCACCTTCTTGATGTCGTCATATCTGGCAGCTTTCTCCAGGTGGCAGGTCAGATCCACGACCCACAGGCCGGGGCGGAGACAGGGAAGGCCTTGCCAGTGAGTTTCCCTCTCAGCTCAGGGATGGCTCTGCCCACACTCGGCAGCACCAGTAGACAAAGGGATCATGTACTGGGCAGCCCCTTTGGCCACCACACCACAGCTTCCCAGAGGGTCCAGCCACGATCTTCCGGGTGGCAGTAATGGCATGGACTGGTGTTGTGAGTCCCTCCACAATGCCAAAGTTGTCATTGATGACTTTGGCCAGTTTTTGGTTTTTTTTAGCTATATATTTTTCCATCCCTACTTTTTCCTTTCTTCTCAAAGTGTGGTTTTGATTTCAACATAAATTTCTCGGGGGGACACAACCATTCAGTCCATACCAACTATTATTTAGCTCAAAATGTTTTCTATCTTTTGTTGTGAACTCTTCTTGATCCATGGGTTATCTAGAATTATACTGCTTAATCTTCAAGCATTTGGAGATATCCTAGTTATGATTTTATTAATTGGTTTTAGCTTAATTCTACTAGAATGAAAGGAATGTGTATAATTTTAATCTTTTGAAATTGTAAAGACTTGTTTTGGGCTCAGCATGTAATCCATCTTGTTAAATATTCCATATGAACTATAATAGTTCATGTATATTGCAGGTCTTGGGCATAGTGTTATTTTGATATCAATTAGCTTCAGTTTTCCCATGTTGTTAAATTATGTTGTTTACATTTAATCTGATTTATTTATCTTCCTGTTCTGAGAGAGCTATGTTAAAATTTCCTATTTATATTGTAGATCTGTTCATTTCTCTTTTTCATTTTGTCAGTTTTTCCTTTATGTACTTTAAGGCCATGATTGTAAAGTAAATACAAACTTTGGATTATTATATGTTATAATTGATTTGGTTATTTTATCAGTTTACAAAATGTCCTTTTTTTATCTCTAGAAATAGTTCTTGTTTTAAAATCTGCTTTATTGAGTTCATAGAGCTGTTCTAGATTTATTTTGGTTAGCGTATGCCTAGTATAAATTTTTCTATCTTTTTCTTCCAATCTTTCTATGTCCTTATAATAGAAGTGCATTTTTTTAGCAGCATGTAACTATTTTTTTAAAATTCAGACTGAAATATTTGTATTTTAAGTAGAGCATCTAATCTACTTAACCCACTTACATTTGATACAATTACTGACATACATGAGTACAGGTGTGGAGTTCATAGAGCTTCTCAAATCTATTGCTTGGTGCCTTTAATCAGCCTAAATTTTCTGGCATTATTTCTGTAAATACTGCTTCTGTTCATTCTCCTCTCCTGGAACCCTGCATATATGAATATATGTTAGGTCTGCACATGTTTCCTATGTCTCTTATGCTTTTTCCTTTCCATCCTGTGTTCCCTTGTACTTCAACTTGAATATTTTATAGTTATCTATCTTCTAGTTCATGACTGCTCTCTTTGCTATACTTATCCAGTTTGTTTTTGTAGTTTATAATTCCCATTTGATTTTTCTATAGATCCCATTGTTTTGATGAAACTCTCTCTCTTTTGATTTCTTGAACATGTTAATCATGCTTATTTTAAAGTCCTCTTCTAACTCCAATATCTAGTCATATATAGGTCTTTTTTTGTTGTCTATTTTGTTCTCTCTCTTTTTTTATATATATCTTTATTGATTTCAGAAGGAGGAAAGGAGAGGGAGAGAGAGATAGAAACATCAATGATGAGAGAGTCATTGATCGAGCCCGCAACCCGGGCATGTGCCCTGACTGGGAACCGAACCCTGATCGCCTGGATCCTAGGTCGACACCCAACCGCTGAGCTACGCCCGGTCGGGCTATTTTGTTCTCTTGGTTTTGGGTCATTTGTCACTGTCTCCTAGAATGATTGCTAAATATTGATTGAATTCCAGATACTGTGGGTGAAATATTAAAGAGGATCTGGATGCCATAATCTTCCTTCAGAGGTTTAATTTTATTTCTAGCCTGCAGTTAGAGTAAGAACCAAGCACCTTTTCCAGTCAGAAACTGAGGTGACTAAAGCTGAATTTCAAGCTTTGGGAAGGCCTCTCTATCTCTGGTTTTCCTTAATTCGAGGCTAGTAGATGATTTTGGCCCCCAGGGGACATTTAGCAATATCTGGGGCCACTACTGATTGTCACAGTTGGGGATAGTGCTACTGACATCTGGTGGGTAGAGGCCAGATATGCTGTACACTTCAATGATGCCCAACAGCCCCCGCCCCCAACACACACAATTACCTAGCCCAACAAGTCAATAGTGCCAGGGTTAAGGAACCCTGCCCCAAATCATAGTCTGTTAAGGTTCTCAAGTCCTCCTCTTTGGCAGGACTTGAACTCCAGCGTTTCTCTCCCCTGCACTTTAAATTAGCCAATCCTTTGTTTGCCTCTCAGTGGCTGCTTTCTGCTGGGTGTTTCCACCTCCTATACTGCTCACACACAGTTTAGGAATCAGCCAGTGCTTTAGGCAAAAAAGCAGTGTTGGCTGTTAGTATCACCTACCCAGGATCTTCGCCCCTTAGGCCCTGGCTGCTTTGGTTGATTTCTAATGCCTTAAACAAAACCTGTTGTTGCCTCTTTGCTTGTTAATTCATTTTGTGTGTTGTTGTTATTTTTGTTTTGCATTTTATCCAGCTTTTATATTTATTCTTGTTGGCATGGGTATTATGATCCAAGCCACTCTGTGGTAGCTAAAATTGTAAGTCTGCTATGCTTACTTGTAATTGAGTCAGTTTAACTCCACTTTGAAAGCGCTTCAGTTAATAAAATCTCCAATGATTATTTTGTAGTCAGTTACTTAAATAAAAGCATGTTTAGGTTTTATTTTCTGCCCAGGTATATGATATGTGAAAACATTTACATGATAATGTACCTTTCAAATATCTGCTCACTGTGAATAATTTAGAAAACTTAAAAGGAAAAAAAGAAAATTAAAAAATATATTTCCACCACTCAAAGAAACAGCCATCTACAAAGTTTGGTGTAGTTTCTTTCAGTGTTTCTTCTGTGCATTTCTTTCTTTCTCTCTCTCTCTTTTTTTTTAAAAATATATCTTTATTGATTTCAGAGAGAGGAAGGGAGAGGGAGAGAGAGAGTTGAAACATCAATGATGAGAGAGTCATTGATTGGCTGCCTCCTGCACGCCCCTGACCAGGAATCGAACCACGATCTCCTGGATCCTGGGTCGATGCTCAACCGCTGAGCCACGCCTGGCCGGGCTCTTCTGTGCATTTCTAATAAAGTTTTTTTCAGGACTAACTCATAGGCCTTAATTAATCTTTTTCACATTTTTGAACAAATTTTTACAGTTCTGTTGAGGTATAATTTGTATACAATAATATTTATATGCTTTAAGTGTTCAATTCCATGATTTTTAGTACATTTACAGAGTTATGAAAACATCCCCACAGTCCACTTTTAGAACATATTATCTCGGAAAAGAACAAACAAAAAACTTATTTGCAATAACTGCTTGTTTCCACCTTCAGTCCTAGGGAACCACTAATCTATTTTATGTGTCTATGGATTCTCTTGTTCTGGACACTTCATATAAATGAACTCAATATTTGGCTTTTTGTGTCTGTCTTTCCCTTAGCGTATTTTCAAAATCAATCCATGTCATTGCACATGTAAGTACTTCATTCTTTTTTATGGCTGAGTAACATTCCATTATATGGATATCCCACATTTTGCTTACCCATGCATCATTTGACAGTCATTAGGGTTGTTAACATTCTACCTAAAAATATTTTAATTTAAACAATTTAATGAAATAAGAAAATATTATGATTTGGGTGATATATTTGTACTTTTAAAAATATTCTCATGTATATATTAACCAAAGGTTATAATAAAGAATTAAGCAATATAACAAAGAAAAAATAAAAAACAAAAAAATGTTTAATAGAAGAGCTAAGCATCTTTTAATGATGCTTTGCCTGATATGGAATAACTTCTATGCCCCAATTTTTTTTTATTGAAAACTGAAATAAGCAACTTTCTCAAATAGTGTTATGAAAACTGAAAAATCACGCACAGAAATGTGTTTTGAGCAATACTTTGAACACAGAAGCAGTCTATGGGGAAATGATAGAGGTCAGGATAGTCCTACTACTGATGATAGAAATCTTAGAGCACAGAGGCTCTGCAATGACACTATGAGCGGGAAGAACAATACTGATTCCCTTAATTTCCTTGCTCTTTGAGGGATGTCTTTGCCTCTTATCTCTGCACTCCTCAAAGAGCATACCCGCTAGTTCAACTAATTAGGGGGGGGGAAGGCCCATGAGGCCAATTAATTCTGTTCTTTTTCAAAGTGATAGGTAAACTATCTTAATTTGGACGGCTATAACAAAATACCATAGTCTGGTAGACTTAAACAAAAACTATGTATTTCAGCCCTGGCTGGGTACCTCAGCTGGTTAGTGTTGTGATAAGCCGAGGTTGTGGCTTCTATCCCAGTGAGGGCACCTATGAGAATCAGCCAATGAATGCATGAATAAGTGGAACGACAAATCTCTCTCTCATTTCTTTCTCTCAAATCAATCAATAAAAAATTATTTAAAGAATATGTATTTCTCATTGCTCTGGAGGCTAGAATGTCCAGTGCAAGCCAAGTCAGTGTCTGGCGAGAATTTTCTTTCTGGTTTGTGAACAACTGACTTCTTGCTATTTTCTCACGTGGCATAGAGAGAGAACTCTCACATCCTTTTTTATTTTTTATAAGGGCATTTATTCCATCCCAAAGTCCTCATCCTCATGACCTAATTTAATCCAAATTACCTCCCAAATGTCCCACCTCCAAATACCATCACACTGGGGATCAGGACTTCAACATATGAACTGGGGTGCAGGGGACACAAGCATTCAGTCTGTAGCACAGACCATAATCTTAACTTCAGACATTAGTCTTGCAAATTTTGAGGCACTGTGAGAAACTATCTGTAGTTTGATCCCCAAACTGGCTGTGCAGTTACACACACACACACACACACACACACACACACACACACACAACTTTCTCAGCCCAAGTTTCACTATGAGAGTCTATATTTTTATTAGGTGTTCTAAGTGATTGGTAGTCAATCTGTTGGTCAATTCAAAACCACAGATCTTGAAAAAAATATAACCTCTGCTAGAAAAAGAACTCAAAACGGTGATCCAAAAATATGACATGGAAACATCTGGAAATAAACAATTCCTAATTTTTCAGTTGCACTCTGTTCTGAGTAGCATGCTGAAGTCTTGAGAGGTCCACCTGGGATGTGAATCATCCCTTTGTGGGGGGTCTCCATGCTATAGTCGCTCATTAGTCGCTTAGTACCACAGTGCTTGTGTGCAAGTAATTCTTATTTTACTTAATAACGGCCCCAAAGCAAGAGTAGTGATGCTAACAATTTGGGTATATGAAAGAGAAGGTTTTTTTGTTTTTTTTTAATCCTCACTTGAAGGTATTTTTTTCCATTGCTTTTCAGAGGGAATGGAAGGGAGAGAGAGAGACATTGATCGGTTGCCTCCCACATGCATGGGGACCAGGGCCAGGGATCGAGCCTGCAACCGAGGTACAGGCCCTTGGCCGGAATTGAACCAGGACCCTTCAGTCTGCAGGCTGACACTCTACCCACTGAGCCAACCAACTAGGGCTAGAGAAGCCTTAAAGAGCTTGTTACATGCGGTCAGAAGGTAAATAGTAGCCTAACGCTACCTCACAATGCCTGTCATTCACCTCGCTTTATCTCGTCACACAGACATTGTATCATTTCACATCATCACAAGAAATAGGGTGAGTACAGTGCAATAAGATATTTTCATAGAGAGAGACCATAATTCACATAACTTTTATTACAGTATATTGTTGTAATTGTTTTATTTTATTATTAGTTATTATTGTTAATCCCTTGTGTCTAATTTATAGATTAAACTTTATTATAGGTATGTATGTATAGGGGAAAAAAACAGTATATATAGGACACATACAAGAATCTACCAATGAATGCATAAATAAGTGGAACCCACCTACGGATTCAGGCATCCACTGGGGGTCTTGGAACATACCCTTGGTCGGTAAGGAGGGACTGCTGTGTACACGAAGTCTAGGAGGATAGAAGTACATTGAACTTGCTTATAGGCCAACCTCCTTATTGGAAATGTTTCAGGACCTTGTAAAAGTGGATCCCATGAAGCGTTTATTAATCAAAAACTGATTGAATTTATAGATTAAACTTTCTATTTATAGATTAAACGTTTCTATTAAACATTTCTATTGAGTGCCAGGTACATTGTTTCTGTGATAGTTGCTGGGGTAACAATTGTGGACTAGGCAAAAAATTGTGCCCTCAAAACCACATAGAGAATATAGCTATGTAGGGAAAAAATGACAGTAAATGAAAGACGTGGTCTGAGGCTGTCAGCCCAGGGAGGTGTGAGTCTCTGAAAGCTGGTAAGAGACACCTCACCAATTCCTAACAAGAATCCCCCACCGATGACCCTTGAGCTAGGTCACTATGGTCCTAGAATGAGTGGGAGGTAGCCAGGAAAATGAGACAGGGAAGGGCATTTCAGAACGATGAACCAGCATGTGCGAAGGCACGAGTGATCGTGGTGTGTTTGGAGAAAGGGAAAAAAGATGTATGTCGCGAGTGGCACATGATGGAACATGACGCAAAAGGGCTTAGAGCCTGAAGGTGTTCATTCTACCTTAAGTATATTAGACTTTTTCCAATCAGAAAGTGGTGTCCAAAGTGGAGTATGGAGTAAATGTTAGGAATTCTGTTTATATTTATTTATGGCATGCTTTTTCGTTTCTATTTTATGTTTTACAATGTACACCTACATTACTTGCACAGGAGACCTTGTATGTAAATATATATGGTATATACATTTGGGGCATGCTCAAACATTTTTCTTTGGGGGACTTGGAGTCCACTGTTATGGGCAGGAGAAGGATTTTGAGCAGAGGAATGGAAATATCTTTTGGTGCTGGGATATCACTAGCCTGGGAAGGGTTTCTCAAACTGTATTTTTGACTAAGGCAAATTGAAGTTTTTTTCGCTTCTCATTTTTTTTAGCAGGTTGCGTTTCTCCCCTTGTTTAGCTTTCCAGTCTCCTCTGGTTTCCTGCTATTTCCCATGAGCTCCTACAGAAGTGCTGAGGGGAGGCAAGCAAGAGGGGGGTCCTTGGAAGGGAAAGGTCAGGACAGGCCCACAGTCTGTCACCTGGTACAGCGGCATGGAGATGCACCATTCAGGCCTCCCTTCAAGAGAACATGTTGTGGGACATGTGGGTGGCTGACAGCCCCCTGCTGCACGCTCCCCTGGGCTGCTCCAGCCAATGACTGAGCCCGGTGGGGGTGCTGGAGCCAGAGGATGGGGGACTTCGCTAACAGGCAGCATTTGCTCGGGGACTCCCCACACACCGGCTGCAGTCTGGGCTCTTCCTACTCAAGTCTCCTTCCTCTTCTGTCTTACTCCACGGATGTCCAACCCGCACTGTAGCCTGAGGCTCTCTACCTTCCATTTCCTCTCCCTTTTTCCTTCACAGGCTCTTTTCTCAATAAATCACTCGTTCATTGTCTCAGGCTGTCATAGCAAATACCACTGACTGGGTGGCTCAAACAACATAAATTTATTCCCTCACAGTTCTGGAGGCTAGAAATCCAAGGTCAAAGTGTTGGCAGGAATGATTTCTCCTAAAGCCTTTCTCCTTGGCTTGTAGGTGACCGTCTAATCCCTGTACCTGTCTGGGTCCTAATCTCCTCTTCTTATAAGGACACCCGTGATATTGGATTGGCGTCCACCCTAATGACCCTGTTTCAACCTATCCCCGAAAATGGTCACATTCTGAGGTACCAGGGGTTAGGACTTCAACATATGAATTGGGGTGGGCAGGGGGGCGCATAATTCAGCTCCTGATGCTCATTCATTTCTGTCTTGGCATCTTGCTTCTCGAATGCCAGGTTAAACTAATAGAAGGTGTAGCCATCCGAGGTACTCAAAATGACCAGTGCTTCTCCAGCGCCAGCCTGACTCCGAAAAAATAATATACAAAGACATGAAAAAATATGTCTCAAATATACAATAAATCTCCAGTTTCTTGGGTAACCCCTAATCCCTCAGAAACCCATAAAAAGGATATTGTGACATGGAAAGCAGCAGGGACAAAACCAAAGAAGGCTCTTCCTGTCAGAGGCCTGGGTAGGTAGAGCACCTGGTCTTCGGGTCAGCAGTACTTCCTGTGAGGCTGACAGGAGGAAAGCCACAGATCTGTCCCCTGAGCGCCGCGCCACATTTCATCACCCGCATGAGAAGGGTCCCCTCCAGCCGGGATGGCAGACGCGAAGTTTACAAAGCTTGGGTTGGCAAGAGTGTGGGTGAAACAAACTCTAGCAGAGACTTGGTGATGACATCATTTGTTGGCTGACATCCGAAGATTATTAGCAGCGTTTTAGGGCATATTTTGCTTTAACAAGTAGGAGAAATGCTTTAATTGGTGCCCTTTATTTACAGCTTTCGTCATTCATGTCCATGGAAAATGCCAACATCTTCTACGTTCATAATTTCTAGGGGGTTGGCAGTGAGCCAGATCAGCAACTGCTTCAAAAGAGAGAAATCTCTTCCCTCACTCGGCAAACATGTTTTATTGCTTAGAAGATTACGCTCCATTAATACTGCCTGGTAAACCTTAGTACAATCCTTCTAGTTTAAGGATACCCCCCTATAATTGTTTTTTCTATCGGGCCACTTTTTTAAGGGCTAGTCAACGTGTAATGAGCGCTCATGTATGTCAAATTCCATATGAGACAGGACCCGGTTTGCTCAAGGGTGACGGAAAACAGATACAGTCTTTGTACACAGAATGTT
This sequence comes from Miniopterus natalensis, assembly GCF_054644295.1. Taxonomy (NCBI): domain Eukaryota; kingdom Metazoa; phylum Chordata; class Mammalia; order Chiroptera; family Miniopteridae; genus Miniopterus; species Miniopterus natalensis. The sequence goes on along the minus strand of NC_142089.1, from coordinate 65,285,488 downwards.
GCTACTCTAATTTTTGGTTGCTGTTAACCCTCACCTGAGGATATTTTTTCCATTGCTTTTCAGAGAGAGTGGAAGGGAGGGAAGGAGGGAAGAAGAAAGGGAGGGAGGAGAAGAGAGAGGGGGGTATTGATGTGAGAGAGACACATCAACTCGTTGCTACTGGCTGCCGCCCACAGGCCCCCAGGCCAGGGGTGGGGCGTGAACCCGCAGCCCACGTGCATGCCCGTGACCGGGAAATGAACCTGCAGTCCTCTGGTGTGTGGGCAGAGGCTCCAACCACTGAGCCAGGGCACTACTATTATTTTTTAAATCAGAGGTTCTTAACTGCACCAGGGTGACCTGGTTGCTTTTATTTTATATTTTATTGTGGTAAATAGGTAACATAAAAAACCATAAAATGCACCATTGTAACCACGGTTAAGTGCACAGCTCTGTGGCATTTAATTAAATTCACAATGTTGTGCAGCCATCACCACTATCTATTCGAAAGCTTTTTTTTTTTTTTTTTTTTTATCACCCCAACAGAAATTCTGTAACCATTAAACTTCCCATTTTCCCCTCCTTCAGTCCCTGGCAACCACCGTGCTACTCTCTGCCTCTTTGAATTCCCCTAGTCTAAACATTTCTTACAAGTGTGTCTAGCTTATTGCACTAAACGTAACGTTTTCAAGGTTTATCCATGTTGTGTCATCTATCAGAATTTCATTTCTTGTTATGGATGGATAATATTCCATTGTGTGTATATACCATATTTTAAAATTTGATTGTAGAGAGAGGAAGGGAGGGAAGGAGAGAGATCGGTTGCCTCCCGTACACCTCCTCCCACCCGGAGATCAAACCTGCAACCTTTTGGGGTACAGGGCGACACTCCAACCAACCCGGGCACGCCGACCAGGGCCATATACCACATTTTGTTTATCTGTTCTCTATTGAGGAACATTTGGATCGTTTATGTCTTTTGGTTATTGTGAATAATACTGCAGTGAACATTTAGTATGTAAGTATCTGTTTAAGTCTCTGCTTTTTTGTTGTTAATCTTCACCCAAGGATTTTTAGAGAGAATGGAAGGGAGGGGGGAGAGGGAGAGAGAGAGAAACACCGATGTGAGAGAGGCACATCGATTGATTTCCTCCTGCATGTGCCTCGACTGGGGCCAGGGATTGAACCTGCAACCCAGGTACGTGCCCTTGACCTGGAATCAAACCTGTGACCTTTCAGTGCACAGGCCAGCTCTCTATCCACTGAGCCACACGGGCCAGGGGTCTCTCTCTCAAATCAATAAATAAAAACAAAAACTTCAACTGTGTGAAATGTGAGCTTGCATTATTGCAAGGCGAATGAAATGGAAGTAGGGGCTCGGCGGAGGATGGGAGCAGTCACCATTGCTAGTATTAGACCCAAATACACTTCCACAGTCCAGGCCTAAGCCTTCTGGAGGGTGGCCCAGGCACCGTAATAACTAGTCTCCCGCACTCCACTTTCCCCTGCTAGCCTTTGTCGAGCTTCCCTTTGAATTCCCAAGACACCTTATGTGGCTTTTGCTCAACAAGTCTCCTAAGGAGGGCCCAGCCCCGGCCAACAATGACTCAAAGTGCTTTCATTAGCTCAGATGAAAAGCTCGGTTATTTTAACCTACTTCTCCCTTCAACTACAAAGGCAACAGGAGGCTCCGATGTTACTAGGAGTCGCTGAGCACTTTGGTCTTCAAAAGAATAGGAAGACCGGGTTTCTTAGAACACACAAAGCCTCTTCCCCCGAGGGTTAGAAATTATTCAAAGGGGGGAGCGGGGGAGTATTTTTGGTTGGGATGAGGGGCAGAGTGCACAGAAGTTTGATTTGTTTGAGATCGGTGGGGGAAATATTGCATCAGAGTTCAGCTGAGTTATTGCTGTATCCCTGTTGGCTCTCAAAGACACAACAGGTATTTATTGAGGACCTACTATGTGCCAGGCACTGTTCTAGGTGCTGGGACTACAGTGGCGAACGAAACAGAGATCTCCGCTCTTCCTCCATTCTAGCGAGAGAATAAACAATAAACAAAATAAACCAATGAGATGTAGGTGGCGTCCGGGCTGAGTGCTATGGAGAACACTGAAATGGGCGGGCACAGGGCCTTCGGGTGAGGCAGGATGGTCAGTGGCTGTGGGTAGAAATAGAGTGGTCACAGGGGGCTTCGCTGACAAGGTGGAAGGTGAGGACTGATAGAGGTGAGGGAGCAAATGATGCCAGCATCTGGGGGGGCGGGGGGGACCAGCCAGCCAGGTAGAAGCAAGGGCAAAGGCTCGGATCTGGGAGTGAGCCTGGGCTGAGAACCTAGACCAGCCGGGGAGGCTAGTGGGAGGAGATAAGGTGGGGGGCAGTTGGGGAGGGGGGGACAGATCACTGGGGCCTTGCAGCCACTGCAACGACTCCCGCTTTTTCCCAGAGCGAGATGGGAGCCACCAGCCATCAGTTGCCTCCCGCACACACCCACACAAGGGATGGAGTCCACAGCCCGGGTATGTGCCCTGACCGAGAATCGAACCTGCGACCTTTCGGTGTCTGAGACGAAGCTGCAACCAACTGAGCCACGCCGGCCAGGGTGGCACGGTCCTTTCTAAGAGGGGGCACATCACACCAGCAGGCACAGGAGCATTTCTGTCAGGAAATGTCTGGGGTAGGAGAAAGAAGGTGCTTATTCAGAAGCTGCCTGGTTTCAGGACAAAAGCCAAGGGGTGTTTTTTAATATTAGGGAACAATGGCCTCCCTCTGTTTATTTAAAAAAAGAAAAGAAAGAAAAGATACTTGTTTAAATAGGCTCTCGGAGGATTGATTTTTGCCAAGTGAATGTGCTACGTGGGATACTCAGTTTGTTACAGGAGATGGTTTAACCAGGGACAAAGCCTGTGTTGCTAGTTGGTGAGGTGGCTCCATAATTTGTGCACATGAAGGACAGTCTTTGTGCTTAAAGAAACTGGCACGGAATAGGGCTCAGGCTGAGTCGTGGGAAATGCACCAGAGCTGGGCTCACGCCTTCATTCTGCTCTTCGCAAGTTGTATGATTTGGCGAAAACTCTCTAAACCTGGTTTACCTCTGTAGCGGAGATAGCACCTGCCGAAACTGTATCACAGGCTTGTGACAAGGATCAATGGGGGAAATAAATTTAGAATCACTTGTGAAGAATATAATGATATAAAACATGAAGAAGTACTGTAACACCTAAGTCTGCATTCATTAAATCTGCCACAAATGTCATTTGGAAAGAGGCAGGATAAAAATAACCAATAACTCCTGCCCATACACAGCTGAAGCACGAAGGATACGATTATTTAGCAAAAGGAGACAGTCTGTAGTTTCCATTTGTAATAGAATAGGAATCAATAAAATATTTAAGATTCCAAAATTCTCAATTCATCTTGCCGGCAAATATTTTAGTGACTTTATTTGACAGGCGGCAATAGGTCATAGTCATAAAGATATTTTCATTGAAGAGCAACAAATGGAGTTTCCAATGTTACTCCAGCTTTGGAAGGAGCTAATCGCTACAATTACAGGTTGTTCAAATTGCCCAGGTTTATGTAGCATAGACCGCCATATTTTATTCTTTTATAAAACAGTGGTATGTGAGTTTTCAATTTGGAAAATTACATACAGCCTTGGGCTAGTTGAAATTTTCTCTGATGTCAGGGGTATATATGGACACGACTGGAAGAGTCTGAGGTAATACTATTAGTATCGTCCAAGCTCATTAATTTTCCTCTATGAAACATGGTAGGAAGCCTCTGAACCACATCCCCACTCCACGCCCAGTGATCTCTCCCCCCTGGCTCACGCCCTGGTGTAATTCCTGCCTGTGGGCTGGACTTAACAACTCACTTCTAAGTTGTTAACTTAGCAGAAATGGTGGGATGTCATTGCTGAGATTAGGTTATAAAAAGACTCTGGTTTGCATTTTGGCCACACTCTCTCTAACTCTCTCTTGGAACTCTAACTCACCCTGAGGGAAGCCAGTTGTCTTGTTATGAGGCAGCTCTGCGGAAAGGCACATGTGGAGAGGAATTTCAGTCTGTTAATAAACACATGAGTGAGCCTGGAAGCAGCCATTCTCACCTCACTCCCCAGTTGAGCTTCTGATGAGACCACATGGCCAGCTAACAGCTTGAGTAATCCCATGAGAGTCCCTACATCAGAGCTACCCAGTTAAACTGCGCCTGAATTTCTGACCAACAGAAACTGAGTGGTAATAAGCATTTGTTGTTTTTAAACCACTAAGTTTTGGGGACAATATGTTACAGAACAATAGAAAATGAATACAAAAGCCTTATTTAGGTTCCACCCATTAAAATTAAAAGACATATTTAAAAATAAGTAATATTTTTTGCTCTAGTTGGTTTGACTCAGTGGTTAAAGCATCAGTCTGTGGGCTGGAGGGCCTGGGTTCAATTCTGGGCAAGGAGCACGTACCTCAGTTGCAGGCTCAATACCAGGCCCCGGTCCGGGCACGTGCAGGAGGCAACCAATCCATGTGCCTCTTTCACATCAATGTTTCTCTTTCTCTCCTTTCCACTCTCTCTGAAAAGCAACGGAAAAAAATATCCTTAGGTGAAAATAAAAAAATAAAAATAAAATAAAAATAAGTAATATTTTTAATAGCAGCAAAGATTTATTAATATCAAGTAGTGTGAAACAATAACATGGAATGGGAGGAATAGGACATTTTAAATTAGGAAATATGAAATCTCCAGAGTTATAACCTTAGGATATTTTATCAAAGGTAAGGGTGTGCCCTGGCCAGTTGTGACTCAGTTAGTTGGAGCATCGTACCATACACTGAAAGGTTGTGGGTTCAATTCCTGGTCAGGGCACATATCCCGGTTGCAGGTTCGATCCCTGGTCCGGGTGTGTGCAGGAGGCAGTTGATCAAGGTTTCTCTCTCACATCGATGTTTCTCTCTCTCTCTCTCTCTCTCTCTCCCCCCCTCTCCCTTCCTGTCTCTCTAAAACCAATAAAAAACATATCCTCAGTTGAGGTTTAAAAAAAATAATAAGGTAGAGGTGTTATCTATAAAGCATCTGGCATTTTATTGATGTGTTATTCCTATCTCAAACTGCAATGATACTGCAAACTTTCAAACTTTAGATTGAAAACATTCAAAGGAAGAGAATTGTAAATAACAGGATTGTTAGAATGAGACTCTTGCTGGCTTGGTTTCAGATGAGCTTCCCAAAGCTGAGGGCAATACAGAAGTACAAGTGCCACCCAGATGACTGAAGAAAGGCTGTGGTCCTCACATGCAGGACAGGTTAAGAGAATCAGAATCCAGGTTGCCAGCATTAGCTGATCAACTACACTTACTGTTTCAAGACTGACTTTGAATAATCTATGCTAGAAGAAGGATGTGTGTGTGTGTGTGTGTGTGTGTGTGTGTGTGTGTGTGTGTGTGTGGTGAGAATTTTCAGTGGATTCAAAGGCAGCTGGCCTGGAATTTGCTTAAAAGTAACTTTCCCAAGAGTCCTGCCTAGAGGGGCAATGTGACTCAGGCAGAGGGTGTAGACACCAGAGGCCCAGGGTCATGAGCAACCAGGTGGAGGCACATTGTCTGCATCTAGGAGTAGGTAGGCAGGTCTCTGAGGAGCCTGCAAAAGCTCACCACGAGAGGACGCGCCTGCCATCCAGAGGGACCCGAGGCAGGACGGCAGCCGTCCAACTGAGTGAGGCTGTGACCTTGTCTTTAATCCCGTCTCCCCAACACCCAACACTGCAGAGGTATAAACAGCAGGTCGTAAGTGGGGAGGCAGAGGGAGCAGGGGAAGAGATAAGAAACAATTTAGCGTGGATGGACCTGGAGAGTATTATGCTAAGCGAAAGAAGCCAGTCAGAGAAAGACAAGTGTCACATGATCTCACTCATATGTGGAATGTAATGAACAAAATAAACTGAGGAGCAAAAGAGATCCAGAGACATAGAAGCATGGAACAGACTGAGGGATCTCAGAGGGAAGGCGGGGACTGGGGACTGGGGAGTGAGGAGTGGATGGGGAGAGATTAATCAAAGAACTTTTATGCATATATGCATGACCCAGGGACACAGACAATAGTGTGGGGAAGGCCTGGGGGTGGGGTGGATGTGGGACAGAGGGGATCAATGGAGGGGAAAGGGGGAACATCTGTAATACTTTCAACAGATAATTTTTTTAAAAACCCACAAATTATACCCTCAATTCTATCTCTTGGCCGGGGCCATGTCCAAACTAGAAAAGGAAAGAAGCCTTAATTGAATAAAATCTAAAGTCCTTTTATACTAGACTAGAGGAGAATTATATAATTATTAAGCTGACTTTATTTTTTAATGCCAAAACAAGGGGCCTTTCATTTATTTTCTAAGGATAACTGGGGAAGCCATGGAGCATGCCCATGATTCCTTCCTCAGGCAAGGAAAAATTAGACCAGGGAGTGATGTGAACAGGCAAGGGAAGAAAGAATAAAGTTATTTTATGTTTATGCTCCACCAAACCCAGCTCAGTCAACAAAATGACTACAAGTGTTTCTGGAAAAAGGAAGGGAGGGTCCAGTTGCCAGGAACCTGCCTCTAGCTACAGAGGATATATGGAACACTAAAGATAAGAGTTTCCTAGTGAAGCCTTAGGTATCTCCCACATGGCTAGAAATGACGCCTACCCAAGGATCAGGCCCAGCAGAGAACACTGGGAACGCCAAGCCCTGGACCCACTCAATGGTTGCTAAGGGAACTTATCTCAAGGAAGGAAAACGATTTTGGTTCCAGGACAGCCAGGCATCTCTCCACCTAGTCCAGAACCTTACTGGTCTAAAGCAGGGGTGGGGAACCTTTTTTTCTGCCAATGGCCATTTGGATATTTATAACATCACTTGAGGGCCATACAAAGTTATCAACTTATAAATTAGTTTTGAAAAAAGCTCACAGATTTATTGAATTTCAAGTCCCACCTGTGGTTGCCTTGGCAGGGCCAGACCAGATGATTTTACTGGCCATATACCACCTGTGGGCTGGACGTTCCCCACCCCTGCTCTAAAGCCAACATCAGTCTTTTCAGCAGTGCCTCCACAAAGCATGACATCCACAGGATGTGAATAGGCATTACCAAAGAAAAGAGAGTTCTATGGTCAAAAAGTTTACAGCATGCTAGGTCAAACAAAGCTAAACAGTTATCTTTCCTGCAGGACTTCTCAGAGCCTTTAATAAGCTAAAGTATTCTGGTCATGTTTCTCCAAGATGAGACCACATTGTACAGTATTTCTTGCAGCTTCTTTCACTGCAGAACACTTTTCTTAATTCCCAGGAATACACCTTAGGTAACAGTGACTTAGAGAGTTGTACCCTGGAATGGTACTAATCAGATGACCCACAGCCGCTGGAGAGTAGATGACAGTCCTGAGGCAACAAGGCAACAGTTTTCTTGGCACCCTCCTTGGTTGTTGGAGGAGCCCCCTTGAGGGATCTGCTTTTCCCGTCCAGCCTCTGATATTGTTCTGCCATCCTCTACCTGCTTCCATGACTTACTTCTGATTTTGTCCCTTGCTGCATACCTACCCAAGATTGATGGCTTGTTCTCTGATCCAAGCCCTGTGCCCTTGTGTCCCGGACATCTATTCCAGCCTGCTGGGGCTTGCAAAGCTTTGAATTAAGAAGAAACTTTATTTCCCCAAATATCATGTTTATGCAACATGTATTGCTAGAAATTTAAGCTTTAGGTGACAATCTAAGACTTTATGTTAAGCTACTGCTTAAATATTTTCATGCCCTGGACCTTGTTCTTACTCCAGAGTGTAGCCAGCATGGTCTGGCTCTGATTACCTCCTAATCCTCACTTTTTGCCCCCTCCGACCCTGTGCTCTAAGCTCCAGCCACACCAGTCTGTCTCTGTTCTTTGCAAGCAGTTCCTCTCCCTCTCTCTGGTCCTCCCTCTTTCTCAGTCTCACTCCCGCTCCTTAGGGCCTTGGGGTGCTGCCCTGCTTAGGATATCTCCTACCTAATCTTCTGCCTTACCTTGCCCCACCCTAACCAAATTAGGTGCCCTGCCTTTGTGTTACAAACCACCCTGTGGTTACTCTTGTCTTATGTCTCTTATCCCTCTGAATTAGGATTGCCTGCTTTTTTTTTTTTAATCTCACCAGAGGATATGTTCATTGATTTGAGAGAGAGAGAAAGAGAGAAAGAGAAACATAGATTGGTTGCCTCTCAATGGCAACCAGGGTCCAAACCCACAACCTAGGCATGTGCCCTGACTGAGAATTGAACCCACAACCTTTCGGTGTACGGGACAATGCTCCAACCAACTGGGCCACACCAGCCAGGGTGCCTGCTTTCTTGTATGTATCTTTTTGTAGTCTATAAGCTCAATGAAGGCAGGAATTATGTCTTATTCATTGCTGCAGTGTGTGTGGCACATAGTAGGTATATGGTAATAAATGGATGAATACCATTTTATTGGATAGATGTATAATATCAAAACTCTAAAATTATCCAATGTTAAAATTTCTCCCGGCCTGGCCGGGCGTGGCTCAGTGGTTGAGCGTCAACCTAGGATCCAGGCGATCGGGGTTTGATTCCCAGTCAGGGCACATGCCCGGTTGTGGGCTGCAGCCGATCAATGACTCTCTCATCATTGATGTTTCTCTCTCCCTCTCCTTCTCCTTTCCTCTGTCTGAAATCAATAAAGATATGTTTAAAAAAATAATAATTTCTCCCATTTTCAAAGCTAAGGCCTCCTTAGCTTGGTAGCCTAGAGTGGGAATTAGAGAAACCTAGTTGGATCCTCTGTTCTTTTCACTTATTTTCTCCCTTACTAAAGAGATGATGTTCTGAATGTGCTTCCATTCCCATCTCCCTCCCCCTTTTCTGTCCCCCAACCAAGATCAGACCCTGACCTAGGGGAAGAGGAGATTAGTGGAGGAGGCCATGATTTTATGTGGCTGCTTAAGTTGCACCTGGCATTGGTGCACTTTCAGAGCAGTGCATGTGTGAGTTTGTAGTTATGGGCGCTTTTCCAGGTTCCTGTGAGATTTCCCTGCTGGTGACCTCTAACATATATTATCTGTTGCTGCATAACAAATGACTCCAAACTTAGTAGCTTAAAGACTATAAACATTTGCCCTGGCAGGTGTGGCTCAGTTGGTTGGGTGTTGTCCCATGCACCGAAAGGTTGCCAGTTCAATTCCCAGTCAGGACACATGCCAGGGTTTTGGGCTCGATCCCTGGTAGGAGGCATGCAGGAGGCAGCCGATTGATGTTTGGCTCCCACAACAATGTTCTTTCTCTCTCTCCCTCTCTCTTCCTCTCTCTCTAAAAATCAATAAAAATATGTTTTAAACAAACAAACAAATATATATATATGTATATATATATATATATATATAAATTTATTATCTCACATGGGTGCTGTTTAACTGATTGGTTATGACACAGGGTCTCTTATGAGTTAAATGTTGGTATGGATCGTAGTCATCTGAAGGCTAGACTGGGGCTAGAGGGTGAACTTCTAAGATGGTTTCCTCACACTCCTGGCAAGTCAGTTCTAGTTTTGGCAGAAGGTCTTAGTTCCTCACCGCTTGGACCTCTCTATATGGTTGTTTCCCCCAGAGTGAGGGATCCAAGAGAAAAGATAAAGAAGAAGGCATAGCGCCTTTTATAACCTGGTCTTGAAAGGCACACACTATCGCTTAAATTGGTCACTGTCTTTATCAGATCAAGCTTTGTCATAACAAAATACCGTAGACTAGATGGTTTAAACAACAGAAATTTATTTCTCACAGCTTTGAATGCTGGAAAGTCCAAGATCAGGTGCCAGCATGGTCAGTTTCTGGTCAGAGCTCTCTCTCTGGATTGCAGATGGTTGCCTTCTCCCTCGTGGCAGAGAGAGTGTCGTCTCTTAGCAGAGAGACAGCAAGCTCTCTGTTATCTTCTCTTATAAGGGCATTAATCCCATCATGAGGGTCCCATCCACATGACTTCACCTAAACCTAATTACCTCCCACAGGCCCCTCTCCAGATGCCATCTCATTGAGTTAGGACTTCAGCATACGAATTGGGGGGAGATGCAATCAGTCCATAGAAGTCACACAAACCAAGCCTGATACAATATGGGAGGGGACTACTTGGGAGTAAAAACATCAGAGGGTGGAGATCACTGGGGGATATCTGGAGGACTGGCTACCACACAGGCAACTCCTCCCCTCCAGCTGGCCCTGGTGGCTCCCAATTCAGCCTCTGGGCTTCCCCCTGCCCTGACCCCTGACCCCTGGCCCCAATCTCTAGTGGAGGCTCTCTGCCTTTTCAAGTGACCTCTTTGGGAGATTCATTACTGCAAGCTGTCTCCCTTCTACAGGATTACAGGTTTCTCCACATAGTCCCAGGGGGAAAAGCATCTTTGCCCTGTAGTGTTTAGAAGTGCAACTCATTCCCAGTGCAGTGCTCTCCTCCTGGTCCTGTCAGCATCAGTCAAACTCTTGCCTTTAGCTTTCTCAGCTGTGTTTTAGAAACCAGTCTCTGCAATCACTAACTCCAAAGAAAGTTGTCAAGTTCTTTGAGTATTCCTCTTGGACTCCCATTCTCACTTAGTCTAAGGTAAGTCTTCCAGTTTGGAGAGGATATTAGAAATTTGCTGTACACTGAAAATGTCTCCAAAATATCAGCAGGAAGAACTTATCGTGATGGGTGTGTGACCTGTAAAGGGCCTTATTTCTGGCTTAATTCTTTGCTGCTGCCATCTTTAAATTATTAATAATTTTTTAAATAGGAACCTCACATTTTCATTATTGACTGGACCCTGCAAATTACGTAGTCAATCCTGAACCCAACCTAAGACAGTGGTCTGGCACCTCCATTTTGGATTGGGGTACTTGATACCTGTGGTATTATTTCTGGCCTTTAGGGAAAAGTTCACTATTCTATTACAAATACATGATTGAGAATTCAGAGACTAACTGGGTTTTACTCTTTTGTAAGGAATTACATTTGATTTTGTTCTATGTGATTTTCACTGGTTATCACATAGCTTGGATTGTGATTATTTTTTGAAGTTCAAAAGAAAGCTTATTATTATTATTATTTTCAGAGAGAGGAAGGGAGAGGGAGAGAGAGATAGAAACATCAATGATGAGAGTCATTGATCTGCTGCATCCTGCATGCCCCCTACTGAGTATCAAGCCCAAAACCCGGGCATGTGCCCTGAAAGGGAACCGAACCGTGACCTCTTGGTTCATGGGTTGACTCTCAACCACTGCGCCATGCTGGCCGGGCAAGACAGCTTATTATATTTGTAATGTGCTATCATTAGTACTCCACCGGGCCTTTGTTCATTATTGCAATTCCACAGACTTTTTTTTTATTCCACAGACTTTTATTTCCATGACTTCTTATCACTTTTCTCAGACTTTTCAATTAGTTCCTAAATGTGGGAATAGTCAGTTGACTCAGATTTCTCTGTTTCTCATAATATTTGAATTAATATAGGCTCTAAATCCTCAAAAATCTGTTCTCATGAGGAAGTGATTAAAAGGAATATGGAGAATGTTCCCAAGGAGCTGGGTATGCTCTGAAAGACAAATTCTGTAGCTTAAAATTCAGAGGGAGTCCTTCTCATTTGTTATTGATTGGCCACATTGTGACATTTCATACCTCAACTGGGCTGTGCTTTGAATTAAAGGGAATCTCCTCCATCAGGAAGCAAATACACCTATTCAAGAAATCTTTCTACTTTCCAGATATTGCATCAACATATAGCTTTACTCTTTTTCTCTCACCCCATAGTAATAAAAAGAAATAGTTTCAGCTTTTTCGACTAAAAATATCCTCCCAACAGAATGGCTAAATATCAAGAAATTAATGAATGCATGTAGAAAGTGGAATTTTAACTCTCTAAACTTGAAATGGAAAAGACAAGATTTCTGCATGAGAAGGAAGGTGGACCAGATGACCCTTAGATCCCTTTTAACTCAGAAATTCCAGTTTTTGTTCTAGGCAGTGAATCATTTTATTCACACTTGACCTTGTTGTGTAATGATGATTTATTGGCAAAGCATATGGGTAAGTACAAGAATAATAATTATCATTCATTGAGTGTTTAATATGTGCCAGTCTTCTGCCACAAGCATTCTCTCATTAATTTAAAGTGGATAGTAATGTATTCATGCTACATTTGAGGAAAGTCAGGCTCAGAAAGTTTAAATAACTTACCACTGGTGTCTAGATCCAACTGGCCATGCTCATATCCTCTAGGTTATATTACTTGCTTGTAGAAGAAGAAATAATTTTAATGGCTGAGGTATTACTTAAAAAGCCTGTTACAATAATCTTCCTACATCTTGATTTCTCAGGAGTCCAGTCTAGTTTCCATTGAATCTTAAGTTTCTACTAATTTTAGAGTTAATATTCTGGTCAGGAAAAGTACAAATAGCAACAGCCAAAAAAAAAAAAAAATTTCTTTGGAAAAAATCTGCTGAAAAACAACATGCTGTTTTAGCCATATGGAAATGGTTGATGGAGGTCTCTGTGGTAGATACAGCTTCACTCTTTTGGTCTGAATACTATGGTTATTTCTTCCCTCCTTGCCTTGGCTCATGCTCTCTCCTCTACTAGCCCCCTTTATCTGGTCACTCCTACTGACCCCTCTAAGCCTCTCTGTAGACATAATTTCCTCCAGGAAGCCAACCCTGCCCTTTCCCCACTGCCCAGTCCTGGGTTGAACCACTATGGTTAATCATTGCTCCACAATGCTCCCCAACCTTATTGTCCATATCTATGAGTAGTAATCTGCTTCCCCCACTAGGTTGTAAGTTCCTTGGGTGCAGGTGTGATACCTTATTTATCTTTACCTTTTGCATGTAGTTGTAGCTTCTTACTAAACCTTTGTGGAATTGACTGTACAACTGGCTCACTTACCTGACAGAACACAAGACCTCCCAAGAACCTTGACCACCAGACCTTCGTTTGGAGGTGGAGTATGTAAGGGAAGAGGCGTTGACTTTACAAAGAGCTCAGAAAGTAGAACGCTTCCTGGTGAATGAAAACAGCAGCTGGTCCAAGACCAACTGTGATCTGAAAGGGAACATTTGGTATCAGGCCACACCCTTGGACTTGGCAAGTTCTTCCTTATTTGAGGGCGTGTAGCTCCCCTTTGTCAGGTGTCACACCCTATAAAGGAGAGTTGTTTGCTTCTATTTTAAATGAGGAAAGAAGTAGATGCCCTGTGGGTGTCTTGAAAGGCCTTCATTACAGATATAATGGTATCTTGGAATAATAGGCTTAAATGAATACAGGGGCTGAAGGTAGATATGAGACAGCCCCTGGCCTCTCATCAGTTCCTCATCGCTTGGGCTTTAGTGACAGTGCCAAAGTGGATAGATTCTGGGAGCTGACATAGCAATGGGCTTTCAGTTAGAACTGGATTCAAGTTCCAGTTCTTGGGGTTGTTAAACAAGTTGCTTAACCTGGCTCAGTCCCCCAATGAGCAATTCACTTGGCAGCTTATCTCCAGCAGCCTACCTTTGAAGACTGCTTTCCAGTCCTCAGTGGTTTAAGAATAACCTGAGATCCTTGTAAAAAGGAAGTCTCCTGGTCCACCCCCCCCCCCCCCCCCCCCCAGATATTCTTGTGCTCTGGGTCTGGGTTACTGCCCAGGAAGTTTCATTTTTTAACAGTTGTCCCAGGTAATTCAGTCAGTTCCCGAAACATGATTTGAAAACGCCAAGGTCTTTCTTTATCTTAGACTAAGACTACTTTCCTTTCATCAGCAACGGGCCAAGAAAAATATCTTTAAGCCAAAATATTTAATTGCATACTCTGACCTGGGAGATGTTTAGAAAAACAGACTCTAAACTGAGGAGGTGGTGGAGGTGGTGGTAGAGAATGGGGAAAGCTGGAGCTTTTCATCTGCCTGCAGAACATACTCCTTGGGGAGTGGCGAAGGGAAAAAAATAGCAGGTGGCCTATATTGGAAGTGGGGATACAGGAGCGCAAACTGATGGGGCTGGAGAGCTTCCAGTTTACACCAAGTCAGCACTTTGAAGTACAGATTTATTACCTTACTTTAAGGGCTCTAAATTCCCTCTCCATCAGACCCATTCAAATTTGAGCATCAGTACTCGTAAATACCCTAAGCCAAATATGAAACTTTGCAATTACCAATGGTTTGGGGTTGCCCAGTCCCTGCAGCTTCATTAGAAGGGAAACGTGAGAGGTGAGTGTCCATCTGCCTGACCTGCCTCTTGCAAAACCCCCACAAAGCCTTAGTCTGCCTCACCTTCCCAGGCCCTCTGCAGGGCATTTTGCCAAAGAACACCTGGCAGAGGCTCCCCCAAAATGCTGATTACTAGCTAGGTGTGGGCTATTCCTGAAACTCCTCTCCTAATTCTTATTTTCCACCCTTCCCTCTCTCTTTAAACATCATTGGAATTTGGAATTCATTGCTCTTTAAAGAAACGCAATATGTTGCCTTTAGGGTCCTCCTGCCCTATATAACACCCTTACTTCTGTTCTGCCACCACCCAGTCACTGGTATAGAAGGCAAGCTGTTTTCTCAGCTCTACATCTATTCAACGAATATTTTTTAAATGGTACATGCTCAGTGAAAGAAAAGAAGCCATTTCCTTCCACACATAATATGCACATAATATCAAATTTACTATCTTAACCATTTTTAAGTGTACAATTCAGAAGTATTAATTTATTCATTGTTGTGCAATCAATCTCCAGAACTCTTTTCATCTGTCGCCACTAAATAACAATTCCTCATTCCCTGCCCCCTCCAGCCCCTGACAACCAAACCCCATTCTACTTCTTGTCTATGGATCTGACTGCTCTCGGTACTTGATGGTCGAGTGGAATGGTACAGTATTTGTCTTTTTGTGTCTGTCCTATTTCACTTAGTATAATGTCCTCAAGGTTCATCCATGTTGTAGCATGTGTCAGAATTTCCTTTCTGGAGACTGAATGAATCAGCCCCGGCCAGTGTCACAGTGGTTAGAGCATCAGCCCGCACACCCAAAGGTCTTAGGTTCAATTCCTCATCAAGGGCATGTACCTGGGTTGCAGGTTCCACCACCAGCCCTGGTTGGGGCTCAGGCAGGAGGCAACCAATCCATGTGTCTCTTTCACATCGATGTTTCTCCCTCTGTCTCCCCATCTCTCCCCTCTACTCTCTTTAGGAATCAAAGGAAAACATATTCTTGGGTGAGAATTAACAACAACAAAATTTTTTTAATTAATAAAAATTTTTTTAAAGACTGAATCATGTTCCATTGTATGTATGCCACATTGTGTTTATCTGTTCATCTGTCAGTGGACACCGGAGTTGCTTCCACCTCTTGATTATTGTAAATAATGCTGCTGTGAACATCGGGGGACAAATACCTGCTTTCGGTCCTTTAAGGTATCTACCCAGAAGTGGAATTACTGAATCATATGGCAATTCTACTTCTAGTTTTTTGAGGAAGCTCCATACTGTTTTCCACAGTGACTGTGCTGTTTTGCATTCCAACCAGCAGTGTATAAGTGTTCCAATTTCTCCCTGTTCTGAAAACATTTCATTATTTTCTGATTTTTTTACTGTAGCCATCCTAATGGGTATGAGGTGGTTTTAATTTGCATTTTTCTAATTATTAGTGATGCTGAGCATCTTTCCTGTGTTTGTTGGCCATTTGTATATCTTCTTTGGAGAAATTCAACATTTTTTGGTTGCCTATCCAATAACCATTTTCCCTATCTCCTGGCTGGCCTCTGATATCATTTCCCCTTGATGTGCTTTAAAGACAAGTCCTGATTAATCTAAGTCAGTGGTTCCTAATCCTGGCTGCACATCAGAGTTACTGGGGGTAGCTTTTAAAAATACCCATACCAGGCCCCCTCCTCCCCAGGCCAATTAAAAATCAGAATGTGTAGAGGTGGTCCTAGGCATTGGTATTTTTGGAAGTCTCCTGCTTAACCCCAGATAGTCAAATGTGCTGCCATGAGCATGAATCACAGCTCATAACCAACTATGCCGGTCCCATTCCTCTGGCCAGTGATAGGGTCAGGAGTCATTGCATATCTTTGTTCTAGCCAATGTGCTATGATAGCTTCAAGGAAAGAGTTGTATTTTCCATCAGATTTTCTCATTTCCATAGAATGAGACATGAGACAGAGTGGGAGGTAGGAAGAAATTATTTCTTTTCTTTCAATGAGTATGACTCTTAAAACAAGACAGTTCTCTTGCTACTGGGAGAAGCACTAGCCTGAGGATGCCAGAACAGAAAGATGTAACAGAACATGGTCACTGATGTTGTTGAGCTGACCTGACCCACCTTGGAGCTAGCCTACTTCTGGAATTCTGATAATGAATGTCCTTCTCATTTAAGCTATGTTGGGTTGGGTTTTCTGTTTCTTGCAGCTAAAAGTATCCAAACATTACACTTGCTATGTGCTGGGGATTTCAGGAAGACAGAGGGCTATCCTTATGGAATACCTGTTATGATAGAAGAAAGGAACAGAGACATTGTCTTGAATGGACTTAAATCCTGGATCCTTACATTGAAAGTCTGAAGCTCAACTGTAGAAGGATTTTTAAGAATTTACTTGGAACCCAGGTAAGACAGGAAGCCAGGGAAGCTGGGCAGGCTGTGGAATCAAAAGCAAGACCCAGACTGGAGGCATTCTGGGCTTAAATGCTGTCTCTGCCTCAACTTGCCCTGTGGCTCAGGCCAAGTCCTTAAATCTGCATCAGTTATAGAGTTTGGATGCAACATGAAAAGGGAAAGAAGCTGTGTACTCATGAACATTCTGAGTCCAAATCACGTAAGTCTTTAGAGATTAAATTTAACACCCTGGTATGATACCTGAACCCAAACAAGTACCTTATTTAAATTAATGGATTAATGGCCAGCCAAGTTGTACTTACTAGGTTACATGGTTCTCGGGTTTATAGCAGGAGTAACCTTCCTTAGCATCTTCTTTCCTGGATGTAGGTATTATCAGATCAGGCCTCCTTTCTGTTAGTTTCCTTCCATTTTACCTGTGAAAGTGATGAGGCTGGGTAAGGGAGTACATGACATATTTTACTGGCTGGTCACAGTTTTCTGCCTATGTGCCAAATCCCAGGATACACCAAAATGTTAAAAAATGACAACTGATGGTGGGAATGCAGACTGGGGCAGCCACTATGGAAAACAGTATGGAGGTTCCTCAAAAAATTAAAAATGGAGCTGCCATTCGACCCAGTGATCCCACTTCTAGGAATATAGCCTAAGAATCCTGAAACACCAATCAGAAAGAATATATGCACCCCTATGTTCATAGCAGCACAGTTTACAATAGCTAAGACCTGGAAACAGCCCAAGTGCCCATCAGTAGATGAGTGGATAAAAAAGCTGTGGGACATTCACAGCATGGAATACTACGCAGCTGTAAAGAAGAAGGATCTCGTACCCTTTGGGACAGTATGGAAGGACCTGGAGAAAATTATGCTAAGTGAAATAAGCCAGGCAGAGAAAGACAAACATCACATGATCTTGCTTATATGCAGAATCTAAAGAACTTAATAAACTGATGAACAAAATAGATTCAGTGACATGGAAGCATGGATCAGACTGACCAATGTCAGAGGGATGGAGGAGGGCGGGTGAGTGGAGGGGGAGAGAGTAACCAAAGAATTTATATGCAGATATGCACAACCCAGGGACATGGACAATGGTGGGGAGGGGGACTGGGGAGGGGGACGGGAGGGGTGGAACGGGTCATTGGGGAGAAAAAGGGACATCTGTAATATTTTAAACAAAAATACAAATAATAATAATTTTTAAAAATGATTAGCTGCTAGCGAACAGCACTGTGTGACAAGAATCAGCCATAAGAAGTTTGTTTCAGTGTAAAATAGTGAACAGAGCCTGGCCGGTTTGACTCATAGGTTAGAGCATCGGCCTGCACACTGAAGGGTCCCAGGTTCAGTCCCAGCCAAGGGCACGTACCTCGGGTGCAGGCTTGCTATCCGGCCCTGGTCAGGGCTCATGCAGGAGGCAATCAATTGATGTGTCTCTCTCTCTCATCGATGTCTCTCTCTCTCCCCCGCCCTTCCAATCTCTCTGAAAAGTAATGGAAAAAATATCCTCGAGAATTAAAAAAAATATAGTGAAAAGATATGTTACATGTCTCCAAGAAAGCCATTGAAGGGCAAAATACTAAAAGCATACTTACCATCAGCTTTCTTTGTAGATAGTGTCCACATGTGCAACGAACATTGATGAGTGTAAAGTGTGTCCAGATCTCAACCTGTCCATTAATCACAACCGGCCTTTGAACTTGCTCGTTTGGCTTTGTGGTCTCTGTGGCCAAGGCAAAGGCCTGATTAGTATTCCTGAAACTCCTCAGATGAGAGATTTGCATAAAAGGCATCTCAGTTTCAGAATGAATGTGAAAGATGTTGTGGGGGAAAGTGTGAGAAGGAGAAAAGTCAGGGGTGTTCATTTAGTTGGATCAGCATTAATGTTGCTTCAAGCACGGTTTCACCTGCAGAGGAAGCCCAGTGATACTCCCAACTCTACCATCAGTCTGTGAAAATAAGGGGATTTTGAGTGTGAAAACTAAAAATGAAAATAAATCCTTCCCATGTGTAAAATGGATTCAAAAATAGGAATCTGAGGACACAACAAGGAAAATGTGGAAAACACGGAAGAACACTTTAGAAAGATAAAAGGCAGTGCTATACTCAATGACCATTGCTGCAAATCTTAATAGAGGAGGCTCATTCTCCCAGTCAAAAAACAAACGCCATCCTGGACAGACTCCATCTAGGCCGGAGAGAAAAGGCACGTGCTGAGCTGGGAGGGCCTTGCTGGGAAGCTGGGCGAGGCTCCTGAAGCCTGGGTAGATCGCAGAGGTGTTCTGCTGCATGGCTTGTGCCAGAAAGATGAGTAGATTCAACAGGAGGGGCTGTGGCTCTCGTGGCACATCTGGGCAAGTTCTCCAAGGCATCTACCTGTAAGTGCTGCTCTTCCCCAAAGCCCACGCTGGGGTGTGGGAATATTGAGAAACAACTAAGTCAAGGCTGATCCTGCCCTTCTCAGTGAGCCCGAGCTGGCCAGTCTTCCTTAAATCTGCCAGAGACATTGTCTCACCTTCCCTTTAAAAAAGAGACTGAGAGAGAGCACCACAGCGAGAAAAGCAACAACATATAGAAACTTGGAGAAATAAAAGGATGGGAAGGAGGATGGGAATTGAAGGTAAAAATTTGAAAATGAAGGTCAGAATTTAAAAATGAAGACCCAAAGGACACCCAAGAAAAAGGCAGAATTAAATCATGGGGAAAAGTGGCTTGTGAAAATTCAGGCTTCTAATACAGCATTCCCCAGAACACTAGACCTGGGGGGAAGTAAGTGTGGAAAACACTGTATCCTATATCTAACCACCGTAGTTTGCAATTTATAATGCAAAATGTTCTGGCTTTCCCCAAACACTAGACCTGGAGTGAAATAAGTTATAAAAACATTGTATTCTATATCTAGCAATTTATAATGCAAAATAGCTCATTAATGGCTCTGAGAAATACTGCAATAAAGAAACCCATTTAACTCATAAATTTATTTAAATATAGAACCTCTTTTTCTCACATCACCACATTCTAGTAACATCCTGCAGGGCTGGAGTTCTACACATTTGCTATATGCTGCGATAGCATATTAAGTAAATGTAGCAGCCACAATAAGTTGTTTACTTACAGGAAGAAGCATGATACAATGGGAAAACCAAACTAGGTATGAGTCAGGAGAGCTGACATCAGCTGCTGACTCTCTTCACTTTTGCATTTCTATGTAGAAAAAAAATGCTATGTGCAGCTTGTATTGCTGAAAATCCCCAAATCAGAGAGAATTCAAATGGCAGCAAGGTTTAGAATTCTGGTTTTTTTCCTCAGATTAATCACTTGTCCAACTTACTTAACCTCTCCAGGCTTCAACGTACTGTTAGAAAGTAAAGGAGTTAGACATCAAGATCTCTATGATCCACCCAGCCGGGTGTGGCTCAGCAGTTGAGCATCGACCTAGGATCCAGGAGATTGCGGTTCGATCCCCAGTCAGGGCACATGCCAGGGGTTGTGGGTTCAACTCCTTGTGGGAGGCAACCAATAGATATTTCTCTCTCACATCAATGTATCTCCCTCTCTACCTCTCCCTTCCTCTCTCACTAAAAATCAATAAAAACATATCTAAAAAAAATAAAGTCGAACAACTTATTAGCAGTTTGACGTCCCACTCAAAACTCAAGGGAACCAAAAGATTTTCTTCTACTGTGAAGCTCTGAGCACAGACTGAAAAACCAATTTTGTGCTGCCTTGACATAAGGTGTAAAGCAGAGTCCTTATAATGTGTGATGTTTTCTAGAAGTTTCTGCCTTGGATTCTCTTAAGGCTCCTTTAGGTGAAAGTCACAGACACCCAACTCAAACTTATTTCAGGACAACAGGGAATTTATCAGCTCAGATAAGTAGGACATCCAGGGTTTCATCCCGCCTCAAGGACAGAAAAACTGGGGGACCCACACAACATTAAATGGATGTTGTCCTCCCAGTGTTTCAATTCTGCTTTCTTTTCTGTGGGCTCCGCTGTCAGGCAGGCCGTCTCCATGTGGGAACGAAGATATGGCTTCCCGTATGTCTCAGCTTCATGGTCCTCACCTTCTTGCTTATAAAGGTATTGTCTTATCTCCAAGTCATTCAAGCAAATCGGTGATAGCTAAGAATTACTGAGCATTTACCAGGTACGGGTCTAATGCACACGTGTAAACTTACTTAGGCCTCACAACTGTAGAAAGTGGGTACTGCTGAAGTTCCATTCTACAGACAAGAAAACTAAGGCTCAGAGAGATCAAACAGTTTGCCTGCTTTCTGTACGTGTGGCCTTGGGCAAATGACTTAAGCTCTTTGTGCCTCAGCTTCCTCATCTGTAAAAATGCCAATTGCAACTATCTCCCAGGCTGCAGTGAGAACTGGATAAGAATATGTGAGAACTGAAGGATGGGACCCAACACAGAGCACTGCATTCAACGAGAAGCCAATAATTCTTTGTACCACTTCCACTTGCTGTTCTCTCATCCCTTTTTTGATTCACAAACTGGCTCCTGCACACAGGGGGCAAGGAGGGACTGAAGACAGAGTCAAACCTCTCCAGATGGGTAGGTGGCAGGTTTAACAAGCAAGGGAACTTACATATGAGGCTTGCCTTGGGCAGTCCCAGGAGGTATAATTATCCAAATCTGCCCACTAAAGTCATAGGAGTTTATAGAGGGTGCCCCCCCAAATGTATACACGCTGTAACAGCTGATAGCTCAGTTTTGAAAATGAAATGTATTTTAATAACTACTGCCTTTATAATTATTCAAACTGTGTGTATACATTTTTTGGGACCCCCTATATAGAGGCCTTAACTGGGTTTAGTCACGTGTTAGTCCAGATGGTCTCAACGACACATTGCTCTCTCAAGGCTGCGTCCTTAAAAACAACTCCCGCTGTGGGAACAATGGGCAGAATGTACATTCCAAGGACAGGGGAGGGAGGGAGGAGCCTTCGATTGTCCAGGTCCAGCTCACAGGTCAACCTGAGGCCATGTCCTCTTGATGACCTCCTCCAACACCCTTGCCTCTTTTCCTGGGATGGTGCAAAGAAATTCAACTTCATATATTCTACGGTCTCTAAGAGCATTAGATAAGATAGAAAGTGTCACAGCTACGGATAGAGGAAAGGGAGCCCAAAATAGCAGACCTAAGGCAAAGCTGGGACCTAAACGTTGAATCTATGTTGGGACAATGGAGCGGAGGGTAAGGGCAAGGGCAAGGCTGCCAGTCTAGCCTAGATGGGAGTAACAAGGCCTATGTCTTGGGTGGCAGACCCCAGGCACCAGACAGGCAAACTTTTAGCTGGAAGCCTCTTATACTGCTCCTGCTGGGCAGGAGCCAGCTTCAGAGTGCCAGCAGGAGAGCTGCAGGCAGGAGCCCATTCTCCCCAGAGGGAGATGCTAATGAGGTGGCTTAGCTGGAAGAGGGAGTATAGAACCCAAGGGAAGGTCATATCCTGACAGGTAGCCTTTCATTGATGGTCATTACATGAAGAGATGCTGCTAAATATTACTTATGAATTATTTGGCAAGTTTCACAACAGAGACAAAATCTTATAAACAAAAATCTTAATTTAATGCACATCCTGGCAAAAAAAAACAAACAAAAAACCCCCACAAAACTTCTTAACTAAGCTGTAAAATATCCTGTGAAATCAACGCATTATTGAGGGTAGTTTCCATTGAACCTAGAGAAGTTCTTCGGGATTTCCTGACCAAGTGATGGGTGCCAGGAGTCAACACTATCCTAAGGCTCCATGTGTATCCTACATTGTTCTTTGAAATTAGCTAATGTTTCTGACCTCTTTAAACATTCACTTTCCAATAATTAAACAGAGCTACCAGGTGAAATCTTGCAATCTCTTTAACTTGAATATTGGGCTTCTCCTTGGTCCCTTGGTTAGTGTGCAGGAGCTATGCCACCTGAGTTGCTGAAGTTGGATAAGGGGAGAACTCAATTAACACCATCAGTGTTGAGGCGTCTAGCAAGGTCTTTTTATTTTTATTTTATTTATTCATTTTTTGAGAGGAGAGAGAGAGAGAGATCAATTTGTTGTTTCACTTATTGATGCATCATTGGTTGATTCTTATATGTGCCCTGACTGGGGATCAAACCTGCAACCTTGGCGTATGGGAACAACACTCTAACCAACTGAGCTACCTGGCCAAGGCCAAGGTCTTGATCCCTCAGTGCCTGTTGACAGGTACTGAGCATCAAGGGATCTCAGAGCACAGAAGACAGGAGGACACCTCCAAGGACACACCCCTGAATTGGGGAGGTATACGATATATCAATTTTACTACTCCTCCCACAAAATTTGTGGTCGCCGTGATGATAGAAAAGAGGAGCACATGGGAGAAGATTATAAAATATTTCACTGTGGGAAGTATTTATTGTAACATCAATAAGCTTTATTCGAAAAGGGCAAATTTGACCTGGGCAGATATTAATAAATTTACTATGGTGGCCCAGCCGGTGTGGCTCAATGGTTGAGCATTGACCTATGATCCAGGAGATAGGCGTTTGATTCCCAGTCAGGGCACATGCCAGGGTTGGGTTGTGAGCTCGATCCCGAGCAGGGGACGTGCAAGAGGCAGCGGATCAATGACTCTCTCTCATCATTAATGTTTCTATCTCTCTCTCCCTCTCCCTTCCTCTCTCTCTGAAATCAATAAAAGTATTTTTTTTTTTAAATTGCTACGGTGGTGTTTAGCTAAATGTAAAAATATCAGTAAAATGCCCTTGAATATTCTGGAACACAGCTGTCATTTTGTCTTCCTTACATGGTCCCAGAGTCCTGACCAGATACAGCTGCAGAAAAATAGATAGTGATATTGGTAACACAAAAAATCAATGCAGGCTTAAATAAAACTCTTTACTTTTAGCTTGCTTTGGATGAAGCAACCAGTATTTATGACATGCATCAGTCTGGAAATCTAGGGTGACATCATCTCTTCCAATAATATGCCTTCTCTGTTGTGGCCATTTGGGGTCACCTCTCCCGCTTCGTAGTGCCTGGAGCAACCTGTGCAGAGCATTTACCATTCCGTATTGCCTCCTTCTGGTTGTCTTGCCCATCTCCACACCAGGCCATCAGTGCCTTGAGAGCATCTTTATCTCCACTGCTTAGCAAACTGCTTAACATAGAGTGAGCACATAAGAAATGCTACTGGATAAGTGCTTGTCAAAAAAGCAAGGAAATATAAGTTATTTTTTAAATTGATAAACTTCCTTTTGCAGTACAGTAGAGTAAGTTCCAACTGGCCAATCTTTCTACAGAAAACAACTGTAAACTCTAGACACACACACACAGAAATCTCCTGGGCCACAAGATTCCCCTGTGAATTCTATCAAACATTTACGAAGAAACACCATCAATGTTACACAAATTATTTCAGAACATAAAGGAGGAAGGAACAATTTCCAACTCGCAACACAATCGTACTGCCCAAACCTGACAAAGACATTACCAAAAAACAGTAGTAAACTAGTAAATTTCCTACATGAACAAAATACATTTGAAGCCTGGCCCGCTGCTCAGTGGTTGAGCATCAACCTATGAACCAGGAGGTCATAGTTCAATTTCTGGTCAGGGCACATCCCGGTGTGGGCTCATCCCCAGTATGGGACATGCAGGAGGCAGCCGATCCATGATTATCTCTCATCATTAATGTTTCTATCTCTCTCTCCCCCTCTCCCTTTCTCTCTCTGAAATCAATAAAAACATATTTTAAAAAAAAATACATTTGGATATCCTCCTATACTTCACTCGTACAGAGAATGCTTCTAGCAAATTTAGCAAATTCATATCAAGCATTTCTTATTGACTTGGCAGAGAAGAAAAATAACTAATTTTAAGATTTGTTTTTCAGTGTTCATTGGGGGGACTGGAAATTAACTCCAAATGTAATGGAACTGCCTCCTGTATCAACAGTTTCACAGTCAGTCCAGATATTTCAATCAGTGGTTTGAAAACGAAAATAGACTGGTAAGAAAGGTCATTAGACTGAAGTCTATTTTGGGACACCTTGCTCATCAGAAAGCAGACTGGGCAGAGGGCAGAAAGGGCTGATGTGAAGAAACTGGAGCAGAAGGTTCCTCTGATTCTACCACATGTCACCACCATGCAACTGACGACAAGGTGCCCCACGCGGCTCACAGCCCTGCTGCTGACCTTTGATTTCACGTATATATAGGAACTCTTTTCCCTTTGTATAGCAGCAGGGGCGAGTTGCCCTCATGATTGGTGGGGGAAAAATACTCTGAAAACATACATAAAACTGAACTTTCCTGGTTGTAATGCTAACTTTGGTATGATTGGGAAGACTAGGAGCTAAATTAGACTCCACTTAAATTTCACGTTATAAAGTCTCAGTACAGTATTTTATCTCCATAAATAATGATACTTTCACTATGGAACTTGAGACTTCTGTTTCACCTCAGAAAAGCCTGTACCTTCACTTTTCCTTTTTAAAAAATTATTATTATTATTTTAATATATTTTTATTGATTTCAGAGAGAGAGAGGGAGAAACATCAGTGATGAGGGTCATTGATGGGCTGCCTCCTGCACACCCCACACTGGGGATGGAGCCCGCAACCCGGGCATGTGCCCTGACCGGGAATCGAACCTCCATCTCCTGGATCCTAGGTCGGTGCTCAACTGCTGAGCCACGCCTGCTGGGCTGTATCTCCACTTTTTCATGCTTCTCCTCTCACACAAATTGTACTGCTTCATCTTGGGCTCTGTTCACAGCTAGAGCCTGTCACGGGGCTGTGCTGAACGGGAGGGGGCTGGGGAACGTGGGGGAGATGAATATTCGGTGAATACCTCTCTCTGCCACGGAGCTTTTGCTTCTTAGATTTTGGGATCTCCAAAATTGAACTTCGGCTGAAGGCCACTGAAATGTACTTTGCAGAAGAGCTACCAATGTATGTGGTCCATTCACTGTTTTACAAAATGTGTATCAATAAGTGATTTCCAGGAATACTAATTCCACAGTGATGAGTCAACTCAATTCAAAATGATAACAGTCGTTTTCTCTAATTAAAAGTGATTAAACATCTTTATGCTTGTTTCTGTTTTTTAATTCTGCTATGAACGTATGTTTCTTCTGCAATTCAGGGGGTTGTGGAGAATGACAAAGAAACAACCAAGGAAAGGGCACACGGCAGGAGAGAGGAATGGAGGAGAACACTGGGGCCTTGGCTTTGGAGCGTGTGGCCTCTCACAGGCAGGCGTCTGTCACTCCCCGCTTGGCTCTTGAAGTCTCTCCCTGCCTTCCTTGTGAAGCCCTCACAAAACTGACATCAGATGGCAGGGCTGCAGAGCACAGTGAGCCAGGCAGCTAAAGAGTTACATTCTCTGATTTCTGAAAATAACATTCCTTTCTTTTTTAACAAAAGCATTTGGTTTAAGGGTAATAACAGAACTTGACTCCCGTCGCTCAGAGCCCTCCTAAGACCTGGTCCCAGCGCTTGCTCCTGCCATGGAAACACCCCATAGCACACCAAAGAAGGCACCATGTGTGGAGCGTATGGTGCTCAGAAATTGATAGCATCAGTCTACGTTGTATGCAGAAGCTCTGAAACCTGGGCAGGGCAGCAACGCTTCTTCCCAGAGAACATCACCTAGTGCTGAGACAAACTGCTGTTGAGGGTAGATGTGGGGAAGATACCATCACACTGGGAGGGCTGGCACTTGTTTGTTCCCTGGATCAGTGGGACCCAACCCTGCTGCACATGTTGTCTCCTGGGGGAGATTTTTTTTTTACCTGCTCTCGCTCAACCCAAAACACAGCTGGATTTGGTCACGTAATCTTCCACATCACTCCCTTTCTGTCTCAGCTTCTTCACCTGTAGAGACACCCTAATAAAACCTGCCTGTCTAACTCAAATACTTATTTGAGGATCAAATAAATAAACAGCTCTGTGAAACAATTTTCAAGTATTGTGCAAATGTTAGTTATGTTTAAGTTCTTTAATCACACTCCCTTGCAACCAGAGGTTCCTTTGTATAACACGGACAGGTGCTACTAGAGTGCATTTGATGATCATGATATAGAATGAAGTGATCTGGCCCCTGCAGGGACAGAGCTCATGACTTTGGATTCAGTAGGGCTTACTTATGTCTAAAGAGACTGGCCTCATGGTTATGGTCTAATCCGTCAATTTAAAACACTATGGTGTTCTCTTGGGCCAGCGTGCATACAAACCTTGACATTATTTGAGAAAGAAATAGTAAGACATCCCAGTAGATTCTGTGAAACAATTAAAGTTGACTTAGGAAAGTTGGGTCAAAAGGTCTATTTGTAAAGAACATGAGAACTTTAGCAGTAAAAGATCTAGTACCAGCACACGTGTGCACATGTACGTGTGTGTGTGTGTATGTGTGTGTATCCCCCAGCCTTTGACCTTCAGATCCTTTCCCACTACAGGAGTCAGTGTGGAATATGGAAAAGTCCAGTTTCTAGATCTGGTTCCACCCCTAACTACCTATCAAACCTAAACTTGTCCTTTTACAGCTCTGCAGGCCTCAGTTGTCATTTGAGTGCACGGTAATTAAAAATTTCGAAGTTTCCTTCCAGTCCTAAAACCTATGGCTTGAAGTGTAGTTTCATATTATCATTCTTTGTGGTCTGACAAAGACGTGACTCATGAAAACTCAGGCAACGCTCATACCTCAAGGTCCCATGTGCTTGGTGAATTGGAAATGTGGTGACTAAGAACATGAAGTTCTTCACCCAACCCTAACCCAGGCTACCACAAAGTCACCATAATGCTTTTGTGCTCTCTCCAAGTCACTCAGCAAGCCCACCACAAATTGTTTTCATTCTAGACCAGCTTCCGCAAACTACCCAGCTACCAACAGCACTTCCCTTCTAGTGAAAGGCATGCATCGTCTAGAAAAAGTCTTTGGGAAAAACATAGAGTAACTCAGCAAATATTTCTGAATGCCTATGATGTGTCAGGCAGTGTTGTAGGCACTGGGGATATGGCTGTAAATAGCACAAACACCTTGGCCTTCATAGTGGTTATCTTTTCTCGGCCACAAAGCTGCTTCTCATTCGTGACTGTGGCTGGCTCACAGCTGCTCTGTGCCCCTCTAAAGGAGCATGCTTTCAGCATTCTAGTTATTAGAGGCTGACAAAAAACATGCATTTTAGGCTCTTCTTCAGACTTTTTAAACATACCCCAGCCCATCATAATCTTTCTTAAAACGTTGGCACCCCAAAGTTGGGCAAAACTTCACCCTAGTATTCTAAACGGAGCCTGGCCTTCCAGATCACAATGAAAGGATACTTTTAACTTTTACATTTACAGTCATCAAGGTGGAAGGACTGAATATATTTTGTTTAACAGCTCGATGGCTTGAATGATAACTCAGATATTTAGACCTTTGGTACGTGGGCCTCTGCTTAGATCCTGGTATCAGGCCCCACCAGGATGAGGGGTGAATGTGCTGATGGGAGTGTGCTGAATCTCTCAGAATGAGTTTCTTACTCATGGCATCAAAATCCACAGGTTTAAGTTTAATTTTCTCCAAACAAATCAACAACACAGTGTCGTTTTTGTTACGCTCTTTCTGTTGCAAAAAAACAAACTTGTACAGATTAGCTTCTCGGGGTGCATTTTCTCCTTCCAGTCTTACCTGGATCCTTCATAGTGGTTCCCCTTCCTCTGCCGCACAGCTTCTTCTCACTTGGTGACTTTGGCTTGCTCCGAGCTGCTCTGTGCCCTTCTGAGCCTGCTTTCAGCGCTCCCCCCAGGCTGCCATCTGCCTGATTTGCTCCATATTTCTCAATTCAGAATTTCAGGGACAAGAACCTACAGTCATGCTCCGCATAACGTTTTGGTCACAGATGGACTGCATATATGCGGTGGTCCCATAAGATTATAATGAAGCGAAAACATTCCTATCGCCTGGTGATGTCGTAACTGTCATACATCATAGCGCAACACATTTTTCACTTGTTTGTGTTGGTGCTGGTGTAAACAGACATACTGCACTGCCTGTCGTGTGAAAGTATCGCACGTACAATTCCAGTAGGAGGCCACACCATCTGGGTTTGTGTAAGTGCGCTCTGCGACGGTCACACCCCAACGGAACAGCCTACCAACGCCTTTCTTAGGATGGACATCCGTCAGTAGGTGGCACATGACTGTAATTCGATCTCTTTGCCCCTTTCTGGGGAAACCTGTTTATCCCAGGCCAATTCATAGGCCAGTCCTGGTCTAACTGATGTATTTGATGGGACATTGATTCGTAGGCTGTTGCTTAGTTAGGTGGGCACTCCTATCCAATCAGCTGTTGCTGGAGGGGATCATGCAATAGAAAATATGCTGCTGAGGGCAGGCTGGTCCGCAGGCCTGTGGGAGGGGCAGTTTTCCGCAGAAGCAGCTGTGGGCTCAGCAGACTCCGTGATTGTTTAGTGTGGTGGTTGTGGTGAGTGTTGGAAGCCTTCCTGTCATATTTTCTACATAGTCGTCAAGAAAATAGACCATCTCCTCGTTAGCCATGATAGACCACCACAGTGTATCACCATTAGTGAAGCACTAACCACCAATATACGTATCTTCTTTCTGTGGCAGGTGTAAAGATGATTTAATCCGTGATCATTAGTGGTTCTTGTTAATTTTTGTGAGATGCACAGAATATTCTGCTTGTTCCTCCAAAGGTGTATTATTCACTTTGGGTGGGGTCTGCATCCCATTTAATGAGGGGCCAGGAAAGGTCTAGATAAGGCCCCAGCAAAATGGTAATCCTTCGGTCCTGAGTGAGACTTGCTAGAGGGGAGATCTATGAATCTGAACCAAAGTCCTTAAAAAATGTTGAGGAAAGAAATTGAGAAAACCAAGTTCAGGTGGCAAATTCAGAGGGCAGAACAAGGGTGAAAAAAGGAGAAAATCCAAGGATCAGGAACTGGGCAACACTGGAACAGATGGAAGGTGAAGTGAGGACTCCTGAGACGGGACAGCACTTGCTTTTATGGACGCAGCAGGTGGCACATGGTGAGTAGCGTTGGCCTAAGGCACGTGATTGAGGGAGACATTCAGGAAGAGGCTTTCTTCCACATTTACTGTTGGTCATAACTTTTTGTCTCCTGTCTCTGGGAGTCACTCCAACTCTCCTCCATCACCTTGGAACCTTTTACTTTCTGCTGCAATGATCTCTTCCTGCTATCTCAGGAGATGGTGAACAGCCAGCCAGCTTTGCATCTTCCCCAGGGAAACCCTGTCTGCACCCCCCCCCATGCCATTCCTGGGAAGAGCTGCTATCTCTTAATGTTGCAAATCCTGCCTCGCCCACTCCCAAGGACAGTTGGCAGTTAACAAGGTCCCTCGTTGTCACCTCTCCGATTTGCTCTCACACCATCCCAGGGGCTCTGGTGGGGCAATCCCCAGGAATCGGGCAATACCTTGGCCACATACCTCCACTTGTGCTGCATGTTCACACCTTCCTTCCGAGTGCTGTCTGAAAAAGACATGAGCACAGCCCTAGAGCCAAAGATGATGGCACTGACGATTCCAAACAGGAGAAAGTCCCTTGAATTGGCTCAACGGACCCTGAGGCCATTAAAATGTCATTATTCCTAAGGAAAACTTTTAAAGGATCAATCAATCCACAGTGGCCCTACTTGCAAATGACCAAGTTTGAACCTATATCTCCACCTGAGACTTGTCTTGGTACACAGCGCAGAATAGCTGTGAAGTCACCACCTAAGGGTGACTTCTATGGGTGGGGTGAGCGTAGGGGAAGGGGGTTGTCCCCAGAATCCCTACTTGGAATGCACTGACAAAGGCGAGCCAGGGTGCTGGAAATCTTACTGTTAGTGTTACATAGTAAGAACACGGATGCGAAATGGGCTTTTTGGCTTTTTGGCAGGGGAAGCAAGCTCTCTCTTTTAGCTCCAAAGGACAAACTTATAATCTTTTGGAACATATTTTACTGATAATTTTGGGACTGTCTCTAGTGTGTACAGTATGTCTATTAAAACTCTTTGTATAACAGAATCCCATAGTTGGTAAAGCATCAGCTATTACCCAAAGCAAACACTTGCCTTTCAAAAACAGTATTTTCTCCCTGAGAAAAAATTTTTGCTGCTTCTCAGGTGCCAGTTATTTGGTACTATTCCAACAGCCCTAAACTCTGAGATGTTTACACTGGCTAAAAATGTACAACTTACAAAGAACTGGCCACTTCACCTGAAATTTCCATTCATTGAGTCAATCTCAACGTTAAGCAAGTGTTATCTTGGTCAAGGCTATATATACTTCAACTCATGAAGTGTTTCAGTGTTTACCAATGGCTTAAACGCTGACTTAGGATCAAGGGAAGTATTTCTTGAGTAAACAGTGTTTGTAACACATGGGGCAAATTTTGTTGTTGTTAATTCTCACCTGAGGATATTTTTTCCATTGCTTTTCAGAGAGAGTGGGAGGAAGGGAGGGGGAGAGAGAGAGAGAGAAAGAGAGAGAGTGAAAGAGAAATATCGATGTAAGAGAGGCACATTGACTGGTTGCCTCACACACGAGCCCTGACTGGGAGGAGGGATCGAACCCAGAACCCAGGAACGTGCCCTTGATCAGGAGAATGGAACCCATGACCCTTCGGTGCGTGGCTGACACTCTAACCACTGAGCAGCACCAACCAGGGCATATGGGGCAAATTTAAATTGCACAGAGTAAAACGCCATCACAAAAGTGCTTCAGGTTACCACTGATTATAAAAAGGCCGGCAAAATCATTTTTACCACGAACTGATTGTGGTGACTTAATCTCTGTATTAACATAAATATGTAACAGGAATACGATCCAGCCCCCTAACAGTTGTGGAAATGTAGTGTGTTCTACAGTCGTTTAGAACATACAGCAACACAGGCCTTTCTCGGCCAACCAAACGTATTTCCTGAGTGCCTATACAGCAGGGGGCCTACAGGTACTAAAAATCACATTTACCTTCTGAATAAGCAGTTCTATTGCTTTTCTTAGTCAAGTAACTCAGGATCCACAGCGACTCCACACAGTGTGCCATCAGAGGAGTTGCAAGTTGAACTAACTGACACATACAAAACATTTTTCCTCTTGAACTCTCTGTAAAGTCTCCTAATTCTGTGCATCCAACAAAAATAAATGGCTACTTGTAAATAGTGTACATATAGCAACAACATGCATTCACATATTTCCCCCCCACACACACACATCTATTATCTTATTTAAGAGAAAGGGGCTTGGGAGTCAGAATTGAGTTCCAGTGGCGACTGTCACAGTAAGTAAGGGTGACTTTGGGTAAGTCACTTCAGCTCTCTGGGTCTCAGTTTTCTCCTATCGAAAATGGGATTAATAATAGAAATCACCTTATTGGGTAGTTGTTAAGGGTTAAATGAGCCAATATTCACAAATTTCTTAGCGCAGGGAGTACATACGCAATAAATGGTAGGTTTCATTACTATTCTTTAATAATTGCCTCAACCTTTGTAAGTCTGCCAGGCAGTTATAATGATCCCTGTTGCGCAGATGCAATGAAGTAATTTATCTGGGGCTAAAATAATTCACTCGTGTCAGCTTCAGGGCTTCTGATGCCAAGCCCCAGGCCTCTCTCATCCCCACGCCCATCATCCCCAGTCAACCTTATAGACTTTTACAGAATGGGCTGCGCTGTCCAGCACAAGAAGAGATTTCTCCTTGGTGAAGGTCAGCGCCACAGGGTGGGAGAGACCATGGGTGACGATGGGCTTCAGTACTGGAAACTCCTCAGGTTTTCCTAAGCACAGGACAGCCTGGCTGGAAGTATCGGCGACGATCACGTTCCCCTGGTGATCGAAGGTCACAGCGGAGGCGGTTATTTGGGAGGGGAAGGCGAGGCTCAGCCCAAAGCCGTCCACCCGGCCGAGCAGCTGCAGGCCGGCGCTGAGCACCGTCACCGTGGAGCTGCAGGGCCCGCGCCCCGGCGCCAGGGGGCGCTCGAGGACCGCGATGGCCCCGGTGAGCCGCGACACCGCCACCCCTCGGGGGCTCCGCAGGGGGGCCGGCGACCTTTCCGCTCCCCGCAGGACCCCTTCGGGAAAGTCCACTTCCAGGAGGTGCAGGGACCCTGCCTCCGCATCAGTCACCACGACCCTGTTCTGGGGGGTGGTGTCCACGCCCCACGGCAGGGAGAACTGGCCTCCAATGACGAGCTTGATCTGACCAAAAAAATCAAACACTTTGACGGAGCGGTCGCCGGCGTCGGTGACAACCACGTGGCAGTCGTTGGTCACGGTGACGTCCAGCGGGTACCGAATGTCCTGGGCAGCGTCGCCCTTCTCTCCAAACTGGTGAGCACAGCCGCCCCCGGAATCAAAGATCTTGACCCGCCTCTTGCCGTCGTGCACCACCACGACGCGCCCGGTCTTGGGGCACAGCGCCAGCCCGGTGGGGTTCACCAGGGTTCCCCAGCCGCCAAAGGCCAGGTAGCAGGTGGGGACGACACGGGGGGCGGCGGGGGCGGGCCGAAGAGGGGAGCCCAGGAGCTCCAGGAGGTGCAGCACCGGCAGGCAGTCGCTGGTGTCGCAGCCCCGGCAGGCTCGCCGGCAGAAGGGGCACTCGAGGGCCAGCGTCCGCGGGTGCGCCAGGGCGGCCACGCAGGCCAGGCAGACCACGTGGCCGCAGGGCAGGTTGCGCGGCCGCCGCTGCTGGCGGGGGCTGAACCTCTCGAAGCACACCTTGCACTCGAGCAGACTGGCCTCCGCCTCGCCCGCGAGCTCGCGCAGCGCCGGCCCGCTCCCCCGCGCCTCGGCGCCCATGGCGCAACCCCGCGCGCTCCCGCCCGGCCGCCGGCCTTCGGGGCTGGACACCGCCCCCGGCGCCGCCCGGGGTCACGGTCAAGGGGCGGGGCGCTGGTGCTGACGTCACCTCGGGGGGCGGCGAGGCGGAGACCTGCTGCCCCCTGGTGGGCGCGCGCGGCACTGCCTCCCGGACGCCTGACGGGGGACCTTGAAAGCTGTAGGCTGCGCTTGGTCACACCTGTCATCTTAACAACAGCCCTGCGTGGATGATCTCCGCATGACACATACAGAAGCATACCTGTTGCGAACACGAGGGTTCCTCCTCCCTATGAGTGGTCTGTAAGTGGCAAAGCGAGAACTAGAACAGCCTAGTCTTCCAACCCTGGTGTCCTGCAGTTTCCCATGGGCTGTGCTGGGTGCTAGGGACTGGGTGCTAGGGACTGGGTGCTAGGGACTGGGTGCTGGGGTTGGCCAGAAAACATGGTCTCATAGTCTATGATGCTTCCCATCAGACTGGAAAACACAGACACACGGGGAAAGTTAAACTTCAACGGGGTGAGGCAGGTGTGTGTCTTTATCACACTCCTAGTTAAAGTAGATGCTTAATGAATACATGGAAAATAAATTCATGTATGAGCCAAGGAATGTTATAGGACAATACAAGGAACCCGCTCGGTGAATGAGTGTCCGATGGGGGAACCATGGCTGGGAATGCTTTCCAGGGGAGTTGATATGAAATAAGTAAGCTGTTACTCTAATTGCTATAGAATTTACGTCATGCCCGCTTTCTGTTAAATGGTTCACGTAGATTATCTTATTTAAACCTCATGACAATCCTATAAGAATATGTTATTTTCCTCACCCCTTTTCTACAAAAGAGTTCATAGTGGTTAAGCATCTTGATCAGGGTCACATGGCTTGAACTTGGCTGTGCTGGGATTTGAAGCCAGGCAGTTTGATGGCAGAGCCTACACACGTAACTAAGCCAGTGTTTTTCCAACTTGGTTGCATATGGTACGTACCTGGGTCTCATACGTAGGTTTAATTGGTCTGGGGTGCGGTCCGGGCAGCTGGAATTTTTAAAGCTCCCCAGATGATTATAATATACAGCCAAGTTTGACAGCCACTAACAACTGCACTACAACAATTCCTTGGTTAAATTCTTCCATCCTCAGTCAAGATCGAAAGCACCGAGAATCTACCCTATGTTAAAAATCTTCAAACAGGAGATAGCATAATCTCTCTCAGGAATCTCTCCTTTTCAGGAGTCCTCCCTACACCCCCCCCCCATACCTTACGCAAACATTCTCTTTATAAAACCACATATTAGCTTACTTATCTTCATTTAGAGATCATTATCATGACCATTCACCCTCTTATTTTCTAGACTTCTGAGAAAACAGAGGACTATATCCTGTGTTAAAACTCCTGGAGGAGCTTTAATGTAAGACAAGAAAGAACATTTTTTTTATGTTACATAATTCAAAGATTATCTGTGTATTGGGACATAAGAACCAATTTAATAATTTCAGCCTATAATGCATTTCCATTCCAAATAAATAGCCAACCAAAGTCAAATCAAATAGAAATTACTTTCTGAAGTAACCTTTAAGTCAAGAAATCCATTCAGGACACCAAAAAATGTAATAGTTTTAGAATGAATGTCTATGAGAAATAGAATGAGAGCCACATATATAACATTAAATTTTCTGATACTCACATTTTAAAAAGTAAAAAGAAACTAGTGAAACTAATTTAATTTCATATTTTATTTAACCCTAAATATATAAAATATCATTTTTTAAAATCCTCACCTGAGGATATTTTTTCCATTGCTTTTTCAGAGAAAGTGGAAGGGGGAGAAAGAGAGAGAAACATCAATATGAGACACATCCAAGGGTCGCCTCCCACACTCACCCAGACCAGGGCTGGGTATCGAGTCTGTAGCCGAGGTGTGCCCTTGGCAGAAATCAAACCCAGGACCCTTTAGTCTACAAGCCAATGCTCTAACCCCAGAACCAAACCAGCTACGGCTACAAAATATCATTTTGACATGAAATCACTGTAAAAATTATTAATGAGATATTTTACACTCCCTCTTTTTTTTTTAGTACTGAGTAAAATTCAGTGTGTATTTTACACTCACAGCACATCCCAATTCAGACTAGCCACACATCAAGTGCTCAGTACCCACATGGGACTGGTGGCTTTGGCATAAACAGTGTAGAGCCAGACCAAGTCTGTGCTATGAAATGTTGCCTTCTCAAGATGCTTTCCAGATGGATTTCACTGATCCTTGACTTGCTTCTAACTTGTCTCTGCTCCAACATTGTTTTAGAATGTATCCAAAGACCCCAACTCATTGCTGACTTTGGCTGAGCTTAGACCCTTCAATGGCCTTGGCTAGCCTGTCAGGAGAGAGGAGCTGGAGGGCTAGCTCCCTGGCGCCCCCCTGCTAATCCTACCCTCTTCATCTCGATCCTTTGCAGCCCCTGCGGGGCAACCAGTAGCACTTCACCAAGAGGCAAGGTTGGAATGATCCCAGAAATCGCTCTACGGCTTGGCAGACAGCACAGCAGTTCTGGAAAGTGCTGTGGCACATGCACAGACACAATCCACCCTCATGGATTGCCGCCAAGACTCTATGATAAATTTAAAACGTGGAAATATTTGGGGGCATCTGATTGAGAGTTAAGGTTTTCTCAATTACACAAAGCTTTCAGAACTAAAAACGCATAGGTTCGAGTCTTTCTCATTTTAGGATCCCCACGTTCTCGCTCAGCATCCTCACCCATCACTTTCTTCACTGTTTGCCGCCTGTCCAGGGAATGAAGCACAGATTCTGTTCCAGCATTCCTGCCAACCCAACCCAGCCCTCCCTACCTTTGCATTTTGTCCTATATGCACTTTACCAAATATATGGAGTCCAACTTCCCTTTTTATCCAATCTTAACGTTGTTCTTTACCCTCACCTCTTCTTTCTTCTGCTCCTGTCTCTGAGAGCTAACCTAAGCTCGGGGAGAGCAGGACCGGCGTCTGGTTTTGCTCGGTATCATATCCCCGGAGCCTAGCACGTGCCTGATGCACAAGTAGTTGCTAATAACGTTTTTGAAGTGGATGAATAAATGCTTAGAAGGATACTATTTATAGGTAGTAAACCCAAATGTTACGCCTTTTCTTTGATGATTCTCTAGGATTTATAAGCAGCATTGTTAGGAAAGTAGTATTTAGCCAAGAGCAGTGCTGAGCGTTTTGCCTGTCAATGCTAACTGGCTTCTCAAAAACCTTACAGAGTATAATCCTCATCAAACATATACACACATTGATTATGAAAGAAATGCCCTGAGCCTAACTCTAACGTTTTGAGTTTTTGATGGTGAATCTTTCCGTGGCAGAGTCTCCATGGATTTCTTTAATTTCCTTTCAACACACCTCACGTAGAGGGTCCCGGCAGAGCCTGCCCATCTCTCCCTGCGTCCACCTAGAATGAGCCCTGAGAGTTACGGGGGCGAAGGGCTTGAAGAACAGAACCTGTGGCGGGCGGTTGGACCTACGTGCAAAGTACCACGTGGCAGAGGAGGGAGAATGGAGACCTAGCTCAGGTGGTTACAGCAGAGAAGGGGTGCAGGGGGGAGGCTAAGGAACCTGGGCAGGGAGCTAGTGCACAGGCAGGTGGGCTCCCTGTTCTGCAAATGTGGCAAGATGCCATGTACATGCAGTTTAGAAGGCATCCCCCCAAAAAATCCAATGACAGTGACCTCCCAGACTGTGCCTGACAATGACGGGGGAGAGAAAAGGGGTGCAAGCCACATAGAATGGAATCATCTCGGTCAGGGAGGAGAGGCGCAACTTCTTGAAAGGGACAGCAGGTGCTTTAGCATGGGCTTCTGAGCCCACAGAGCAAAACCCCGCTCTCTCTGCCAACCTGAATCCTTCCCGGCTCGGTCAGTTTTGAGTTTCAGGCCAGCTTCAGGACACCTCCTCCACAGGTGACTCTGTAGCCTGTGTGTTTCTCTGGACTCCGACCTGAGCTTGGTGACATCCCTAGCTTAGCCCCTCTCCCCAGGCATCTTGTCGCCCAGTGTCCCCTCCCACCCTCTATCTAAATTTTGTAACTCACATCCATGTGCTTGGCTTCTCAGGGTGAGGGGCTTGGTGGAGAGGGGAATAGGGGTTCAGGCCTGAATACTTGGAGCGCCCACAGGAAAATGAGCTGGAGTGTCTGGTTGGAAAGGGGAACCAGGAGATTTTAATATTTCTCAAATTTGAAAAAAATTGAGTGTTGCTCAGGGCGCCATCCTTGGTCTTTTCCTCTCCTGGTCCCGCCTGCTCTCACTAAGCAATGCTGTCCTCACTTATTGCTGGGCTCATGGTCCACTTACAAACGGACAGCTGCCCGTGTGTCCCCCCAGTGCAGCCTCGCCACACTGCACAGTAATGACCGTGTTCAGTCTCTGCCACTAGAGTCTGAGGCTCAGAACAGGACTGTCTCGGTCAACAGCGAATCTTCATCCAGCACTTTCAAGAGTATGACTTGCATTTGCTGAATGACTCTCAGTAACGGGGAAGGTTAAATGATTATGGTACAGCCACAGGACAGAACATTAAACAGCTATCAAAAAATCTAGTGACATGAGAAAGGGCTGATGAAATACTAGAGAAGATAGTAAAAAACAGTACTGTATCCGTAACACGATCTCAACTTTGCAAAAACATACACGTCTGAGCAGAGAGAAAAGATAAGAAAACATCACTGGTTTAGCAGTAACTGTCTCTGGTGATAACACTTGGCTGCTTTTTTTTTTTTTTTTTATAGACTTCTCTATACTTCCTAAAATTTCAGTGAAAACATTATTTTATTATTATTTAAATGTAAGCATGAATACCTTATGGTATGTTTGATTCCTAAATACCTCCCCTCACTATCCTCTCTGCTGTTGGGAGTTGACACCAATATTGACACAAAGTTCTATTAATTCCTAGTGGTTAAGGATCACAGATTTTCAGACATATGTTTTCAGTTCATACGTTACAGCTACACGTAATAAATAAGCCTGGGACATGGTTATTTGTCATGAACCAGCAGTGTGACTATGCCAGCCAGCGTATGTATATGGAATTCTACCCTATCCCCATCAACTTAGCCACTTCAATAAATCTGTAATATGACGCTTTATAAGAAACAAAGCATATCGGATAAGAAGTGATGGAAAGTTGGAGCTGGATTAAAGACAGTTTTGATTTTTTAAAAAGTGGTCAGTAGAAATCCATTTTTTTTAAAAAGATCTTTTGCCCTGGCTGGTGATTCTCAGAGGTTAGAGCATCAACCTGCGCACCGAAGGGTGGCGAGTTCAAGTCCCCATCAAGAGCATGTACCTGGGTTGCAGATTCAATCCCTGCCTCCTGCCGGAGGCAACCAATCGATGTGTCTTTCTCACACTGATCTCTCTCTCTCTCTCTCTCTCTCTCCCCTTTCCTCCCTTCCACTCTCTAAAGATCAATGGAAAAAATATCCTCAGGTGAGAATTAACAAAAAAAAGATCTTTAAAGAGTGTAAGAGTGTGTACCATGTATATATATATGTATATACACACACACGTGTATATATATATGTCATAAGCACACATCTATGTCATGCCTTGTTATTAAAATAAGACAATGACAGGTATGCATTACAGTGTGAATGGGAAAAATCATTTGGACCAATTTCTCCGTGGGAGAGGTTCGCGTTGTCACTCCGTTCTTCTGCCCAGGAATCCCCTTCACCTGATAGAGTGTCTCACAAGGTGCCCGCTACCTTCTGTGGCCTCCACACCATTAACCCTTTAGAGAACCAATCTCCAGCTCATCAGGGGTGAGTGTTAAAGCTCTGGTTGTACTCCTTTGTAGTTTTCTTTCCACATTCACCCACATAGACTGTTACACACTTCCGTCCACCACGGCAAACTCTGAGAGTGTACATATGCGAGTGCCTTCATGCCTGCTGCTTAGGCAGGGCGAGGCATTTCATAAATCCGTGTGCCAGGGCCCAGAGGCTCGGGAATCTGTCATTTAAATTACAAAGCTGAATAAAAGGCATTTCTAGAAATTTCTGAAAATGATACAATTGCTCTAAAAATAATTTATACGTAGTATATCGTCCATCTTGAGGCTTTTTAAAAGGTCAGTCTTCCTCCAATGAGGACACATGATGTGTAAAAGATCAACCACATAAGGATATCTCTTTTGTATTATTTAAGGATCTTGGGTGCAAGTTACAGAAACTAACTCTGGCCAGCAAAAAGAACAAAGGCCTCTCTCACAGGGACACAGGGTGTTCTCTCTCCAGAGCAGCTGGGCTCAGGATGAAATGGAAACCAGAAATACCCAGGCTCTCTCCAGTTCTTGCCTCTGCTGCTTCCTGCAGACAGCATTCTCTTTTTCTCAGGTCTTTAAGTCCAAAGTGGCTGCCTCACTGCTCCTGGGTTCACCTGTTAGTTCCACCCCTTCTAAGTGGCTAACTTGCTATTCTTGCCACAATTCTAAAAATCTCTGAAAAGCCTGGCTGGCGTGGCTCAGTGGTTGAGCATCGACCTAGGATCCAGGAGATCGAGGTTCCATTCCTGGTTCAGGGCACATGCCCGGGTTGCGGGCTCGATCCCCAGCAGGGGCGTGCAGGAGGCAGCTGATCAATGACTATCACTGCTGTTTCTATCTTTCTCTCCCTCTCCCTGGGGGAGAAAAAAAAAATCTCTGAAGAGAATCAGAATGACCCAGCTCAGGTCAGCTGTCCCTTCTTGGTCCATTCAAATGGTAACAAAGGTAGGGTCAGGTAGTCATGCTTTCTGGAAGGCCACACCGTGAACTGGGGACAAGTCTCAGAAAAGCAAGAACCATTATGAGCTAGGAGACCCATGTAAGTGTATTAGAATAAAACCAGTGCCAGAGAGCATTGAGGGCAGAAGTTCCTAAATGGGGCAGAAGAGGTGGGGAGGTCAATAACTCTGAACCCTAAGGAAGTTTCCACAGTGTCCTGCTTATGACATATTTCTAAGGAGAGCATCTATAATTTTCATCAATATTCAAGGGGTCTATAAACTTGCCCCCTTTAACCCAGCACACACACACATACACAATTAAGTAACTTATTTCTTAATACTAAGCACATGCCATCTTAGTAATACGAACCAAACAACTTAAATCAACCAGGTATTAGGTAGTGAGGTTTGAGAGGACTGTTGACTTAACAAAAATTTGATTATTAATGAAACACTGAGAAATACTGAATCTAAAGTTTTATAATGAGTAGTTCTGAGTCGAGTCCTAAGTACACGGCAGTTCATAAGACTGTAATTTAAACATGATAAAATTAAAAGAAATAAAAAACTGCCAAACTCAGGAAAAAACTCATTTTAAAATTTTATTTTTACAATTTGGGAACAATATTTTGTTGCACATAAACTGATTTAATTAAAAATATATCTTGTGTCTGTTACATATATAATTATATAAGTAGAAAAATGTGAAAAAGAGTGGTAGGATGAGAATAATATGAAGGTTTATAGGAAAAGCTAATATTTTATATCATTTCTTATGCCACTTCCTTTTACCTTGAACCTTATTAAAGTATTACATTTCCCCAATGGTTCTAAATTTCATAAAGAATGACAATTTTTCTATGTCTACTATATTTAAGTTACACACATTGCATTTCTCTTTTAATTATAGAAGTAATACACGGTGATTGTAAAATAGTCTTGTAATTGCTAAGTAAAACACACAGGTATAATCTTTCACCTCACCCCCCAGTCATACTCTCCTTTCCAAAAGCAGCTACTTTAACATTTTAGTGTATGTTGTTTTTTCTAAAAAGTTACATGAATTACTGTGATGTAATTTGCAAGCAATTTTTTTCAAAGTTCCATCCATTATATTTTCAATCCTTAGCGTAATTTTCAATTGCTCAAAAGCTCAAAAAC
This sequence comes from Miniopterus natalensis, assembly GCF_054644295.1. Lineage (NCBI taxonomy): Eukaryota > Metazoa > Chordata > Mammalia > Chiroptera > Miniopteridae > Miniopterus > Miniopterus natalensis. Next base: position 65,244,175 of record NC_142089.1, on the reverse strand, counting down.
TTCATGTTACTTGCTTTTTTTCTTTATGTCTCATTTACTTTTCTGTAAGTAGATATAACTTTTCAACAAGGCTGTCAATCCCCCAGCTTCTGTGTCGTTCTTCAAACGCATCCGCCTCCTCAAGACACTCAATCTTGCACGCGGACCCTGCAACAAGACTGGCGCAAGTTAGAACTTCACGAAGGACGCGCTCAGGGGTTCTTCTGAAAACACATCAAGTCATTTTAAAGAGTGTGCACTGAAGATTTTTCTCTCTTTTTAAATGAAAATGGGGAACTACTAAGGCAAATTTTCTGAACTTTGAATTGTTATCACTTATAACTCCTAAGAGCCAAAATAAAAACACCACCTCTCTAGACGAATTCAAATGTCAACAGAAGCACACCACTCAGCTAATAAGGCACATCACAGAGATGTGCCCCTTCTCTAGGATAAAGCAGTCTTCAGTAAAATGGTTTCTGACTTTCAAATTTTATACTTCAAAATAGTAATAGTTTGATAACAGCTCAAAACAGTAAACTGTTGGTTTTATTTAAAAAATTAGAGCACAAGCGCTCTTCCTCCCGGGAGCACGCCCCCCCCCCCGCCCCCGTGCCTTTCCCTCCCCCCACCTCCAGGGCCTTACCAGGAGCTTCCTCCCTTCCAAGCACCAAGGCCCCTTCCTTTGCCTCTATAACTGGTTTCCTAAGCCCATTTCTTCTAGGAATTACTTTTTCAACCTCTGTGATTTACCAAATAAATGTTCTCTTGCAAAAAAAAAAAAAAGCTACAGCGCACATCTATGACTTACCAAACAACCTTTCAAGTTCCCCATCTGCAACATAAAATGGTGGGCCTAGGTAAAAGAGAGACACAGTGAGATCTAATTCTAAAGAAAAATAAATCCTCAGGGCCCTCTTCTCAGCTCATTTCCAATGGCCTAGGCACATCTATCCTTTGAGCATGGGACAGGTTCTTTTGCTGCTTCTTTCCTACCATCTCATCCCGAAGACTGGCTTACGGAGGGGAAGGTACGGTAGGTGCCCATCTCCAGGAGACGAGACGCCGAGCCAGCCATGGGACTTGGGGACGCTGAAATCAGAAAGGAGTTCATTAATGAATTCCCTTGGGGTTTCCTTCATACTCCGGGGCATTGATTCTCTACTGCTTCTGCACTCCCTCACATTCCACATACCCTCCCATGTGGCCATTAACTTTAAGGGAAACTTAGTTTTTGCCCCTCTCTTCTGGGCTCCACCCCCAGACGGAGCTTGCTGTTTTCTTCCCACAGGTCCCCCCTTCTAAGCCTGCTGTTGAGGAATGAAACTGAAATCAGATTAGCAGAGCTGATGTCTGTCTCCATTAATTTCTATTTCCATCTGATTATCCCAGACTTCATTAGGAACAACAGGTCTCATCTTTTAATGAGTTTTGTTGTTTGTTTGTTTTTGTGTGCTAGAGCCATTTTAATATAATTATACATATCTGCCAAATCCAGGAAGAAAAGGTTTATGCATATATAACTTTTCCAGTTAACATCTGCAAGCATAAACAATGATCTCAGTTTATAAACTCATCAGGGTCAGAGCAATTGACCAATGTCTCTTTACTGCTAGGCTTACCAACAGTAAATTACAGATGAATCAGTGTCCGTTTGTTTCTCTTCTCACTCTCCTTGTCCAGAGATATTTTGTTGTAAAGTTTCAGTGCAGCTCTCCTCCAGCCATAGGTAGTCTTTTTAGTTAAGTACTCAGTTCTGAATTTTGCTTATAATTATAACCTATTTAATCACAGAAGAACCCCATGCAGAGGTGGAGTTCAAGGTTGCATACAATAACAGGAGATAACAGTTTTGAAGTCTAGCACAAATTAAAAACCACAGATGTACCATTTATATAAGACGCACACTGACTGTCTCTTAAAGTAATATTGACTCCTTATGAACATTATTTTTTAAATAAAGTAGTGCATCTAGGACAATCAGTTGCACAATTCACACAGCCCTGAAAAGGTTTTCAGTGCCAACTAACAGTTGGTCATGAAATGTGAGTGAGCTTGAGACACTGAATTCCTAAGATTCAACCAAGGATTTGCTAAAACATTGGAACACCTCTGCTTAAGAAGGGTATGTCCTTCCCTTCTTTCCCTCACAATTTAGTTTTATTTTTGGTGGTCTTTGATTACATATGGATAGAATGCTTTTGATCACTTTGAGAATCAGGAAAACCAATGATCTAAAACTATGACAGGATCTTAGGTAGATTGCTTTGTTCATTTCAGGTTGCGGGTTGGTGGGCCCCTCTAAGGACCTTCATTTTTCCTTCTGTGCCTCCTGGAACATTGATCCAAAGATGAGTCTCAGTATCATCCCAGCTAACTCTTTTAACCAATGCCTGGCTAAAACTGGAATGTCCAGCCCAGTATATTTTGAAATCATCCACAAAAAGAGGTTCTACAGGTCTTCACAAAACCAGGAATTTCCTTGAGGATGTCTCATCTTTATAATCCAGTCAGCACTGAAGTTAAGCTTCCAGGAGGCAGTTTGGTCCTTATAATCCAAGCAATCAGTGGTTGAGTTAAAACCCAAGCTAGAAGCTCCATATCCCTGGGTGGAAAGAGAAGCTGGGGACAGATTGAGATGGCTGGTAACTGTGTTGGCACCCATAGGGCTGAGTGTGGCCCCTGGTCCAGGAAGCTGGTGATGCACAGGGGTCAAATAAGATCCACAGTCCATGCCCCCAAAGTGAGAATTTGAGATAGCATATCCTTGACTATAACCTGAAGCCTGAGTATAAGTCATGGGATAGGACCTCTGCATGCAGGAAGCGGAGGTGGACAAGGGATCTGACAGTGGGGAGCTGGAAGCTGAGCTCCCGGCAGACACAGGAGCACTGCTGCTGGAAACGGCCAGGACTGAGGTGCTAGAGGGGAGAGTGAATTGGCCACGTGTTCTACTTTCTGAACTCACTTCCCGAGCTGGAGATGTCTTCTTCTTGGCAGGACTCACTTTGTTTTGACCTCCATTCTGTTTTCTTTGTTCAAAATATTACAGATGTCCCTTTTTCTCCCCATTGACCCATTCCACCCGCCCCACTCCCCTCCCCAGTCCGGACCACACCGTTGTCCATATCCTTGGGTTGTGGATATATGCATGTAAGTTCTGTGGTTAATTTCTCCCCCTCCACTCACCCATCCCCCACCATCCCTCTGAGATTCCTCAGTCTGATCCATGCTTCCATGTCACTGAATCATTTCTATCAGTTTATTAAGCTCTTTAGATTCTGCATATAAGTGAGATCATGTGATGTTTGTCTTTGTTTTTCTGGCTTATTTCATTTAGCATAATGTTCTCCAGGTCCATCCACACTGTCTCAAAGGGTACGAGATCCTTCTTCTTTACAGCTGCATACTATTTCATGGGGGTAAATGTCCCACAGCTTTTTTATCCACTCATCTACTACTGATGGGCACTTGGGCTGTTTCCAGGTCTTAGCTATGGTAAATAGTGCTGCTATGAACATAGGGGTGCATATATTCTTTCTGATTGGTGTTTCAGGTTTCTTAGGCTGAATTCCTAGAAGTGGGATCACTGGGTCAAAAGGCAGCTCCATTTCTAATTTTCTGAGGAACCGCCATACTGTTTTCCATAGTGGCTGCACCAGTCTGCATTCCCACCAGCAGTGTACCCAGGTTCCCCTTTCTCCACACCCTCGCCAGCACATGTCATTTGTTGATTTGTTGATGGCAGCCATTCTGACAGGTGTGAAATGATACCTCATTGTGGTTTTAATTTGCATCTCTCTGATGATTAGTGATGTTCAGCATTTTCTCATACGTCTCTTGGCCATCTGTATGTTCTCTTTGGAGAAGTGTCTATTCAGGTCCTTTGCCCATTTTTTAATTGGATTGTTTGTCTTCCTCTTGCTGAGTAGTATGAGCTCTTTGTACACTTTGGAAATTAGCCACTTATCACATGCATCCTTGGAAAATATGTTTTCCCAGACTGTAGGGTTCCTTTGTCTTTTAAGGCTGTTTTCTTTTGCTGTGCAGAAGCTTTTTAGTTTGATGTAGTCCCATGTTTATTTTTTCTTTTGTTTCTCTTGCCCTAGATGTATCAGTGAAAATTCCACTATGTGGGGTGTCTGTGACTTCTTTGCCTATGTTTTCTTCCAGGATTTTTATGGTTTTGCAACTCACATTTAAGTCTTTTATCCATTTTGAGTTTATTTTTGTGTATGGTGAAAGTTGGTGGTCTAATTTCATTTTTTTGCATGTAGCTGTCCAATTTTCCCAGCACCACTTATTGAAGAGACTGTCTTTACTTCATTGTATGCTCTTGCCTCCTTTGTCAAATATTAACTGACCATAATGGCTTGGGTCTATTTCTGGGGTCTCTGTTCTGTTCCATTGGTCTATATGGCTGGTGTTGTACCAATACCAAGCTGTTTTGATTACAATGGCTTTGTAGTACAGTTTGAAGTCCAGTAATGTGATCCCTCCCACTCTGTTCTTTTTTCTCCAGATGGCTGCAGCTATTCGGGGTCTTTTTTGGTTCCATACAAATTTTCAAAATGTTTGTTCTAGATCTGTGAAATATGCTGTTGGTATTTTAATAGGAACTGCATTGAATTTATAAATTGCTTTGGGTAATACGGACATTTTAATTATATTAAGTCTTCCAATCCATGAGCATAGTATATTCTTCCACTTGTTTAAATCTTCCTCTATTTCTTTTTTCAGTGACACGTAGTTTCGGAGTACAGGTCTTTTACATCCTTGGTTAAGTTTATTCCTAGGTATCTTATTTTTTTAGTTGCAATGGTAAATGGTATTGTTTTTCAGTTTCTCTTTCTGAAAGTTCATTGTTGGTGTATAAGAATGCCACTGATTTCCGGATGTTGATTTTGTATCCAGCTACTTTGCCAAATTCATTTATCAAATCTAGTAATACTTTGATGGAGTCTTCAGGGTTTTCTATGTACAATATCATGTCATCTGCAAAATAATCAGTTTTACTTCCTCCTTTCCAATTTGGATACCTTTGATGTTTTCTTCCTGTCTGATGGCTGTGGCAAGGACTTCCAGTACTATGTTGAATAAGGGTGGTGAAAGTGGGCATCCTTGTCTTGTTCCTGTTTTTAAGGGAAATGGTTTTAGTTTTTGCCCATTGAGTATGACGTTGGCTGTAGGTCTGTCATATATGGCCTTTACTATGTTGAGGTATGATCCCTCTATTCCCACTTTGCTGAGAGTTTTTATCAGAAATGGGTTTTCCAGCGTATTCTTAATATCAGTTATATTATTATTCTTTTCTTCCTGATTATGATATTTATCTTTTTCATGTTTTCACTAAGTTCCTCAACCTTACCATTAAGTGTCTTGTTGTTCTCATTAATTTCCTTGAGCATCTTTATAACCATTACTCTGAACTCTGTTTCTGATAACTTGCTTAACTCCATCTCATCAAGGTCTTTTTCTGGTGATTTTTCCCTTTCTTTAGTTTGGGAGTTGTTTCTTTGTCTCCCCATTTTGGTGGCTCTTAGTGTTTGTATCTATATATTAGATATATTTGCTGTCCCCCAGTCTTGTGAGGTGGGATTTTGTAGTGTATGTCTAGTGGAGCCCAGAGGTGTGTTCTCCTTATACTTCTGAGCTCTTTGCTCTAGATGTGCCCCTTTTGTGGGTGTCCCTTTTGTGGGTTCTTTGGGCTCTCCTGTTGTGATTGGCTCTAGATTGTTGTTGACCCATCTTTGGGAGGACTCTCTTCTCAGGTTCGCTAACTGTGTGTCAGCCCCAACCACGTCATGTGAGTTGTTGTACAGGTGCAGACTCTTATGATGTTTCTTCAGTGCTCCCTACTCGAAATACGTCTACTCAGATATATTTCTCTAGTTTTTCCAAGCTGGTTACGCAGTATATTTTAGAGGTAAATTGAGTCCGTGGCTGGCAGCAAGGGTGCTCTGCTTCTCACAGTGCTGCTATCTTCCCCCAAACACAGTACTTTTTAAAAAGCTCGATTAAAAAAATCAAAAAGGGAATTTTTAGAAATTAAAAGTCTACATATTTGGTTTTCAAATCTTCCTGAAAATGAAAGTTCAGCAATGACAACGGTTAAGCTTTAATGTTCAAAAACATCAAAATAGGTCCAGAAAAAAAGAGCACTTTTACAAATTCAAAACAAAGATAGTTATAAAAGAATGCAATCAACAAATTAATAAAATTTCAGAAATTAAAAAAATTGCAATAGTTTAGAGATTTTCCTGCACATCTCCTACCTCCCCATTCCACTTTTTACCCTGTCCTTGTGAGGGTATTTGTGTGTGTACTCATAGGCATCTGTCCAAATCATCCCCACCAGCACAGATGACACAGCTACACTCCATCCATAGCAAAGCAACCAAATCTCTCTTCCTCTTAATCATGAAATTTCTTTTATACTAGGACCATCCATTTCTCCCCCTCTTTCATAGTTTGAGCTAGGTAGGAATGAACAAAATGGGAATGGGATATGAGAAAAATAGGTATCGAGTGGGAAGATAGAAATATGTTTATAGTTTCCATTAGTCAAAAATAGACTTATTTTCATGTATGTGTATAAGCAGTATACTTCCTATGGGATAAATTAGGAGAAAATTAATACCATTCATGTCATAGAATTAAATCAGGAAACGAGGCATTTTAGGAAAACAAAAAGACTTTACCTGCATGTTTAGTTGGATCATAAAATAAAACACACAAGAGGTAGTAAAATCCTTTTCTCATTAGGGACAGCAATATATCTGCATAGCTAAAAAAACAAAAAACAAACAAAAAGCACACAAAGAAGCATGTGTTAAAACTCTCTACAAAGGCAAAGCCTGGAGAGGATGTGAAACTCATCGTTTACTTTCATTTACATTACAGCTTATTTCTCCTGACAACCTTGTGAAGCCAATTCTCATTCTAAAAGGCAAAAGGGTTCAACAAATTATGTCACCTGCCTAAACTGGGAAGTAATAAAGATGGGAGTCAAACCCAGCCGGCATGGTTCAGGGATTGAGCATCGACCTAAGATCTAGGAGATCATGGTTCAATTCCTGGTCAGGGCACATGCCTGGGTTGCAGGCTCGATCCCCAGTAGGGGGTGTGCAGGAGGCAGCCGATCAGTGACTCTCTCATCATTGATGTTTCTATATCTCTCTTCCTCTCCCTTCTTCTCTCTGAAATTAAAAAAAAAACCAAAAAAAAACATATTAAAAAAAAAAAAAGATGGGAGTCAAAATGAAGCCTGCTTCCAGAGCTGCTCAGACCAGAAAACTTCACAAGAGATGAGCAGAGGCTCTTTCCAGCCTGATGCACCCAGAGGCCTGCCCACTTTGAACATTCTTCCCAAAGGGCCACCATGCTTCCCCGTGCTCTGAGGCAGTGACACCTCTTCCTGGACTGGTATCAAAATCACCTGGATGATTGCTCAAAGAAACCATGTTTGACCTCCATCCCTGCAGACTGGTTCAGTAGGTTTACTGTGGCACATGGGATGCTGCTGTGTAACAAGTATCCTGGGTGACTGGGACATCTCCAGGGGTATATGTAAGAGATACAAAACATAATCTCTTCCCACTATTTATCTGGAGAGAGACAAGACTAACAGGCAAAAATTCAAGGTAGTATGAAATTTAAGTTCTGCAAGTAAGGCATAAACCATGAGTGTCATTGGAAAAGTTCTTTGTAGTAGGTGGCTTGGGGAGCAGGTGATACCACTTCCCAGCCATCTCTGATTGGTTCAGAGTAGATATCTGGAGCCAGGACTGGGCTTGGACCAGTCAGATTACTTCACTGGGAAATTGAATTAAGAGACCCAAGAAGGAGTTGCTAGTTGGCTGTGGTCATGGCACTGAAAGCTGGAGCTGTTGTGCTGTGCAGTGAGTGAAGCTGAGGAGGCTGAGGGTGGTGAACAAGTCAGATATGTGGGAACAGAAATGGAGCAAGCAGAGAAAGGTGTATGGTCAGGGTGGAAGGACAGAGGACACCCACACAGGAAGGTAGAGAGGCCATGAGAGACAGACAGAGATAGACAGACTGTCCAGCTCTGAGGCAGGAGCTTTGGCTCTTGGCACACTAAGGGCACAGTCTGCCCTTATAGTCAACTTTGGGACTTCCAGTTTGCTCCCCACTGCCTTGTGGATTTTAGTCATACAAACCAAAGTCCCCAGAGGGATTAACCTAAAAACAGATGAACATCTGTAGGGAGTGGAAACACCTACAAAGTTAGACATTTAGCAGAATTGTTTAGTATGTAAGCATGGTGTTTTATGGATAGAGACAGGTCTCAGGTGAATCTTTGAGTGGATAAAGGACACTGATGTTACATAGGAAATGCCAAGCAAACCCTAGAAATGTGATGTGCATGTTTGGGAGAGAATAGAGCTGGAAATATAAAAATGATAAAGGCAAATACCATGCACGATTTGTCCAGTTATTTCCCCAACCTATGGCATAGAATATATTTAAAGCATAGTAGGAACTTAATATGTATCTGTTGAATAACTGAATGAAAGTAAGAGGAGAACTGAAGTGTCATCAAAGGGCAAGTATAAGAGAGAAAAGCAAAAGCTAGGATGGTTCCTTTGGGAATGACGACTTAGGCATGTGAGGAAGGTGAGGATTTTAGAAAAGAAATAAAGGAGGAGTGGTGACAGAAAGAGAAGGGAAAACAGAAGCATGAATTATCACTGAAGAAAAATATATATCAAGAAGATGTGGCATGGCCTAATTTAAAAAGATTAGATTTGGCAATAAACCTTACTTATGAAACAATTTTAAAAAATAAAAGTTTAATTTCTTTGATGTGAATTCTAACCTTTTCTGACTCCGTACAACTAAATAATTCAATATTTATGTACCAATTGAGTTGGAAAGTATGTACGGGTGGTCATATTTTACTCTGTATGCTTTCTCATATTTTAATTTTACTTTCTAATAAGGCTGGGTACATTAAGCATGGTCACCAAAAACATTAATTACAAAAGGTCTAATATGATAGTAGCTAATCTTTATACAGGGAGTTTGAAGCCAAACTCCCTGGTGTGAATCTTAGTTTTGTTACATACAAACTGTCTAACTTTGGACAAGTAACTTATTCTCTCTGATCTTAGTATCCTCATCTGTACAATGGGAATGTAACCATGATTTAACATTACCAATTTAGTGATCAAAGTTATGGATTCTGTGTTTTCCCATAGTATATAATCAACACTGTTTTCTTCCTTTTTTTAAAATATGTTTTTATTGATTTTTAGAGAGAGAAGCAGGGAAAGGGAGAAGGGATAGCAACATTGATGATGAGAGAAACATCAATTGGCTGCCTCCTGCACGCCGCCTACTGGGGATTGAACCCCTTACCTGGGCATGTGCCCTGACTGGGAATCAAACCAGGGACTTCTTGGTGCACAGGTTGATGCTCAGCCACTGAGCCACATCGGCTGGGCAACCCTATGTTTTCTTAAATGAATCCTGTGCTTTCATCTCTAGCCAAGCTCTCGTTACAGTTGAACAGCCTGTTCCAGGAGTAAGGAATGCTGACGCAAGCTGTAAAATCGCAGGTGTCCACATTAAAACCACAGATAGCCAGTTGAAGCAATTTGAAAGATAACATCAGAATGGAGGGAGTGAGCCTTAGCAGGAGCTGCTTAACTCCTCTTCATCCCCCTCCCCTTATTCCCACTTCCTTTTCTCAAGAGAAACTACACATCTGCAACCCCCCTGAGAATTTTCCCCCTCCCAAACTCCCACCAACTCCCTATAAGAATTGCTGGCTTGACCAGAGATGTCAAGATGGCTTTTTGAGGACAAGAGTTCCCCCATCTTCCTGAGACACTGGCACTTGAATAAACCACTTTCTTCCTCACCAGCACCTGTCTCATGAGTTTGGCTTTCATAGCTGCAGGCAGCCAAACTTGGGCAGCGAACAGGTTCGGTTTCAGGACTAATGTGAACATATACCTCAGTGTTGTTTTGTGGATGAAATGTGTTGATCCACATAAAGTATTTAAAACAATGTCTGGCACATGGCAAATGCCTAACAAGTATCACCTGGTAAAGTTAGAGGAGGTGATGGTGGTATTAGAACTATTATAATTTTACAGAGGAGTAAACTGAGACTTACAGAAGGTGATCAAGGCAACTTTGATCAAGGCAACACAGCCTGGAAGTGACAGAGTCACAAGCCTTGTACCCAACATCCCTATGGCCAAACCCTATACCTTTTAGACAAATATGGTATTGGATTTAGGTCTTCTAATTCCAAATACAAAAACCTACTTCAAACCAGTAAAAGTCTAGCTAATTTTCTAGAATCTAGAAAAAGCAAAGCATACTAAATTAAGAAGGAAAGAAACAGGAAGAAAGAAAAGAAAAGCCAACAAAATTAAAGAAACCAAATTACCGTTTACGATCACCTGGGTTAATAGCAACAAATGCTCCTCTATCCCAAATCCTGTCAAATTTGCCGATATTTGCTCTATCAGAAAGAAAGAAAAAAAATATACAACATTTACTATAAGAAAAACCAAATGTTTAACAAGTCAAACAGTGTTCCCCCTGGTATATGCTGGTACTTCACCAGGTGTTACAGACTCAGGTGTGAAGGTGCCACCTGTCTTGTTTTCCCTTCCTTTTCCTTACACGTCTAGGATCATGATAATGTTTTCCATGGTTTGGAAGCTATCTAAGGACAAAAATATTTGGGGGATAGGACGTGTTCAATGACTGCTGGCCTCGTTGATTTTTTGTCGGACATGTAGCCTACAATAAAAATAACTGCAGAACAGACTCAACTCAGTGCTTTGTGGGTGCTACTACAAGTGGATGGGAGAGAGGAAAGATCTAGCCCCCACCCTCAGCACTGCCAGCAAGTAATTTTTACAAGTGCAGATGTAGTATTCAGTCCTACCTGGGAAGATCAAAAAGGTTGCAACAGTACAATGAGACGTTCCCTGAAGAACTCTGTAATGAAAAGGTCAAGAAAAAAATTCTATTTACTAGGAGATACCTGAAAAGAGGGACAAAGCAAAGGTGGTGGAGAGAGAATGCATAATTAAATATAAAGGATATAATTTTACTGCAAATAATTTTTTTACTGAAAATAAAATTTTACTGAAAATGTTTTTTAAAATGGCATTGTATTTTTTTTAAACCTGGTCTTTTGGATCAACTCAAGGAGGAAAACAATAGAGAGGTTAACCTCATTAACTTATTAAATTTTAGCAATGCTTATTTTAGCAGAGTCCTGAGTTAGACTCTGCAAAAGTTAAGTACACAGGTTAATCAATACCAGGTAGGCTGATAGAGAAAGGTCAGGTGTGTTAAAAGTTACTTATGAAGAGTGCAGCTGGGCTGACTTCCCCTTTCTCTTTCATTAATTCGTCTAATGAGCATGAATTTTCTGAGCCCCTCATGGACAGGACTATCCCGGTTCTAGATAGTAATGTGAATTTGACAGAGTCTCTGACCACAGTGGGGACAGCCTGGTGGAGCAGAGACACATAGGTACAAAGAAACACTGTGCTGCAGAATGGCCTGTACTGTTCTGGTTGTGTGCCCGGAACTATGGGAACAGAGGACAGAACAGGGAACTGCTTGAGGAAAGGCTGAACAAGAGGCAGCTTTGATGCATCTGCTAACATTACGGGGGGTGGGCTGGGGGTACAGTCCAGGGGGAGTACCATGACATGGAATCCATCATGTCCAGGGCATGTGAGAAGTCTGGGAGGTGGGGTGGAGGTAGGGGTGAAGGGCAAGTTAGCAAAGGTGCATCAGGGTGTGAAACTCTTGGATTTTATTCTGAAATGAGGCCCAACAGAGGTTTATAAATAGAGGCAGGAGGGTCTTTGAAGACCAGTTTGGAAGTACTCTGGGGGCAGCCCAGAGAGGTCTGGGCTGGGAGGCAGGGAGAACAGCCAGTGAATCTTAACAGTGGTTGCACATTGGGAAATTTTAAATAGTGCTGATGCCAGCCCCACCCCTAGAGATTCTGATTTATTTGGACTGAGGTAAGACCTCAGACTGGGAACTTTAAAAGATCTACAGGGGATTTCAAATGTGCCACTAGGGCTCAGAACCATTGCTCCAAGAGGCATGCGCAAGCAGGACTAGCCTCTTTGGAGTGAGTAATTTCCTGAGATTCTTAGATGATTGTAAAAGGGGTGGGAGGAAGCTATAAAATAAAGTACTAACGAGCCTCCTAATGTCCTGAGCAATTAATTTCAGTATTTAGAAAAGAGTACTTTGTGAAAGACTGAATGTTCCAACAATGGCCAGACTGTAAAAGAGCAGAGAACATAGACGCACAACCAGCCTGGGAAACCAAACCACAGGCTCAGTGATCAGTGATTCCCAGCCTCCAGAATTATTACCCTCCTACTCAAGACCAACTAGAGAAAGCCAAATACACATGCCAAACCCATCACATAGTAAGCTCTCCTCTATTAGCCCACTCTGGCTTCCCCAGGCCAACAGCCTCCAATCAGGGCACCTGAAGCCTTTGTGTTTCACTATAAAGCTTTCCCACTCTCCTGCCCGACTCCGAGCCTCTCCCAAATGCAAGCGGCGACCCCCTCGGAACAGCTAGCCTCTGCTTGTTCGCATTTGGGTGGTCTTTATTATCCCCATACTATTACCCCAAACTGATGAAGCAGTTCCACTGGGTCATTCTGGTCACAGGATCACAACTGCCAAATCTATTATTTCTGGCCCAAGTGCTGCCCTGGGCTTCAGAGACTTAAAACCATTTGGCAGCTACACCTTGGCCATTCTACAGGTCTCTTAAACTCAGCATCTCTGGAACAAAACTCATTTTCTCTGCTCTTCAACTTGCTTTATTCTCTGCCATTCACCCAGTCACCTAAACTGGAAATGTGAACTCATCACCCCCTTGATCTCTCAGTTGATCACTAAATTCTCCCGGTTTGGCATCCTAAATACTGCTTTAACCTACCTGTGTTCCTTTAAGCACCCCGATCACTCTCCCAGTTCAGGTCTTCAAGATCTCTTTCCTAGACCACTGTGCACAGCCTCCCATCTGGTTTCTTTGCCAGGAGGCTCCTTCCCTTCAAATTTTATTGCCCTTGACGCCACAAGGGTCTGTTGGCTCAAAAGGAAATCTGTCCGTGACACGTTTCCACTTAAAACCTTGCTGCACAGGCTGAAGATATCAGCTGCAGGAGGCATCTGAGACCATGGACGTGACTCCCTGCCTGTCCCAGCCCTATCAGTCCACGCTTCAGGAAGCTCCCCTAGGCTAGATTAGGTAACTTTCCTCTCTGTTCTTGTAATAGCCTGTGCCATTTACACTTAGCTCCGTGTATGACAAACAGCTTTCTCTGCGTTTCTCTTTTCCCTCCTAAGCTAAAGCATTCTTTAGGGCAGGGGCTCCATTATTTCTTCAATGTCTCATGCAGGGTGTGGCACAAGACAGCTTGTCAGGAATGTCTACTTGTAAATTTAAAAAATCATACAGGCCCTGGCCTGTGTGGCTTAGTTGATTGGAGTGTCATCCCATGCACTTAAAGGTTGCCAGTTCAGTTCCCAGTCAGGGCATATACTCGGGTTGTGGGTTCAATCCCTGGTCAGGGTGCATACGGGAGGCAATCAATCGATGTTTCTTTCTTGAATGAATGTTTCTCTCTCCCTTTCCCTTACTCTCTAAAATAAATAAAAATATGTATTTTTTTAAAATAATACAAACCCAAACCAAAAACATGAGTACAGATAGGCTTAGACCTCAGATTTTATATATATTTCTATATTTAGCTATCCATCTATCTTTTTATGCCCTAGCTCCTTACACTATATGATGTTTAGGTGAATCTTATATAGAACTGAATAGTATCCTTACTCACACTGAGGAAAATGTTTTTGTGGGGGTATGGAAATAATTATTTAACAAAAACAAAACAAACCTTGAATACTTTGGCTCCAGGAATTTCCATGATTGGTTCTTCTGAGTAAGAAAGATTCTGCTCTGTAAAAAATTCCCGTATCCCAAGTTCACTGATTTCCACACCGACTACAGTGTGTCCTCGATCTGCAAACCTGCATAAAACCACATAATTACACTTAAATTTTTATTTCAAATATAGTACTAAATAAAAGGATATGCCCAATGAGCATATATTTTCCTTAACTTTAAGGGGCTTACATGAATTCAGGTTCGTAGGGTTTCACAGAACATGTAGATCCACAGAAAGTGAATCTATATGTTCTCAAACTATGTTATATGGAATTCTGAAAAACTGATTTATACGACCTTTGGGAAAAATCTTAAATTTTGGAAAATTATACCTTAAAATGTTGATTTACGACAAATGGATTTGAATAGAAGAGTTTCTAATTTAAAAGCATCCTATGGATTAAAAATGCTTTGCAATTTCTCTAAATCAGCTCTGTCCATTACAGCCTTCAGTGATGATGGAAGTGTCTGTACCTATGCTGTCCGAACCAGCAGCCACCAACCACATTGGCTGTTGAGCACCTGAGACGTGGCTAGTGTGATTTAGTTTAAATTTAAATAGCCACATACAGCTAATAGCTATGGTACCAGAACATACGGCTCTAGAACACTAGCATTCATTTCTATAAAAATCTTATAATTTTCATTTACTTACAATATACACTATCCACAAATTTATTTAATTACTACATGCAAATAACTAGCATTTTCTTGGTAAGCTTTATAATTACAGACTTCACAGGCTTGGAATCTTGGACTCCAGAGAAAACACTACCAGTGGCACAAAATACCTAGGCATAGTAATGATTTCAGGTCAAATTAAAGAAACACATACAGTCAGTTTTGCTATAATGCAACATATGCCTACCTAAAAATCACTGCACTGTGCAAAATCATGCAATAAAAATCACAAGGCTCATGGAGAAGATAAGGGTTTGGGCACAACATTAAAAACTTTGTCATAATGTAATATTTTTCAGCCATAAAAAAGAACAAAGTGTAGCCATTTGTGACAACCTGGATGACCTTGAGGGCATTATGCTAATTGAAATAAGTCAGAAGAGAAAGACAAATACCATATGATCTCATTTATATGTGGAATCTAAAAAAAAACACAACCAAACAAATACACTCGTAGATACGGAGAACAGATTGATGGTTGCCAGAGGCTGGGGTTAGGAGGTGGGCAAAACGGGTGGAGGGGGTCAAAAAGTAAAAACTTCTAGTTATAAAATAAATAAGTCATGGGGATGTAATGTACAGCATGGGGACTATTGGTAATAATACTGTATTGCATACAGGGTGGGGCAAAATTAGGTTTACAGTTGTTCCAATGGAAAATAATACAAATAATTAATAATAATAATACAAGAATAAACTGTTTTGTGTACTCACACCTGTAAACCTACTTTTGCTCCACACTGTATTTGAAAGTTGCTAAAAGAGTAGATCTTAAAAGTTATCATCACGAGAAAAAAAATTTTATATCTATATATTGACAGATGTTAACGAGACACTGTTGATCATTTTGCAGGACTTACAAATATCAAATCATTATGCTGTTCACCTGAAACTAACACAATGTATCCCAATTATACATCTATTTATTTACCTATCAGAGTTCCAGTGGGCTTTTATTGAGATAAGTTAACAAAAATCAAGATTTTATCAACCACTTTTCTGAACTTTATAAACTCAGCAGAGACGCTGGTCCATATGTGCACACACATGACACATCCCGACAAAAACATAGCCCCACTGGAACATTTGCCAACTAACAGAAAGCCAGTTTTCCCCTTCCCCAAATGTTTTTAAAATTTCAGTCCCCACTGTTCATTTCTCAGTGGAACTGGTCCCTTGTGGCTAAGGACGATAAAATTCTACTCCATTTTTATTGAGCAAAAATTTTTTTTTCAAGTTTTAGTTTTGTTTCAAAAAAGGGAACAGTGACTTTGTTTTCTCCAGGCAGCCTCCCCCACAACCATTGTTTAAACCAGAGTATTCTGTATCTTAATAACCCAACCCTACCCCCTCCTCTGCCCTGTATTGTCTATAGGAGAATTTAAATACACTTCCTGTGGGAACCTGTCAGCTGTGGATGGATGGTCAGGGTCCAGGTGTCAGGCTGGCTCCCTCTGACCTCATGAACTGTTATAACCTTTGAACCCTTAACTCTTTACCCCAAAGATGAGTTTTTAGATCTGGAGAGTAGATTTTCTTTGGGAGTTTAAAAAAAACTATCTTTAAGGATATATAGTAGAACTACAAGCTCACCAAAGTCCACTTAAATTCATCAAAAATAATTTTGTTTGACAAAGATACTTCGCCAGAAAAATTTTTAAGATGCATAGAATGCTGGAAAAAAAGTAGCAAATTAAAACAACATGGCTTGATTCCCAAGAATTTATTTCATCTTTTGGTTACTCATCTATAAGGTCAAGAGTGTGGCTTAAGTCAGTTTCTGATGAGGTTACGTGCTTTCAAAGTATTTCTAAATCCTTACTGCAGACACCCTCCCTTTTGGGGCACAGTCACCTCCCTCCCAACCATATTAAAAAAAAAAAAAAATTAAACCAAGCGATCAGAATGAGATGTCTTGATTTCAACAATTTAAATTCAAGGCTTTGTGCTGAGTTGTCTGGTTCTAACTCAAGTATGATGGTATCAGACACAAAGCACATGGCCAAGGAAAGATGCTCCCATCTCATTCTGAAAACAAATATTGATAACCAGTTGCCTCTGCCAGGATTTTACCTTAACTTAAAAATAATGTTTATAAAAAAAGCTGTTACACATTTGCTATAACTTATCTCTGTGAATCAGGATTTTCTCAATAGTATATAATTAAACAAAATTTAGAAATAAACTGGGTAAACATACATAAGAAAAAGAAACTTTGTTAGTGTCACATTAAAAACAAAAACACAGGAACCTAACAGAAATGGTGGTACAGTTTTACACATGTTAAACGATTATATAATATACAAATACTACAACACGGCACTTTATCTTGAGAAAGACCAGGCGTTTACTTGTAGAACTGGGCATTGGAAGGGCTACAGCTTCTAGTTATTGTGAAGTGATGGACAGAGGATTATTGGGAATCAAATTTAAAGTCCTAACTCGAGCTGTGGATGGGAGTGACTCACAGCACACAGGGTGAACTGGGAAAGGTTTGAGGTGTGTGCCTGTGTTAGTTTTGGCTATTCACACACAGCTTAGTTCCACTGGGCATAGTGATTGCCTTCACCTCATGCTTCTTGCAGACTAAGCAAATGCAAAATTCACGTCTCACTCAAATTATTCCCTCACATATCAATGGAGCTAAACAAAATTCACATTTTTAAGAGGCAGAGCAGAAGTGACTGTACCTATTACCTACATAAGACTACACATTTTCACCCGGCCAGGCGTGGCTCAGTGGTTGAGCATCAACCTAGGATCCAGGAGATAGGGGTTCGATTCCTGATCAGGGCACATGCCCGGGTTGCGAGGACGTGCAGGAGGCGGCTGATCAATGACGACTCTTTCATCATTGATGTTTTTATGTCTTCCTCTCCCTCCCTTCCTCTCTCTGAAATCAATAAAGATATATTAAGAAGAAAAAAAAAGACTAAACACTTTCAATGTGGTCAGAGCACAAACTGTTTATAGTTCTAAAGTAAACATATTAATAACTTGTTTTTCCTGTTTCCTAGGAAGTTTGTAAGTTAACATACAGGAAATATTTCTTTTTTATTGTTCATACATTTTTTGAAGTTACAAAATATAAACAAAAGAGTCTAAACCAGCTGCGTGAATTTTTATTTCCATTCAACATGCGGAAAAACGAAACATAGCCTATTATAGACTGGTATAGGCTGGATAATATTGGAATATATTGCCCTTAACAAAAAAACACAAAAAAAATGTCTTAAACATTTTAATACTTTTTGGGCCTCAGCTCAGAGTTTATTCATATCTGATATCTGTATAGAACTCAATCTATGAATTAGTTACATAAATAAAAAACCCTCTAGTATAATAACTTATATGCAATTACATATAATAGTTTAGTTCTGATATTTTTATTATAAATGACTTCAAACCCAAAATATTTAACAATCACATTTAATTGGCTGTTTCATCATACAATTTCCTAATCTTGTCTCAAAACCTCTGCTAGAGTTAGACTGTTAGTATCACTTATGACATGGCAATAAGACAATCTATTTATAGAGCTAATGTTTCTCTTGCAGGTAATTTCCAAAGTAATTTTTTTTTCTGGTTTAGTTATTTGAACCAGACTTGGTTAGGATCAAGTCTAACAATATAGTTTAAATGTTCTCAATTTCATGGCTATAGCAGCCATTTCACAAATGCTCTCAGCTACAAGTACTTTTCATCAAGATAAGAAAGTGTGTTAATGCTTATCTGCTCTTACCATTTCATCTCAACTGCTTTTCCACAAAGAGGGAAAAATACTCTCAGTCCACTCTCGCCTTTAAGGAAAGTATCCAAATGCTTCTTTAATAGCCTGGGGAGAAAAAAATAATTTTTTTTTTAAATTAGCCCATGCACAGAGGAAAGAACTACAATTGTATGATGTTAAGTATTCTTTCTGCATTATCTCACTATTCCCAACAACTTTACGGAGTAGGTACATTAGTTATTATAATCTCCAGCTGACACAAGAAGAAACAGAAAGGTTAAGTAACTTGCTCAATAATAACCAGTGAATGGTTAGTCTGACTCAAATCTGGGGCTTTTCTGATTAGTAATTAAAAATAAAAATTTATTTTCCTTAGTTGATATGTTTTGAAAATTATTAATCTCCCAAATGTACACATGTATGTGTTTATATCTGTGTGTGACATGTGGGGGAGCCTCTGGACGTACTGAGTTTCTCAACATTCATTTTATGATAAGCTCCCTAAATGTGTACTCAGGTCTCAGAAGGAACTCTGAAGACTTGTGGTTATTCTTATAGTTAATTCCTCTGTAGAGATGTGGCTCTTCTAAGGCCATACACATACAATGATTCTGGGATGATGCCCCAACTACCACCCAGTGCAAATGCAATAATAATATAATAATAAAAATAATATCCCCTGGGAGGGCAGAGTGGCTGCCTGGAACAAGGAATGTCTGACATGACCACTTTACTTGGCACTGGCCCATGATTTATTGTCATTGCTTCGAAGCCTATTGCTGCTACTAATATGTGGCTCAACATCCTGGCTCACTTGCTAATTTCTTTCAACTTTTCTTCCACCATACAGATGATATTTTAACATCTGAACACATGCGATTGGAAAGCAAAGTCAGAACATCACTTTTCAGTATAAAGAGATGTAAGCATTAATGTCACTTGAGCATCTGCTGTATGTATAATTATGCACGGCCAATACATACATGCTACAAGGGCTTAAAAGAAGTTGTATTTCATAAGTCTAAGATGCCTTCAATTGTAAGTCACACCATTATTTATACTCCATGGGAAGGCTGAACATTGCCAACTCACCTATGACACGCCACAGATGCGTTTTGATTTCAGAGACCCTAAAATGTGAAAAACTAAATGTACATCTAAAAATCAGTCAAATAATGTGTGCCTATATTATAATTTCTATTTCCAAAGTCAGTTTCTAATAGAGCATTTCTCTGTTATTTACTAAACATTTCTTACCGGTGTCCTTGTTCCTGATGAAATGTAATTTTGCGCTGCACCCACTTTTCTTGCCATTCTTCCAAGGTTAGTTGTCGGTTTTTCTGTACCTCAGTATCGGGGTACTCTTTAATATCAAGTGAAGTTCTTGTAACATCCATAGTTTCATAGATACCTTTGCCTCACAAGCAGATGTCTCTAATGCCTAAATAGAAAATATTTGTAACGTGCACATTTAAGAGCACTCCAATTCTATCGAGGAATGAAATAAAGACTAAGCAGACTTTTTTTTTTAATCCTCACCGGAGGATATTTTTTCCATTGCTCTTCAGAGAGAGTGGAAGGAAGAGGGAGAGAGAGAGGGAGCCATCAATGTAAGAGAGACACATCAACTGGTTGCCTCCCACAGGAGCCCCAACCGGGCCAGGATCTAGCCTGCAACAGAGGTACATGCTCTTGACTAGAATCGAACCAGAGACCCTTCAGTCCCCAAGTGCGGGCTAAAGCTTTAACCACTGAGACAACCAGCCACGGCAGACATAGCAGATTTTTTATTAAATATGTGGAGTACACATTGTTGTGACTCAGTAAATGCTTTTCACAGCTAAGCCACATAGTATTCCATGATTACTTTTCCTTTGCTGTACAATTTTTTTATTCTGTAGTTAATAACTGTCCTGCTTTTTTATTTATAAAATTTCTATATAGTAGTTTGGATTATATTTGTATGCTATTATTGGTGGTTCTAATTTAATGATTTATTCATGAGAATAGCAAACATTGCATAAAAGTAGGTATTTCAGGAAAAGTTCCCTTTATTGCAAAATTTGGCTTTAAGAAGGCACATCCCTTGTCATTGGGAATATAAATTCACTTCTTAGCAAACATTTGTTAACAAATAACTTTTTCAAGGCTCTCAGAGTTTTTTGAGAGGTTAGGGGGAAGTACCTGATGATATTGGGTATAGAAAAGTAAATGAGAGTTGTTATTTTCTCATCTCTATGTTCAGCTGAAACTTTGGAAACTGGGCTTGAGACTTCATTAAGCAGTTCTCTACTTAAAACAAAAGGGAAGCATAATTTTATCATAGCAGCAGGGCAACCAGGAGTGTACAACTACCCCTCCCTCTCACACAAACTTGAAATATAAGTGAACACCACGAATATAACTTAATCACTTCTTAGATCTTCTAACAGCTTCCTAACTTGTCTATGTCCTTTGCTGGAGAAACAAAAAGTTTTGTTCTAAAACGAGATAAAAGGGCAAATTATAAGAATCAAGCAAGGCAAGCTCCACTAGTATTTCTACCTATACAAGGAAATAGATATGCTAGTTTGGTCGCCAAAGTCCTCCGTGGGTGGACCCCCATCGTTTCAAAACAACATGTTTCTGCTTTATTTTTATTTTTAAATTTTGCTAAATTTAAGAATAACTTCCCTAAAGTGCACAAATTTTAAGAGTATGGCTCAGTGATTTTTTACATAGACATACATCTGTGTAACCACCATGGAGCAAGACAATAAGGTATCCCAGTCCCCTCCCCCTCCCCCAGACCCACGCCGCCCCTAGTGCATCACTCACTATTCTGGCAAGTACTTCTTTTTACAATCACTAATACACAACAGTGTTTTGGTTTCGCTTTAAATCATGGACTCACAGAAAGGTCATTCACTGCCTGACCTTGTTATTCCCAGATCCCACTCTGCTCCCCGAACCCTACTTCGGGATGCGGACGGCTGGGCGGTCCACCCTTGCTTGTTAGGCTGCCCGATTCCAGAATCCTACCACAGGCTCACGCCTAGCAAATCATTCCATTTCTCTCTGGGCCACGCACCCTCTGCGGGCCACGCACCCTCTGCGGGCCACGGGGGACCTACCTCGCGAGCCGCCTGCAGCCTCACGGTCCAGCTCTGAACCGCCACGGGCGAGGAAGTCAAGGCCTCTGCGCCCCGCCTCCTCCCGCGCCCCGCCTCCTCCCGGGCCCCGCCTTAGTCTCCGCCCCCCCGACCCACCCCCTCGCCGACATCCAGACCCCGCCCCTGCCCCAGGTACCCCGCCTCAGCCCCCGCCCCGGACCCGCCCCCTCCCTAGACCTCCCGCCTGAGTTCCCGTCCCCGACCCTACCCCCTTACGGGGGCCCAGACCCCGCCCCCGCCCCGGGTGCCCCGCCTCAGTCCCCGCCCCCGCCCCGCCCCCGCCCCAGGTGCCCCGCCTAGGTCTCTGCCCCCCGGTCCCACACTCGGACGAGCGTCCAGACCCCGCCCCCTGCCCGGGCGCTCGGGCTGGCGCCGAGGCGGAAATGGCCAAGGCGGGGCGAACTTCGCGGAGAGGGAGAAGGCGGGGACCCTACTCCTCCCCGCTCCCGCCGGCTCCTCCCACCCCGGGTCACGCCGTCACAGGGGCGGAAGCGGCGGCGGCGGCGACGGCCGGGCGAGGGCTGCGGCTCGCGGCGCGCATCGTGCAGCCCTGTGCGCGCGGCGCGCGGCTCCGGAGAGGCGCCCGCGGCCCCGGGCGGCGCGCACCGTCTCGCACGCTCCCTGAGGTGAGGCGCACGCGGCTCCGGGGGCCACCGTAGTGGCTGCGGCGGATTTCGGGTGACAGTTCTGCACAAAGCAGCTTGGCCGGGGTGCAAACCCTCCTTCTCCCCCGGTGCAGCGCCCCTCGCCCGGGTGGGAGGTGGACGGATGCCCTAGGGGCTGGTACCTCCCTCTCCAGGTTGGAAGCGGGGTGCGGGGTAGGGATCCCTGTTTGAGGAAGAGGAATTCCCCGGCCGGGGTGTTGCGGCGACGGGGTTCCCTGATTCGTCGTCGTGTTGTGGGTCTCTCCTAACCTCCTACAATATTTTCTTTCTCTACAGCGCTGCCTTCTCCCCGCGACTGCGTGCACCTTTTCAGTGCTCAGGTGAGCCCGGGAGGCTGTTGCTTCTCCGACTTCGGAGAACAGACGAGAAAGCTTTTCGGAAAGCGAGGCGGCTGCAGCTGGCGCGGGGAACGTTGGGGAACCCTCCCGGGGACTGTTAGAGCCCCGTCACCTGGGGAGTGTGTGCTGCGTGGGGGAAAACCCACAGTCCGGAGTAAGAACTCCCCCGTTTGTTTTTCTCAGCCGAGAGTGGGGCGGCGAGGAGCCCGCAGCCGTGCAGGTGTCGTGGTAACGTTCCAGCGCGGCCACCGCACATTGAGGCACTGAAGGCATTGCCAGGTTGCTGGGGTAACTCCTGCGGGGCTGGGAACCCGGAGCAGGAGGCCCGATTACGGTAGCTGTTAGTCAACAGCCTGGCAGCTGGCAGGTGAAACAGGAAGGAAGGCCCAGCTGTAGAAAGTTGGGGTGCAGTGGTCTGGAACCTTGCCAGATAGAGGCCCAGCCTTCTCTTGGGCGAGGAGCGCGAGTCAATAGACCAGCCCATTTGGGGGCGATCCATCGCTCCACATTCACACGCAACTGACTTTTGCGGTTTGGTTGGTTTTTTTAAAAAATCGATTAGAGTAGGAGAAAGGTGAGTGGAAGGGAAGGTTTCTTAAGGAGGTACAGGGGCAAATGACCATCAACAATGAATAGTCTTTCAGGCAGGGAAAGTAATCAAAGCATTCAGGCCATTAGTTTGTCTTATTTTTAGAAATGCTGATGCCACTGTACATTTTTATTCCCACCTGGAGTCATGTTGATTCATATTTGTATGAATAATGTGTGTGTTTTTAAAAAGTCTTTAGAAAAAATTCTGGAAATCTACGAATTGATATATGCACTTAGGTATTTACACCCCCCTCAAACCCCACTTTTTTTGGTCACGTTAAAAGAAACCAAAGTTATGAATCTAAAATTAGGGAGATATATGCTTATAAAATTATATTGAACATGAAACAAATTGATTATATTTAAAATTAGGTCTGTGTATTAATTTGAAGAACCAGGTGGGAAAGCACTTTCAGTTTACTAATTTGTTTTAATCACACTTTTGATCACTATTTCTGAGATTATAGTTATTTATTTATTATTTCTTTAATCCTCACCCAAAGATATGTTTTTATTGATTTTAAAGGGAGAGGAAGGTGGGGAGAGAGAGAGAAACATTGATGTGAGAGAGAAACATTTATCGGTTGTCTTCCCTCTGCAGGGCCCGAAGTGGGGATCAAACCCGAAACCTAGGTATGTACCCTGACTGGGAATCAAACCCACAGCCTTTTCGTGCATGGGATGATGCTCTAACCAACTGAGCCACCTGACCAGGGCTCAAATTATATTTAAAAGCACACAAATTCTAGTGTTTCCAACTTAAAAATCTTTCCTCCCTTTTAAGCCCCAAGAACCAGCAACAGTGAAAATACAGAAATTACAGCAATGTCAAAAAAGGATGAGAGTACATAACTGTTAATTGTATAATTAAAGGTGAAAGTGTACTACCCTAAAAAATCTTCAATCCTTTTTCCCCCAGAAAACACAGATTTAATAATGGCTTTTATAGCTAATGTATTCATTTCCTCTTAACCATTTCTTGATTTACATCATTCTTTACTGCAATTAAATACGTATTTTCTAGTATACAGTTGGACTTAAATGTTCGGTGAAATTTCTGGAAATTATGCTATTTTTTTGACAATGCTTGCATCCTAGGGTCAAATGTTGCATGAACCTAGGCTGGTTATATTTATGTTCCTAAACCTCACGTTAGAGTCACATATTTTTGCGGCAATGCTTTTATGTATACTATACATTTACAAATATGTATTTACATATGCCTTATTTGTAGTTCATTTTGTGAATATGTCTTATATAAAGAGTTTTGTTAGATTGGACAACCCTTTGAAAATATAAATGTGATTCAGAAAGCCTTCTTTGAGTTTAACAATTATAGGTAGGCAGTAGTACTTTTAACATTATTAGTGTTTTATCCACCTGTATCCAGAGTGCCTTAGAACTAAATGACAACTTATTTAGTACTCAAAGAACTGTAATGTATTTCAGAATATGTATAGAGTTTATGTGTTCACAACTAACATAATGGTTTTGAGAAAGTGAAGAGTTAAAGGAAAATCATCCATAGCGTTGGTGTCAAGATTTCTCGAAGTTGATGTAGCTAGAAAACGGGAATTTTTCACACATGATGTTAATAATCTATTTTAAATGCTCTTAGGAGCGTTAGTAGAACTCGCAGATAGGAAACAATAGGATTACAAGCCCCTCAGAGCTTTTCTTCAAGATTAAGGTTATATACAGGCATACCTCGCTTTACTGCACTTCACAGGTATTGCAATTTTTTTGCTGATTGAAATCAAGACCCCCGCCTGAAAAAAATTACGACTCGCTTTATAACTCACTTCATTACGGTGGTCTGGAACCAAACCCACAATATCTCCGAGGTGTTCCTATATGTGAAATTTGTATTTTCTGTTAATGCTTTTCCATTTTCAAATTCCTTATCTATAGGTATGTCCTATTTATTTGGCATGCTATTTTGTGTGAGTGTATGTGTGTGTAGTAAATACAGTGGATCGGAGAAGGAGATGTGTGATAATTGTAGAACCTACATATTATTGAGTACTTCTAAGCATTTTTTATTCCTTATCTAACTTAATTGGAAAATACTAATTTGATAATTCAGTCTCTCATGGTTACTATCTATGCATTATTTTTCTTCTAGACTTTTGGTTCTTAATATTTGTTTAACCATGATGTTGTTAGACTAGTTTGAGAACTTACAAGATTTTTCCAATAGAAGATACAGTAACTGCCCTGGCCAGGTAGCTCAGTTGGTTGGAGTGTAATTGTCCTGATAGGCCAAGGTTGTGGGTTTGATACCTGGTCTGGGCACATACAAGAAACAGCCAATGAATGGGCAAATAAGTGGAACAACAAATCAATGTTTCTCTCTTTCTTTCTCTCCCTCCCTCCCCCCACCTCCCCCCTCCCCCCTCCCTTTTTCTTTCTCAAATCAATAAATAAGTAAGCATTAAAAAAGAAAAAGATATAGTAACTAACCCATATTCCTGTATTTGGTGGTGATTAGATAGTGTGCCTGAAGTTTATTTGTTGCGTTTTACTGAAAAGGAATGAATGAGATTTTTTTAAAGTATAATAAAAGATCAAAATTCAGGAACTGCTAAGAAGACGTAGTAAACTGGAGAGAAACAGACAAAAACTAGGTCTTTTTACTCATTGAATGTTACAAACAGTGTAATTTGTGTGCTGGTCACTTCTGCGTTGTTTTTTTCAATTTTATATTTTATTTATTTTATTTTTAACTTATCTTTATTGTTGAGAGTATTACAAATGTCCCCTTCCCCCCTCCCCCATTGATCCCCTCCACCCTGCACCCCTCCCCCAGGCCTTCACCACACTATTTTCTGTGTCCATGGGCTATGCTGATATGCATGTAAATTCTTAGGTTAATCTCTCCCCACCCACCCTGTCTTCCCTCTGAGATTTGTTAATCTGTTCCATGCTTCTATGTCTCTGGATCTATTTTGTTTATCGGTTTATTTTGTTCAATAGATTCCACCTATGAGTAAGATCATGTGATACTTGTCTTTCTCTGACTGGCTTATTTCACTTAGCATAATACTCTCCAGGTCCCACCATGCTTAGGGTAAGGGATACCTTCTTTTTTTAAAGCTGCATAGTATTCCATAGTGTAAATGTCCAAGAAGATGCTTGGTATAATTTCAGTCTTCTTGAACTGGTAGAGACCTGTTTTTTGTCCTAACTTGTGGTCTATCTTTGAGAGGGTCCCATGTGCACTTGAGAATGCATATTCTGCAGCTTCGGAGTGGAATGTTCTATAAATGTCAGTTAAATCCATCTGATCTAGTATGTCGTTTAGAGTCACTCTTTCCTTATTGATTTTTTATCTGGAAGATCTATCCAGTGAAGTCAGTGAGGTGTAAAATTTCCCTACTATGACTTTATTGCTGTTGATCTCTCTTTTAAAGCCCTCCAGAAGATTTTTTTTTCCCCAGCCTGTGTGTCTTTTGTTCTGAGGTGGGTCTCTAGTAGACAGCATGTATTTGGGTCTTGTTTTCTTATCCATTCAGCTACCCTATATCTTTTGATTGGGACATTTAATCCATTTATATTTAAGGTTATTATTGATAGGTACTTATCTATTGTCATTTTATTTCTTTTTGCCTATGTTTCTCTTTCTCTCTATTTCAGCTTCTTATTACAGCACTCCCTTTAACATTTCCTGCAATGCTGGTTTGGTGGCGATAAACTCCTTTAGCCTTTTTTTGTCTGGAAAGCTCTTTATTTCACCATCTATTTTGAATGATAGCCTTGCTGGATAGAGTAGTCTTGGTTTCAGATCCTTGCTTTTCATTATCTTGAATACTTCTTGCCATTCCCTTCTGGCCTGTAGAGTTTCTGATGAGAAATCAGCTGACAGCCTCGTGGGAGCTCCTTTGTAGGTAACAGATTACTTTTCTTTTGTTGCCTTTATTATTCTCTGTGTCTTGAATTTTTGGCATTTTAATTATGATGTGTCTGGGTTTAGGCCTCTTTGGGCTCTTGCTTGGGACTCTCTGTGCCTGCTGAACTTGTGTGACTCTTTTCTTGACCAGGTTAGGGAAGTTTTCTGCCATTATTTCTTCAAACAGGTTCTCTAACCCTTGCTTACTTTCGACCTCTTCTGGCACTCCTCTAATGGGAATATCTTTACGTTTCACGTTGTCCCACAGCTCCCTTAAACTGTCCTCCTGTTTTTTGATTCTGTGATTGAGTGATTTTTTTTCTACCCTGTCTTCTAATTCACTGATCCAGTCCTCAGCTTCCCCTAATCTGCTGTTTATTCCTTCCAATTTTTTTTTTATTCCTACTGTGTCATTCTTAATTTCATTCATAGTTTCTATATCTTTTTGCTTATGCTTTTGAGCATCCTTGTGATCGGTATTCTGAACTCTATATCTGATAGATTGCTTAATGTCCATTTCATTTAGCTCTTCTTCTGGAGAATTCTCTTGTTCTTTCATTTGGGGCTTATTTTTTTGGCTCCATTTTAGCTGCCTGTTTGGATTTGTTTCTATGTATTAGGTAGATCTGCTAGGACTCCCAGTGTTTTGGATGGTCTCTGGTGCAGGCCAGTGTCAGATGCTATTTGTGAACTGGCCTTCAGTGCCTTGTTTGAAGCTTTTTGCACTCCACAGCTTGTGATTCCCTCTGCTGGGGCTGGGTGTGTTTGGACAGGACCAAGATGTGCACCAAGATCTGCTTTTCCAAGCCCTGCCTCCAGAAGCAAATCAGGCTAAGACTCAAAATACCCAGAAGCTAGTTGTTATTCAGTCTCTTAATGAGCCTCAGGCTGTAGAAACTCCACAAAGTGGGTCGGCTAATTGTCATTCAGTCTTTCAATGGACCACAGGATGGCACAGTTGCTCCCTCCTCCCCCCCCCCCCCCAAGCAAAAGCTGCTTGGAAGGTAAATGTCTGCCTGAGAAATGTCCTCTGCAGTGTAGGAGAATGACTCAGCCCAGGAATCCAGATGGCTGCCCTCTGAGCTCTATCCCCCAAGCCAGCACCTCTGGGTTCTCCTCACATAGCTCTAGTCCACTCTGCCCTCCCTCTGCTGGAGCCCATGGTGAGTCGCTGCACATGAAATTTTGTGGGTTAGCCCTTTAAGAGGGTGCCTGCCTTACCAGTCATCTCTCCCTGGCAGACAGAAACCCTGCTGCTTTTCACAGCCAGATGTTATGTGGGCACCTTTCTCAATTCTGGGGCTCTTGGCTGAGAAGCCTAGCTTGGGGTTTAGACTCTGGACTTCTCAGCGGAAACCCCCACTGCTGAGATATCCCTACATAACTTCAGCTGCTGCCTGTGGGAGCCCAGCCAGCCCTCTCGCACCTCCACACTTCCTACCAGTCTCTATGAAGTCTCCACTTTTCCTCCTTGGTTGTGAGGGTGCTCTCCAGTTAGTCTTCAGTTGCAGTTGATTATTCAGGATGGTTTTTCTATATTTTAGTTGTAAGTCTAGTTTGGTCCTGGGAGAGTGTCAGTGTAGCTTCCACTCAATCTGCTGCCATATTTCCTATCCTCAATTTTATATTTTTAAATCTACATCCTACTAATGGGTAACATTTAATGCATACTTATAATAGGCCAAGCCTGGTCCTTTATGTTATTTTACTTAATACTCACACCAGTGCTATAATAGACTCTTGCTATGCCCATTTTATTTATGAGAACATTGAGGTCTTAGAGATGCTAAGTAACTTGAAAGCAATATCTTCACACTCAGGTCTTAACTGCAGAGAATATGTTATTACCTAGCACTACATAACAGTTCTGCTCTAAAATGTTATTTAATGGCTTAAAATTTTTTTTTTTTTGCAGAGTATCTGATACAATGGCAACCCCCCGGGGGAGAACAAAGAAAAAAGCATCTTTTGATCACTCTCCAGATAGCCTTCCTTTGAGGAGTTCCGGTAGGCAGGTATTATTCATTTGTTCATTCTGTGTACCTGTTTGGAGCACACAGAATTGTTCTGCTTGGGACTGACGAATTAGAAATGTATATATATATATATATATATATATATATATATAATTCTAGTCCTCAAGGAAATTGGAGTCTAGTGGAGAAATTCATCCTGGAACAATTAGAGTACAGGGGGATTAAGAGACAGAATGTAAAAAAAAAGCATCCTGGCAGAGGGAACTGCAAAGATAACGATATAGGGTGTGAATCAACATTGGGTGTTCAGAGATTTGCAGCTGTGTGGTTGCCTCCAGGATGTGAGCTTGGGCCAGATCACGCTTGGCTTGCTGTCATTCATAGGAATGACGTCAGCTTATAGCTGGTTGGGTGCTGTTGATGGTTTACTTGCTGCCATCTCTTTTGTAGGGTACTTTTTTTTTTTCCCTAAAGAAAAATCTTGAATGATGTAATTCTTTTTCTATAATTTTTCTAGTTTGTTTTCTTAAATATGCAATACTAAGGTGATATAACTGCTCTAAGAAAAAAATATCCTAATTTGAGAGTAGCTTTTATTTTGATTGATACAGTTTTTTCCCAAAAAAGGCTCGTATGCATTTTAGTTCTCTACTTAGAGACCTGTTGTTAAAGTGCTGGTTCTATATTTCAGGCAAGTTAGTGAATTATTTGCACAAGATAGTCTCAAGGAAATCGCTATATTGTTAGCCCCTAACCTACTGCCAGGACGTTATTGGTCTTCATGTTTAGAACTCCTTACATGGAGGTCACTGTAGTAGTAAACCTTCCACCACATCCACCCTTGGCCATTCCAGCGAAATCTTAACCTCAGCTGGGTCTTTCTTAGGCAAAGAAGAAAGCAACGGAGATGACTGATGAGGATGAAGATGGTGGGTCAGAGAAGAAGTACAGGAAATGTGAAAAGGCAGGCTGTACAGCAACGTGTCCTGTGTGCTTTGCAAGCACTTCTGAAAGGTCTGTTTAGATGACATGTCTTGGCCTCACATGCCTGTGAGAGCATTCTTTGTTAGAACATCATCCTCAAAGATAGGTTTACTAAAGATAGTTATAGATACCGTAAGTCATCTAATAATAGAGACATTGCCCATAGGCTCTGTGCATACCACGCCCTCCTATATACTCCTCCTGTTAGACGTAGCCATATCAGCTCTGCACAGTGGCCGGTCAGTGTCCACCGACTGTAGCTGTACTTCTTTGACGAGTTGAGGGTGGGATAGGGTCAGGGATGGGCACACAGCAGAGAGAACCATGGAGGTCCCTGTAGACTGGCAGGTGTTTACTTTCCCTAGGCTGCTATTCTCACTCGTATAACATACCTCTTCCAATAGACATAAACAGGTCACCTTGAGACGATGAGGCTAACTAAACTTGCCATTTTTATTGGGATGACACAAGCATGACCTTTTACTTCCAGAGAAAAATCTTCAATGAAGGCTTAAGATTCAGTAAAACCTGGAACACAAATCCCATTTTTTTAATCACGATGAGTGGTGGTGGTAGTATTCACCGTGGCATTAGATTTCATTTTTTTACTACATTATTGGCTGTTTGACTGGTTATATTTGCCAGATTAGTTGCACAAGGTTTTGATTCCAGCTGGACAGATTCATCCACCGTTCAGTATTGGGTCAGATGTTCTCACTAGAGACCACACTTCTCTCTTTCACCCATGTGCAGCTTGCAGCAAGCTCAGTGACATACCTTGTTTCATGTCATAAAACCCTATCCTAGCTCCAGGGAGACTTGATAAAAAACTCTTAAGCCTCAAGTCCTCTGGCCTAAGTCCCTATATCCTCACATGTGTTATCACCTATAAATCATCCATTCCACTTCCTCTGTTGTTAGCTCCTGGTCATTAGGATTCTAAGTGGATAGAATGCAACATGGGCTCATAGGAGGTGCTTGATATATCTTTTTTTTTTAAGTGAAGTGGGTTGGGGAGGGAAGGGGGAAATCTATTTTTGTGAAACAGAGGGAAGACTTTATTGTTGTTATTTTTGGTAAAATAAAGGAGGCAAACTGGAAAAAAAGTGAGAAGAAATGTTATTTATTACCAAAGCGGCATGTTTCTGCTGTTTTTCAGATGTGCCAAGAATGGCTACACCTCCCGATGGTATCACCTCTCCTGTGGGGAGCATTTCTGTAATGAATGCTTTGACCATTACTACAGAAGGTCTGTTCTCTCATCATTGGAGGTTTCTGTAGTGGAGGGGGCATGGGGGGGGCAGTGGAGGGGGTCAGATGGTTAAGGCTGAGCCCGCAGGCTTATTGAATTAGTCCACTGTTGTAGCCATGCCTGTGTCGACTACAGTGTGCCAGACCTTTATGCTGTGTTTGCATGTGTGCATGCTTATATGTGTGCACACTCAAGGTTCAAAAAAATATCTGTTTCAATGAGACAGTTATTGCCTTTAGTCTGCAAATTCTGAAAACTTGAGGAGCTGTTTTACTATTCTGTGACAGTGTGTAGGGGGACAAATGCCAAGATTTGGGGGAAGGTGCTGACTACTAGAGGGAGCTTGGACAGACAGGTAGCAGCTGCTGCTTCCTAATAGTTTTAGCTATTAAAACTGATAGGAATGTACTGTTCCTGACAGCCTGTTTTATGGGTACCATATAACTTACCCCTTTTTAGAATATGGCTTGTTAAGTCCTTTACATAAGACTTTTTAACCTACCTCCTGTTTTGGAAACCCAATTAACTTACAGCTTGATATATTTATTTTTATTATTTTTCAGCCATAAAGATGGATATGACAAATATACTACATGGAAAAAAATATGGACTAGCAATGGAAAAACTGAACCTAGTCCCAAAGCTTTCATGGCAGACCAGCAACTCCCTTACTGGGTAAAAGGATAACACTTTATTGTTCTGCAAGGCACTTTTGCACCTAAAGCAAGAAGAATGGATGAAAATACTGATTTTTAGGAATTTTTTTTTTATTACATTTATTGCTCTATGTCTGTTAAAGCAAGTCACATTTTTTAATTTTTGTAGGAAACGTCCATATAGTATAAAGAAGAAACTAAAGACTTACCACCAGCTGATAACCATTGCTAAGCTTACATATCTCTCTCATCTTTTCTTCTGTTAATTATTTAAGTATATCTTTAAACACAACTTCATGCTTTATATACAAATCCTAATAAGGTTTAATATTATACTTTGAATATAATTTTTGTTAACTTTTAGCTTTTTTATTAATTCAGCTTTATATTATTTTTCCATTTAGCCATTCTTTGAAAATAAATTGTAGTGTTGCATCTATGAGATAAATATCCCATCATTTAATAAATTATTTGCTAAATTTTTTAATATCATAGTTAGATTCGAGCTTCTCTTGCACACTTAAAAATTTTTTTTAATTGAAGTGAAACTCACATAATGTAAAATTAACTATTTTAAAGTATACCATTCGGTGGCATTTAGTACATTGACAGTGTTGTGCAGCCACCACCTCTGTCTAATTTCAAAGCATTGTCATCATTCACAAAGTAAACCTGTGCCCATTAAGCAGTCACCTCTCATTTTTCCCTCCCCCTACTCCCTGGCAACCATTCATTTGATTTCTGTCTTTATGGGTTTACCTATTTTTGATGTTTTATAAAAGGAATCATGTAGCATGTGACTTTTCATGTCTGGCTTCTTTCACTTAGCATAATGTTTTTGAGATTTATCCATGTCATAGCATATATTAGTTCTTTGTCCCTTTTTATGGGTGAATAATGTTCCATTGTATGGATTTGCCAGTAATTTATCCATTCATCTGTTCATGGACAGTTGGGTCGCTTCCACCTTTCAGTTATCGCAAAAAGTGCTGCTATGAACGTTTGTGTACAAATATTTATTTGAACACCTATTTTTAATATGTATCTAGGAATAAAACTGTTGGGTCACATTCTGTGTTTAACTTTCTGA